>NC_034590.1:75575066-75610487 GCF_900095145.1 Mus pahari | reverse complement strand
TTTCCTTTCCTTTCCTTTCCTTTCCTTTCCTTTCCTTTCCTTTCCTTTCCTTTCCTTTCCTTTCCTTTCCTTTCCTTTCCTTTCCTTTCCTTTCCTTTCTTGGAAATTATTATATAGCTCAGGCAAGCCTCAAACTGACACTCTTCCCCTTCAGCTTCTCAAGTGCTGGGATTATAGGGATGCAGATGTCATCTGGGTAAATCTTTGTCAATGAATTCTCTTTGTGTTTTAGTTTAGGTTTTTGTTGTGAAGAGGCACCTTGACCATGGCAGCTCGTATAAAGAAAAACATTTAATTGGGGTTGGCTTACAGGTTTAGAGGTTTAGTGCATTATGGTCATGGTGTACAGGCAGATAAGAACTCAGTGAAAGTTCTACATCTGGATTGGCAGACAGCAGGAAGAGAGACAGACACTGGGCCTGGCTTGAACATTGGAAAGCTCAAAGCTCAATCCCAGTAACAACGAGGCTGCATCTACTTCAACAAGGCCAAACCATCTTAATAGTGTCATTCCCTATGAGCCTGTGGAGGCCATTTTCATTCAGATACCACAATCTGCTTTCCTAAAGCCTGTTTATTTTATTTTTATTTTATTTTAGTATTATTATTCTTTTTTAAAGATCTTTTAGTATTATTATTCTTTTTTAAAGATTTTGCATTTAGCTTCATTCGCAGCTTCATTGATCACTTATGAACTGGCAGCTCCTGAATTTTATAGCTCTAGTTTAATTTCACTCTGAATTTAAGTATGCTATCTTTCTTTTTCATTTTTTTTTATATTTATGTTTTTTGCCAGTTTTATAACCCAAGCTGGCTTTTAAGCTCACTTTGTAGTTGAAGATTGTCTAGGACTTCTGTCCTGTCTTTCTTCACCTCCCAAGTGCTAGAATTGTAGGTGTGCACCATCATTCTTGGTTTATGTGGTACTGGGGATTGAACCCAGGGTTTTGTGCATGTTGGACAAAGTACTCTACCAATGAGTCTGCATTCCTAGCCCATTTTCTGGATATTTGAAGTATTCTTTAAGTGTCTCAAATTTAACATGCTTAAAACTGTTGTCTGTTCTCCTTTTCTTTCTCTCCCCCCTTCTTCCATCTTATTTTTTTCCCTCTGACTTAGAGGAATGCTTTTTTTTCCGTTTGGGCTAGTTGGGGACCTGCTATATAGCTCAGGCTGGCCTTGAACTGGTAGTAGTCTTCCTGCTTTAGTCTGAGTGTGGCATTTCAGTTGTGTGTTATACTTGATCTTACCACCTTTTGTAAAGCACAGTTCCCCTATGTGTTACAAGACAATCAACAGTGTTCCCAAGTCTCCAGTGTTAGATGCATTAATCACCTCTTTTACTCACCTCTGGATGTGCCACGTCTTACTGTTTTCACTTTTGGTTTAAATCCAGAGGCAGATTATCTTCAGTTATATTCTAGACCAGCTGTTTGCCACCTGCCTAAATTGATCTTCCTCCCTGCCCTCCCAAGTGCTGAGATTTTAAGGTGGGAGCCATTTTGCCTGACTTTATTATTCTTGCTATGAAGAAAGCTCCTCATGTAACCAGTTTGTCATTAAAGACCTAAGTCAGATACTATCTCTGTGGAGCCCTCTTTACAGCACCCCAGGCAAAGTTAGTTGTATCTCTTCACTCTTTTATTACAGTTTTGCAAAATTTCTAGGTATTTTGCCTATCCTACCCCATTTTTACCTGTATTTTCAATGCTTAGTACAACGTCCAGTACTTTATCAGTATTGTTATACATTGAGTTAATCAGTTGAGTATGCCTTTTCTGATCTTTAGGCTGGTCCTTCCCTGTATAAGATCATTTCTACAAAAGGTGTACTTCAGCACAGTTGCCATCTTCCTTTAGTTGTAAGTGATGAAATGGATGAAAGGATGTGTTGGTTAATATAACCTTAGGTCAAAGTGTGGGACTTGATTCAGATTTCTGGGTTCTTTCAGCTCCTTTAGAATCTAAAGAGGAAACACAGCTGAGCCACATTCTGTGAAGAGTTTTTGTTCTTTAGTGACAATACTGAAGAGGTGTTAGGTATGATGGAGAAGGAACTGTGGGTTATGGTCTGGGCCAATAGCTATTTTGGTATATGTTATCTATTTGTTCATTCATTGGGCAGGTATTTATTCAAGCATTCAACAAATAGATATTGTTTCAGCCACCAAGGATGCAAAAGTAAAGATAGGCAGGCCCTGCCCTCCAAGAACTAATTTCTTGGTAGAGAAGATGGCTAGCCAGAGAAGATAGATAGGCTTCAGATAATAGAAACTTTAAGGGATTATGAACTAGAAAGTGAAGGTAGGAAGATAAGCTGTTTAGAAAATTATTGAGAAGATAGCACTTAATAGAACTGTTGAGAGCAAGAGGAATAGCTGGAAAACATTCTAGACACAGGGAATATTTAAGACTTGTGTGACTAAAGCATCAGTGAGGAGGAGACTGAAGAGAAGCTTGTAGAGATTGCATTGTATAGGCTTCTGTAGGATAAGGTAAAGAATTAGGACTTACTAGTGTGATAGGAAGCCATTGAAGGCTATCCAACAGAGGAGAGATGTAGTAAAATCTAGATTTAAAATAATATGATTGCTGAATGGAGAATAAACTCTCATGATGCAAAGATAGAACTATAAGCCAGGCATGGTGGCATACATCTCCAATCACAGCATTGGTAAGGGTGAGGCAGTGAGGCAAGAGAATGATAAATTTGAGGCCAGAATGATGAATTGAGGGTTACATAGTGAATTCAAAGGTAGCCTGTTAAGTATATTGAGAGCCTGTCTCAAAGAAAGCTACATTAGAAACTGTTATAATAGAGTTATAATTTTATTTTTGTACTTTCTTCATCCCTGTTATTTTCTTTTTGAGACAGTCTTAACTATGTCGCTTCAGCTTACCTTAAACTTTATGTAGTCCAAGCTGGCTTTTAACTCCTAATGCTCTGGAATGACAAGATTTGTTGAATGAATTAGATATTGGAAGGAAGAGGATAAACAAGGACTATGGCCAGGCTTTTGATCTAAGCGTATAGGTGAACGTTTGTGACATTTAGTGAAATAGAAAAGGTTGAGGAAGCTACAAGTTTGGTGGTAGAAATTATGCATTCTATTTTGGGCATATACATTTCATGTACTGTGTGGAGTTGTGTAATTTGTGTAATTTTCAGGAGAGTGTTTCTGAGTTATTATTTCAGGGAAGTCAAGAGAAATGAGCTGTTTATCATTTTCATCTTCTCCCTTTGGATTAGACTTGCAACACTGGACTGGACAGTGAACTCTGGGCTTGATTCTGCTCTAGTTTGGTGTAATCTGTGGCTCTGTGGCCAGCTACTGGCTCCTACAGACCGGATGAAGCAGATTGGAGACAGAAGTGGAGAAAGCCTCCAGCTGGTACATTCTCAGAGTGTAGTCCTCTGGCTGCTGGCCCTGTCCAGCCTGCCTCATGGAGAAGATGAACTGGTTGAGCAGACTGGCCTCCCGGGTACCTGGGCACCGTGTACCACAAGGGGCCAGTCTACAGACTCCTGTCATGGCTGACCCTGAGACATGCCTCATGGTCTTCAAGAATCACTGGTCCCAGGTAGGTGACTCCATGACAAAATACCTAGTCTGTTACTCACTTCAGTAGTTGTAACCTTCTGAGTCTGATGTTTTCATCACCTCATTCATGTACTGTAGCATCTTAGACTCTTCCTCTTGTCTGTCCTTTGCCTCAGGTGGTGCGAATCCTGGAGCGGCAAGGCCCTCGGGCAGCTGCTGGAGGTGCAGATGATCTCAGTGCTGTGAGAAACCACACATACCAAATGCTAACATTGCTGGCAGAGGATAGAGCAGTTCCTTCAGCCCCCTCAGGCCCTGGGCCCCTGCTAGAGTTTGCTCTTCATGAAGATCTGCTGAGCCGAGTGTTGACATGGCAGCTGCAATGGGATGAGTTTGGGGATGGGGTTGAAGAACGGCGGGCTGAACAGCTGAAACTATTTGAAATGCTAGTGAGCGAAGCTCGCCAGCCTCTGTTGCGGCATGGGCCAGTTCGAGAGGCTCTGCTTGCCCTGCTGGATGCCTGTGGCCGCCCTGTGCCCAGTAGTCCAGCACTGGATGAAGGCCTGGTGCTACTTCTCAGCCAACTGTGCGTGTGTGTTGCTCGGGAGCCTTCACTGCTTGAGTTCTTCTTGCAGCCACCCCCAGAGCCTGGAGCTGCTCCACGTCTTCTCCTCTTTTCTCGCCTTGTCCCCTTTGTCCATCGAGAAGGCACCCTGGGCCAGCAGGCCCGTGATGCTCTACTTCTGCTCATGGCTCTGTCAGATGGGAGCCCCACTGTGGGCCGCTACATCGCAGATCACTCTTACTTCTGCCCGGTTAGCAAACCCTAGGATGGGGGGTAGGGTGAGGCATGTGAACATTGGACAGCGTCTTCCTATCCAGGAGACGTGGAAAGGCCAGGTATCAAGGAGGGCCCTTTACTTCAGATTTAAAGGCAACTCCTGGTGTTGGAATGGGGAAGAAACATGAGCATAGCTATGATAGGGCAGGTGTTGTAGGTGAGGTTCTGATACATGGCAACTTAATACCTGCCTTGGTAGTATCTTAGTTGTATTCCCATAAAATCTTATGGATAGTTAGCTCCCAAAGCCCTCTTGTTTTATTATCTGAGCTTTTGGTAACCCTCCTTAGGTGCTGGCCACAGGGCTGAGCGCCCTGTACTCCTCACTGCCTCGAAAGATTGAGGTTCCAGGGGATGATTGGCACTGCTTGCGCCGGGAAGACTGGATAGGAGTGCCTGCCCTTGCACTCTTCATGAGTTCCCTTGAGTTCTGCAATGCAGTCATTCAGGTAGGAATAGCATTCCTAAGGGGTATGGCCCTTTGGGAAGTTGGGATAAGAGTGTCCATTTCCTGGAGTTATGCCTATCTTTATTATATTATTCTATTCCCTTCCAGGCAGTTGACTCTTCATAATCTCTTTCTTCTCTCTTGTTCCATCTAGGTAGCTCACCCTCTGGTGCAGAAGCAGCTGGTTGATTATATTCATAATGGTTTCCTGGTGCCTGTCATGGGCCCTGCCCTGCACAAGGTAAGGATGATAGGTGGTGAGGTATAGGAGTACCTTGTCTGGAGGGTAGTTGACCAGTGAAAGGACGTATATGGAAGGCAGTGGGTAGTGTTCTCCTTCCCTTTTCCCTTCCTGATACTTCTTGTTTTCTAGATTCCAGGGAATAGAAATTACTATATGTGTAGGGAAACCATAAGTCTCCAACCTTTTTCTTCCCTTCAACCAGACCTCTGTGGAGGAGATGATTGCGAGTACCGCCTATCTGGAACTTTTCCTGCGGAGCATCTCAGAGCCTGCCTTGCTCCGTACCTTCCTGCGATTCCTGTTGTTACATCGGCATGATACCCACACTATCCTTGACACGCTTGTTGCTCGTATTGGCAGCAACTCCCGGGTATGGCTCTTAAACTCTGTCCTGGCTTACTACCTGGGTAAGCCATCTTTCTCTGATCTCTATTGTCCAAGAGTGTTCCTGCTCTTTTTTGGGTTTTGACTCCGACAGTCACTTCAAGCTGGCACTATATAGCACTAAACTTTCAGCCATTTTGATTAAAGAATTTAATTTACTTCCCTGTTTTCATGTTATGTGCATCTGCAGCACAGTTATCTTTCAGGGCTTTAGGCTTTGCTGTGATACAGTGCTTGCAATGTAGTATTGCTTCATAGTTCCTGAAAGCTGTTTATCACTCCCTCAGTTAACTGTGGGTGATGTAAGAATGCTTTGGATTTTGTGTCTGTACTAATAAATGGTCTAGTTCCTTGTAGGCTTGCTGTCTCTCCTCTTTGGATTGGCTGCATTTGAACTATAATCAGAGCACAAATCCATCTGTCCACCCACTTACATTCCCTCTGCCTGCACATTTGTATTGATACAACATCCTGTTGGGTCACTGGATGCTTGGTATATCATGGTAGTTATTGTTGCTGATACCTTAGTGCTTATTTAATGCAGAAAATAGGTAACAAATTAAGTTACTAAAATAGTTGGAAATTGAGGTTACTATTTGTGCAAAATAAAATAAGTTCAAATAAATAAGTAGAAAAGTTTAGAAAAGAATGGATTAGCTAGAGAAGATGTCCCAGAGGAGGTGATGTTATGCCAAGATGATGTAGTTATCATTTGAATATTAAATAAGAATAATAGTTTAGGCAGAGGGATCAATATGCAAAGGGCATGTAATAGGGAATGAGTATAACGTATTTTAGGGATGAAAGATCTTTATGACTAGAGATGGACTGAGCAAGAGGGAGAAAGAATGAGAGGGATGAGAATTGAGAAGATTAGAATAATGCATTCTAGAGAGGAGAGAGAAGAGAAGGTGAATAGGTTTCTGATATCAAACACTTAATTTTATAAAGGTATATATCTTTTATCCTTATTTTAAAGGTAGGGCATGCCTGTGTCTGAGGTCTGTCTGACCCCATGGGTTGCCCTGATAGTTCATTTCCCTCTAGGTACATTCCTCTATCATCCTTGTAATTATCTGCCATTCTTTCATCCTAATCTATTGTCGTTTTCTTTTATGGTTTCCAGTTTCTAGCACTTACTTCTGTTAGTTTCCAAGGGTTTTTAGGACCTTTTCATGTTCTTGGGTTGTTTGTTCTTGGTTGCTGGTTCTTGTAGTAACTAGGTCTCTTCTGATTGTAGGATACCCATGTTAAACATAGATGCTTTCATTTCCACCTTCTGGTCTTTTTTAAGATAGTGTATTGGCCTGGCTTTTGAGCCTTCAAATGAACCACTGTGGCTAACTTGTTTGTGGGCCTGATTATCTGTGTTAGTTTCTAATCGCTGTCAAAACAAATGACCACGGACTTAGTGACTTAAAACATTAGTTTTTCATTCTGGAGTACACATTTGGGCTGTTATTCTGTTGTCTGTTGAAGACCATTCCCAGCTTGACTGCTTTCTTCCACCTTCAGAACCAACAACTATGGGTCACATCCCTGCTTTATTTCCCAATTTTTCTTATCTTTACAGTTTTTTCTTAGAAAAAACTGTGGGCCAAACCCAGGGCCTGTGTGTGCTAGGCAACCAGTCTACCACTGAGCTATATTCCTAAGTCTTCTTTCTGTTTCTTTTTGTTTGAGGCAGTCTTACATTTTAAATTGTGATGCTGTATATCACAACCAGGGCCTCATGTATACTAAATAAATACTCATCACTGAGCTACCTGTGAAGCCCCACAGGGTTGCTAATTTTAATCATATCTGTAAAGTCTCTTTTGGACTGTAAATGCTTATGAGTTCTGATGATCAAGTCTTTGACAAACTACATTGCTGCTCACCCTACTATTTGGGAGTCTGAATTCTCATTGCTAGTTAAAATGGTCATTTAGGAAATCTATGTTGCCCTAAGTGTGAACATTTTCCAGTTATTGATCCACTTAATTCTTTAACAGCCATTTAGCAAGCAATGCCAAGACTATACAAGACAAGGATATCTGATATACTTGCCATAAAGAAAGCATAAAACACTAGGAATTCAGAGCAGTGAGAGTTTTAGCTTACTGCATGTCTGTTTCTTATGTCTAGCCAGAAATAAGGCTTCCGTTTCTAAAACAAAATGTTTCCCTGCTTTGAGCTACCCACTTACTTTCTTCCTTTCCTGTCAGTTGCCCTGAGCTCTTTATCCCACCTCCTGAGATACACTGGTGTTGGAGAGGTGATTCTGACTCCATACTCATAATTCCACCTACTTCCCAGTTGGGATTCTTCCAGGTTCCCTCTGATTCTTTATTGGTAGCCATTCAAGTACTGTGTGACTACAGTGCATTCGGACAGGTATCATATTGCTTTCATATTGCTGTAGTTTCCTTTGAATCATTTACTTTGTTATAATAGTCTTTCTTAGTGTGTGTTTTCTTGAATTCTCATTGGAGCATTAATGGAATCAATATGTTGATCTTCAGTTATGTACATGGTCTGTAGAATTCCAGTGTATCTGACACATGATTATTTCTTATTTGTGAATGGTGAAGTCTTGTTCACAAAGATTATATGTTTATATAGTTAATACTTATATACCAGTTATGTGCTAGACCTGGGCACATGGGCTATTCAAGGAGTGGTTAGTTGGGCCAGGGGTTGGGGAAATGGTAAATAGTTTGGAGGGTAGAGAGCTCTTATGGTGACTCCCTCCCTCCCCTTCCCCCTCAGCTCTGCATGGTCTCTCTGAGTCTCTTCAGGACCCTTCTGAACCTCAGCTGTGAGGATGTTCTGCTGCAGCTGGTTCTCAGGTACCTGTGGGGGCAGGGCTGAGGGATGGCTGACCCTCAGGGCCTAGTGTTTTGTTGGGGTGGTGGGCTGTATTGGGGTTGCTTATGAGTATCTCAGAGGAGCTTGGTTTAGCATTTTAGTTCACTTGGCCTGGTCTTCTAGGTGCTTTCTTTCCTGATCACCCTATGTTCTTTTTTTTTTCTTTTTTCTCTCTTCCAGGTATCTTGTCCCATGTAATCATGTGATGCTGAGCCAGAAGCCCGCTGTGCGTGATGTGGATCTTTATGGACGAGCAGCTGACAAGTTTCTTTCCCTAATCCCACGCTGCTGTCGGCACCATGCCCCTAGCCCACCTCGTCCAGAGCATGCCTCATGGGCACGAGGTGGGCCTAGCAGAGAGGCAGGGAGAAGGGAGGACATCACGGGTATGGCCTAGGTTCTGGGAGAGCCTACAGAGAAAGCAGGGCTTGGGTAAGGGGTGGAAGGTGACAATGAGTGTAATTCCTTCTCTAGGGAAATTAATGAGTGGTCTTGCAGAGAGAATCTGTAGCATTCCCAGAGAAATTTAGGGTAAACTTCTGTGAAAAACTAGCCCTCCTCATGTATTCTGTTTGTATAATTTCATTCATGGAGGTGGTGAGGGAGTTGGTGAATTAGGAAAAATTAGTCTAGAGATTGGAGAGTCAGCTATCAAAATGGTTCCATTTCTACCTCCTCATTTTCTTCTTTTTTAAGTCTCTAGATCTCTTGTGTCTTTATCTGTCTCCTTGAGTTTGATTATTTTTCTTTTTTCTCTAAAGGCCCTGGAAGCCCAAGTGTTGATTCTTCATCAGTGGTAACAGTGCCCCGTCCCTCCACACCATCTCGTCTGGCTCTGTTTCTTCGGCAGCAGAGCCTAGGTGGCTCTGAGTCCCCAGGTCCAGCTCCTCGATCACCAGGGCTTACTGCATCCCCAACTTCCAGCCCTGGTCGAAGGCCCAGCCCTGCAGAGGAGCCTGGTGAGCTAGAAGACAATTACCTGGAGTATCTGCGTGAGGCACGCCGTGGTGTGGACCGCTGTGTCCGAGCCTGCCGAACCTGGTCTGCCCCTTATGATGGCGAGCACCCCCCTCCTGAGCCTAACCCTCTTTGCTCCCGGACTAAGAAACGCAGCCTACTGCCAGAGGAAGACAGGGACAATGTGAGGGAAGGAGAGGAGGAAAACCTAGGGAGTCGAGGGTTAGCTGTGGGTGTAGGGGATACCCCCGGCTACCTACCCCCACCCCAGCTCAATGGGGTACCAGGGCCATGGCCAGAAGGAGCCAAGAAAGTTCGTCTGGTGCCACGATTGGTGCCACAAGAAGGAGTTAGGGAATTGTTAGAGGGTACCTCTGAGGGCATTGCAGGGCTAGAGAGCTTTGGGCAAGAGCTCCAGGAGCTGGAGGTGGCATTGAGCAATGGTGGAGCTAGCTCAGAGCCTCCCTTAGAGCCTCCACTACCTCCTGAAGAGGAGGAGGCCTACGAGAGCTTCACCTGCCCTCCTGAGCCCCCTGGCCCCTTCCTCAGCAGCCCTTTGCGGACTCTCCACCAGCTGCCGAGCCAGCCCTTCACTGGTAAGCTATTTGACCTAAGCCTTTGCTCTGTGTACTCTTGCATGTTCTCAACATGTTTGTGCTGATTTCTAAGACCCTTTCGGCTATGCCATTTTCATGTATTTGCCTAGCCGTCATCCATTTTGCTTGAGTCCCTTCTACATACATATCATGTCAAACTGTGCCCTCGTGTTTGTTGATATGTCTTTCCATGCTTGTGCTGTTTGGATATTGACTTATGTCTGTGCCTTGTATATCCTTAGATGCATGTTCTTCCTTTTTAGTCTGGCCATTTTCTGGGGTTTGTAAATAGGATGCTCTGTGCTTGGTGAAAATTACATCTGAGCCACATGGATGATGTTTGTACTGTCCTGTGTGAAAGACACAGGTGCACCTCTGTTTTGTGCCATTCCCACCAGTCTGTGTATTTGAGTTTTTCAATCTTCTGCTAGGTCTCTTACGGTCCTAGAGTCATTTTGCTGTTTTCCTTCTTGCTCAGCACCTTCTGTCTCTTCAATGAAGGGCCTGATTTCATTTCTTCCATTTACTGTCTTGTACTTTCTTGGTTGCCATGACTGTCCAATATAGTTATTTTAAGGACATGATTAATAAGGATTGGATGGTAGGTAACACTTCTCTTTGAGGGCAAATGACAAAGTATGTCTATGAGTGTCCCTGGTAGGCCCTTTTGGGTTGATGCCCCTGGAACTAGACCTAACCTGAGATTTTTGGGCTGGATCTGTTTTGTTTATGAGCAAGACAAGCCTTTATCCTGCTCTAATGTACATCCCAGCAAGACGATCTGGGAAGCAGTGTAGTGGCTATTAAAGTTAAGACTTCAGGCTTTGGATTAAGCAGACCCTGTTAGGACCTATAATTGGTTCATGAAAATCACTTAACATTATATTGGCACATTGTGAAAACTCAGCAAATGGTAGCTTTCCACTGGGATTATCATCAGTGAGTTACAGGAGATTTAAGTTGATTAAGACACCACCTATCCTAGTTGTTGATATCCAAGTTTATATACTGAATATCTTGGTAAGCTTGGGACTATCTTGTTATAGCACTGGGGCCGTATTCTTTTTTTCTTGCAGACTATAGAAAACTATCTTTCTATTTGCTTAAGCCTGTGCTCTACTCCTTTCCTGCTCAGTATCTTTAAGAGGTAGTATGGTTTTATTACAGTCTTGAAGTATTAGTTGGTGCCTCTTTCCCTTTTCTTTTTGGTAAAGTTATTTGTGCTCTTTATATTATCCTTTCCAAGGTACTCCCAGGGAATGAACAGAAGGAAAAAGTTAGAGATTTTGTTTAGACTCTTAAGCTAGTATTACTTTTGAGCTATGGCTAGTTGTATGAACACCTCCAGCAGATGGTAGTATAAAATTTTTCAGGATTCACCACCTCTGTTCATTATTCTGATATCATAGTTGCTAGTACAGCTCTTTTCTCCAAAAATCCTTCATTAGAAATACTGTGATGGCTTTCATGGTCTAGTGTCTTGTTATGTCTCAAGGCATCTGTCCCAGGACATAATGCTAATCCCTTCTTATCCCGAATCACTTTTCTGTGCCCCAACTAAGCTATTCTTTTCCTGCAGGATCTAGTTTACCCCTCTTCCCTGTTCCTGAAGGACAGAGCTAATGTTATCTCTGTTTCCTTAAAGACTTACTAGTTGCTTTGAAGTTCATAGTTTCTTCTGTGTTACATTTCTTTTTTACTTTCTTTGTGACCAGTTTCATGTTACTCTGTCTTACTTAGAACCTGATTCTGTGTTTTGGTTCTCTGTATTCTTCTGTTGTATTCATGAGTGAAGCTTCTTAAAAACTGAGAAATACAGTATAGGTTATGATTATAATCAAATGAAAAAAATTGCTAGATCTTGTACTGGATATTTGACATTGATATCTCTTAATCCTCTTAATTATCATACTGAGGTAGGTATATTTATTTTTACAACAAACAGGGAACTAAATGTTGGTGAGCTTTCAGCTTATCTTGTCCCAGGACACATCTGAAATCTCAGATGAGATCTCTGATTCTATAGCCTAAGATCTGACTCATCAGTTATAATGTCTATAATGCCTGCATCTGGATTACCTTAATTGACTAGATAGACTGGTCACAGGTCATTTGATACTCAAATACTTACATATAATTTTCATCTAGTGGGGGTCTTCTTTGGGGGAGTAATGTGAGCAGAGTGCATTGTGTTCAGGCCTTGTATCCTTGTGCCCACCCCCTTCCCAGGCCCCTTCATGGCTGTGCTCTTTGCCAAACTCGAGAACATGCTGCAGAACTCCGTCTATGTCAACTTCCTGCTGACGGGGCTGGTGGCCCAGCTGGCCTGTCACCCCCAGCCCCTGCTCCGCTCTTTCCTGCTCAACACCAACATGGTCTTCCAGCCCAGTGTCAAGTCCCTGCTGCAGGTGTGCGATGCATGCATGCATGGGTGCGTCCAGGCTCAGTGGTGGGCCAGGCCCACAGCTAGCAACCTTGGGTGGTCTGGGACCAGATGCAGTGGGACTAGAAAGGTCTGTATAATCGTGGAACCATCAGAAAGGTCATAAAGTTGTGCTTCCTAGGTGCTGGGCTCTGTGAAGAATAAGATTGAGAGCTTTGCAGCCTCCCAGGAGGACTTCCCTGCTCTGCTATCCAAAGCCAAGAAGTACCTCATTGCCCGTGGCAAGCTGGACTGGGCTGAGGGTCCTACAGCAGGACCTGTCCCCCGCCGCTCTGATTCCCTAGGTAAGGACTAACTGATCACCCTCCTTTACTCTCCCTAGATATTTCATTGTCCAGCATTAGTTAAGAACCAGAAACTGAAGAGTTGTTGAAAAGCAAGTTTTCGTGTCAGGCTTTGGGTCAGAGAATACAGTTGTTTTATTAAAAGAGCCTAATTGGCAGTATCAACACAAACTGCGTAAGGGTCTAGGGACAAGGAAGGAGAAAGGAGTTAATGGGTTGAGGTATTGTGAGAACTTGATGTGGTATGTAGCCTTGAATAATAAGTAGGGATTAGGTAGGTATAGATGTATTCTGTTTTTATTCAGGAGACATCTTAGATTTTAGTTGGAATAGGGAGTTTTACAAGGTTGTGGAACATTTGGTGGTAAGACAGGAAAACTTTAGCCGGAGTAAGAGTGGTTTTTAGAGTGGCAGTTAGGCTGAACAGAAGTTGGATCTTTCAGACACTAAGAAATTAGGAGAGATTTTAAAATCTGCATGTGATGAGTAATTGCAGGTAATTGGCATTAAGAGAAGGGATTCAGGAAGAACAGTCAGGACCAGGAAGTTTGAAAAGAAAGGAAGCATGTGATAGGGCAGAGATGGGAAGGGAGTTTTTGTAGAATATGGTCAGTGGTTGAGAAAACAAGGAAACATTAAATGTGACAGTCTTAAGTTCTTGAGTTCATAGTTTAGTGCCTGAGATAGAAGCCTTGGGAAGAAAGTATTGATGTTAATAATAGTAGAACAGAAAGTCAGTGTAGGGAATATCACAGGTGTTTTTAGGGGTCTCCCAGGTGAGTTAACTAAGCTAGGTTAAAAAAGTAGGAATGGTAAATTGTAGCCAGAGAAAGCTGCAGATTAGATGTAATGGGCCTGCTAGGCTTCAGGAAGGTAGGTATCAGCACAGAAGTGTGTCTGGTTTAGAGAGTTTGAGAAGAGGTTGGTAAGTGAGACCCTGGTTGTGAAGGACTCTGAATGATAGGTTAATAAGTCTATATGTTGTCTCTGTCACCAATATGAGAGGTGGTGGTGAATAGAAACATTTATCATGATCTAGGGGTGAGAGTCTTGGCTCCGTAGTGATGAAGTCCAGCAAGCTAGACAGAGGGCAGTCTTTTAGACAGCTCAGTTCAGTCTAAGCAAATATGAAGTTGTCTGGGTATACCCAATGGGAGGGAGGTCTTGACAGGTATAGGACAAGGGCTGATGAGTAATGAAGTAGTAGTGTAAGGAAGCTGACCCTTGAT
The DNA here is from genome assembly GCF_900095145.1 of Mus pahari. NCBI lineage: Eukaryota > Metazoa > Chordata > Mammalia > Rodentia > Muridae > Mus > Mus pahari. Next base: position 75,596,670 of record NC_034590.1, on the reverse strand, counting down.
GTGCACTAGAGTGTGAAGAATGAAGCAGTTTTGAACTTCAGTTGTATATGTCAGTATTGAAGGAACAGAGGATGTGGGTCAGCTCTAGGTAGGTAGAGCAAAGTAGTGTTGACTTATATATGAATGTAGGTCTAAAGCAGTGGTGCTCAACCTGTGGGTTGTGACCCCTTTGGAGCTCTCGTATCAGATATTTACATTCAGTTCATAACAGTAGCAAAATTATAGTTAGGAAGTGGCATTGAAATAATTTTATGTTTGGGGTTACCACAACATGAGAAACTATTAAAGGGTTGCAGCGTTAGGAAAGTTGAGACTTATGCTCTAGAGGGCAATAGGAAACAAGAAGTTAGGGCATATCAGACTGAGGGAATCGATCTTGGTGGTGGTAGAATAGTGATTAAATTCTTTAGGGCAGGGGTCATGGAGAAGGAAGGAGTTGTAGCTGGGAATAAAGTAGTTCAAGTATTGGCTGTTGAGGAGACTTGATAGAGGGGAAATGCTGAACAAGTTGGGTTTGGGTGTGAGACTAAGAAAAGCACTTCTCTCATCTTCAGTCATCTTTAGAAACAAGACAAGAAATGGACTTCAATTCATTTCTTGTCCATCTTGTCCTTCTTCCAGAACCCCAGGGGAGAAGTTTAAGAATTTAAGGGGATTAGGGAATCTGCTCCTCAGACTAAGGCAGGTTTCCTGATCCCAGCACTTTCTTGATACCCCTGTTTATTCCCAGTGAGGAGCCGGAGGCCATCCTTGGGGGAATTACTCCTGCGGCATGCACACAGCCCAACCAGGGCCCGACAGGCGGCGCAGGTTCTTCAACCTGGGAGAGATGGAACAGGACTTGGACTAGGTGGGGGCTCTCCAGGGGCTTCAACTCCAGTTCTGCTTCCCCGGGGCGGGGCTTCTGAGCGCCAAGGTGAGGCTCTGCGAGTCAAGAATGCTGTCTACTGTGCAGTCATTTTCCCTGAATTTCTCAAGGAGTTGGCTGCCATCTCCCAGGCCCATGCTGTCACCTCGCCTTTCTTGTTGGATACTTCAGAGGAGCTATCTCTTCCTCCCATCTCAGGCTTTGGGCCCCTCAATCCTTAGTTTTCTTCCATGGACAATCAGGGCCTTCTGTGGCCTGGGCTGAAATCCAGGACATGGGCTCCTTTTTATGTTTGAAGGCAGTGACAAATGGACTTTTTAATTTATTCCAGATGAATGTTTTATGAGAACTTGTTGCAATATGTATAAAAGGGAAATCTCTATTCTGTGCTCATTCTTCTTTGCCACCCTTTATCTGTGGGGCTGTGGCCCTATGAAGATTGTATATACATGGGGGGAATCATCAGGGCCATTTTTCTCTTTGGTGAAAACATTGATGATAGGGTTTCAAGATAGCTCTTTTACTGTTAGAAGGTGAGAGGACTTGATACTTAGGGGGAAATGGAGACCTCATCTTTCTGGACCCTGGAAGAAGAAGCACACAGGCCCAGTGTGGTTTGGGGGTGCAGCAGCTGATGTTTATTGGGGACCAGTATCCCTATGCCAGATCTTAGGGGCCTTGCCCCCTGCATCTCTTGCCTCAGCTTCATTCGTCGCTGTCGAACTCCGAAGACAGACCCTGAAGCAGGGGCAGGGACATGGAGTGCCGGTCGGGGTCCCCGGGGCCCCCACCCTGGGCTCCTGGTGGGGGGTTGCGGGGGCTGAAGAGCCAGTTCTCTGCTAGGGTTGGGGATAGTCACAGCTTGACTCATGCCCTGGTTTTCCTCCCTAGTCCCTCCCTCTGCTTCTCTGTGCTACAACACCCCCATCCCGCCACCTTACCATGACCATGCTTCCACCTCACCCTCCCCTTGGCTCCCTCAGTCCTTCATGAAGGTCCTGTACAAACTCTGGGCTGTTGAACCTATTCCTTGGTTATATTCCCTGTACTCTCTCCCTCCAATGGTCTTTCCCATTCCTCATCTTCATTTCCCTTAGCAGTACCTGAAAGCATATAGGGGCCCCTCCGGAAGGGGTTTCGACCCTTACAGGAGAATCTGGTGGGTCTGCCTTCTGGCCCTTCTTGGGGAGGTGGTGTTGGTGGTGCTGGGACAGGTGGAGGTACATCAGCAACTTCATGGGTATCAGCAGATACTGATGTGGGGGCCAGAGTTGATATGATGCTAAGGCTAGGTCTAATCCAGTTGGCTCCTTGGGGCAATGGGTCTTTGCTCAGAGACTTCTGTGGTCCCAGCACACCCTTAGGCTGCAGTGAAAACTTGAGGCAGGAGAAAGCAATAGGTAGTGACCGCTGTAACCGGATCACCTGGGGTTCACGGGCTGTAGGCAAAAGCCCTAGCTGCAGCCAGGTGCAGGAGAAGACCTGGTAGATGACGTAGATGCTGTGGGTGCTTCGGAGCCAGGGAAGATTCTGCTGTAGGCTCACCTGCCCTGGTGGTAGCAGCAGGAAAGCAACTTTCTTGCGCAGACCTCCCATATGTAGGCGAATCCTGCAGGGCTGCCCATCCATCATTCGCATTTCTTCATAGGCTGTCTCGGCTCGGCCATTTGGTGAGTATTCCCGAGTGCAGTGGGCAAAGACACCCTCAGACCCTGCCTGTTCTAGAAGATTTGGTAGCAGCCCTACTGATTTCAGTGCCCTTCTGCCCTGCCGACCTGGCAAAGCCAGGCGGGTGTGGGCTGGACGGGACTGTTTCACTAGCACTCCCAGTAGATCATAGTAGGCTGCATCCGATAGGAAAGGTACTGCCACTACATTGGACCCAAAACGCTCCTCGATGACCTGCAGGTGGCCAGTTTATAAGTCAGGGGCTGAATTAAGGTCAGAGGTTAACTTGTGTTGTCTAAATTGACCTACCCACTATTGTTCACTGTTTAAGTACATTGCTACAGTATACTAACAGATCTGTTTCTTATTTCCCAGTTCCCTGTAGAAGAATCTAATGTCTTATTTTGTGCCAAATTTTGGTAAATACTTGGATACATGAAAGAATGAGACTTTGTTTTTATACCAATGTAGCTTGGGCTAATGGAGGGAACAAAAATATGAATAGTAGTTAAGTAAAATAATAGCAGGATGTGTCAAGGACAAATGATTTAAAAGTCTTTGTCTTTGATAGAAAGATGATCAAAGGAATTTGGTTGGTGGCAGTACTTGAGCTTTGGAGAAATTAACAGGTTGAGCAGTAGTCATTCCTGACAGAATGGTCAGCCAGGGAAAATCCCTGAACCTTTAGGAACATTTAGGAACACATAATTTCATATTACTTGCATTTAAGGAAGGAAGAGGAAAGGCACATAGGAAATAGGATATGGAAAGTCATATGTGTATGCCTTTCATAAATGACTTTTATTCAGAGGCCAATGGGATGCCGGGAAGCCACTTACAGGCCCATGGTGGGAAGATGGGACCAGGAAGAAGAGAGCTGATTTTTTAATAAGCTTAAAGCAGGAAAGAAGTAACTTAAGACTGTTGCAATAATTGCAAGCAAAACACAATTTTAGTTCCTGAACTACATAATGGGAAAGAGTTGAAGACATAGAATTGGTAGAACTTGGTCTCTTCATGGATGTGAAAAAAAAGGAATCTTCAAAGATCATGCCTAGGTGATGGGTTATATGGGTAATATTAGGGGAAAATGGATACACAGATGCAGGCTTATAATGTCCATTCTTTTTTGCAGGGGCAGTTATCTCTTACATGCTTTCTACTCTAGCTACAAGGGATAGTTCTTTCTATGTGTGTGTGATGTCTCTTGCTTGTATTGTTCCAATATCTGTTTAGGGTTTCCAGTTCCTTAGGTTTGCCCTTTACTTATTTTGTTTGCCATATTTGTGCTTGGTGACCAGTTCATGGGAGTACCTGGGAACCTGGTAAGATCCTTTTTAGTAGTCAGTAACTTAGCTGTTATAGTTTTGACCCATTACAGATTTCATTGGCTGAGCCTTCTGGCTCTCAGTTATGCTAGATTACAAAGCCATACAGAAGTTCCAAGTTATCTACCTTTTATCTCCCACATTCCACATATCTGTGTTCTTACACTGAATTTACCCAGTGACCCCTGAAGCTGCTCTGCTCATATTTTGTAACATAAAGCAGTTTTGAAGTGCTGGCCTGTTGTATTGAAAGAAAGAAATCAGGGCACTCCGAGGTGCCCTGTTCTGCTTGAAGTTGGCACATTTATCCTGTGTATCTTTGCCCTGAGTTATTCACTGAGATAATATAAGGAGTTTTCTTTTTTCTTTGCTATAGTGCAATACCTCATTTATGATAATGTAATTTTAGCAGGTCTAGTCTAGGTACAGACTTCACTGTTGAAACCAATTAGTCTTGGGAAGACCCTTTCTCTCTTTTTCTGCCTCCCTTGCCTTTGTGGTTAGCATATCCCCAAGCAATGGGAGTTAATGCCATCAAGTCTGCTGGATGCTGCTCTAAGATGGTGGTTTAACATGGAAAATACACTTTTTTTTCCCTTTTTCCCTCTCATGGATTCTGGTTCACCCATTACTCATTTGCTCGGGTGTACTTTGTGACTTTTATAAGTTGATTGCTACTCCTACTCTTGTCTTAGATTTCCCACCTCTTCTTACACAGAAATCACCCAAGACCCAGCCTGGTCATACTTTGCCACTTTCTCCTAAAGTGAGAGGTCACTTTACCTACCTTATCCTTGATGAGGGCCCAAGTGGCATCTGCTTCATCCAGTGTTAACAGGTGGGGGCTACTGACCAACATGGTGGGGAGTGGGAGGGGTTGGGCAAGGTAGTGGCTGCTGCAGGAACCCCCAAGCTGCCCAGAGAGGTAAGGCTCACCTACCTTGGGCTATGACCTACTGCAGCATGAGGTCATAGAGACCCTAATAGGTGATAGAGCCTTGGATACAGAGAGCACTGTAACTCTACTAGCCTCATTGCAGTCTGTGGGTCATAATATTTTCAAATTTTTACTTCTTTTTTCCCATTTCATTACTGTTTGTCGTTTTATTTTTCCTTTATGCTCCTGCCCTGCCCTGTCCTGTCTTTAAACAACACAAAGATGCTCTCTTCTTTCATCTTTCCTCTTCTCTTTTCACACACTTTTTCTTTTTTCTTATACAGTCTTACCTCATGGTCTCGTGTTCTTCTGCCTCAGCCTGGAGTGGTCACTTATTGCTTCGGGAGAGAAAAATGTAACATATTCTTTCTGTCAAGTCTCATCTATAGTTCTTGGTTTGAGTTCTTTAAGGAAACAGGGTAGGACCACTCCTCTTTTTAACTGCTTTACTAGGGTAACTGCTATCTAGTTAGTTGTGGATTACTTATCTTTGAGGCTGCACTGGGGTCTGGAAGGACATAGAAATGTAGATCAAAACTTAGACTGACATCATCATCATCAACAGCAGCAACAACAACATCATCATCGTCCCAGGGATTCTCAACCTATAAATTACCAGGGAGATTTTACGGATACCTATTTCCTATTTTTACAAATTATGATTTAATTCATCTGGGGGTATGCCTGGGAATCCTAACTTCTGAAAGCTCCTAGGTTGAAGCCAGTTATTAATGAGTGGGTTATAAATGCTGTAGAGAGCAGGTGTGCGTAGGAGGGTGTTAGGCTGAGCAAGCAATGTGGAGAGTAAGATCTAGATGGAATTATGTTCCCTTAGTAACTGGCAGGAATTTTCAGAAAGCCAGAATCACCCAGGTAAACATGAAGATTTTCTTCATGTTCCATTCCTGTCGCAGGCGATTATGTGTGGTAGTTTCTCTCCCACTCTTGCTGTTACTCTTCCCCCACTGTGTCTTTGCCCAGAGAGCTCACTTAATGTTTTGCTTGAGAAGAATGATTCTTCAAAAAAATTACTTTAGAACTTTTTAGTAATCATTTTCCCACTCAATACTTTGTCTTAACAGTTTCTGCAGTTCCCTGGAGGTCCCCTATCTAGGGAGTGTCCTGTTACAGCTTGACCTAGAGAGAAATGCTGCCCTGCAAAGCTGGCTATACTCAGAGCCAGCTTGAGGTGGCATGTGTCATGCCACACAGAAGGGTGTCACTGATGGGAAAGTGTTATCAGGAAAACTGTCCAAAAGGCAATGCAGTTGGTCTCAAGCCAAAGGCACATCTCCTCAGCCAGTGCTAATGCACAGGCAGTGCCAGTTCTTTGAGCAAATGCTTCACAGTAGACTTGGCCCTGTTTTCAGGAGAGGAATTAAGGTCAGATATTTGTTGAACTCTTCAGTGCTAGGATGTGTTTCCAATTCTAAATGTATTATCTTAGATGATCCTTTTAGATATTTCTTGTTTTTGTTTTGTGTTTGTTTTTGAGTCAGGGCCTCACTGTGTAATCCAGAATAGCTCTGAACTCATAGTCATGTAGCTGCAAGCTGCCCGAATTTCACAGCAATCCTCCTGCCTCAGCCTTCTGAATGCTGGGATTACAGCATTCACCACTGCCAGCTTCTTTCTGGAATATGTATTATTGTTTCATTTTATAGTGAAGAAAAGGTTCAGAAAAACTCATTAGCCAACAACACATAGTAAGTAATTAACAACAGATCTAGGGATCCAGCTCTTAATATTGATGTTCCTTTTGGCGGTGTTGCACTGTTCACTTCAGTGTGTGATGAGAGAAATACATGCGACATAGTGAGAAGGAAGTGGACAGGATGCAAGAGAAGCCACAACAGTCCAATTGAGAAACTTCAGGTTTCTTAAGACAACTGGAACCAAGTTCCTTCTTTTTTGAGCCTATCTGGCAAGGCCCACACAAAATACCATCTTTTGTATTAGGGCTGTAATTTTTAATGTTTGTGGGTATTTTGCCTTCATGTCTGGCTGTGCATAATATGTGTGTGTGCTTGGTGCAAGTGGAGGACAGAAGAGATCATTAGATTCCTTGGACTGGAATTAGAGACAGTTCTGAGCCGCCATGTGGGTGTTGGGAATTGAACCCTCATCCTCTGGAAAAGCTGTCAGTGCTTTTAATTGCTGAAGCATTTTCTCCATTCCTGATCCAGCATGTCACTGTGTTACTGAAGCTGGCCTCCCACTTGTGTACTTCTGACTTAATTGCTACATTTGAAGATATATACCATCCTTTCATTTTGGTTGGCAAGGAAAAGAAATACAGTGTAGTATATATAGTTGGCAACTCTGTTCCCCCCAGAAAGAAATTTTGATGAGGAACACTGATGTGGAATAAGAGGCAGATAAACACAAGTAGAAAGGACAGAATCATGTCCCTCTGCACCTCTGCAGTGTAGAAGTAGATCTGACTGAGAAGCAAATGCAGATGACAAGGGGAGTCCAGAATAAGAAGACATGTATGAGGTCAGTGCAGGGATGGCTTATTGGTTAAATAGGAAGCAGAAGCTCTTAGAATTTTTGCTCATGGTTCAGAGGTTAGATTGGGTTCTAATAAACTACTGCTGGAAGTCCTCATCTGCCCTTTTCTTGCCTTTCAATTTCCATGAATTCCTAGACTTTCTAAATTCTATGATGCTATACCTTAACGTCAGTAAGTCTGTTTTTCCTTTTTGCTCAGAATCTGAGACTGAAAGATGCTCAAGCAAAACGGATCATAACTAATAACTAAGTCATGAATGAGTTGGTGAGCCTGAGGGTTGGACTGTTTGGGCCATATCTTTCTGGGATTTGTTTCCTATGTAACACCATTCTGTGGTTATCTTTGGAAAGAAGTTCTGATTGCCTTGAGGATATGAGAGTGATGTGTATGGAGATAGGAAATAAGTGCGACTTTATGCAGAAAACATGGGATCCTTTGCATGAATCTCTTGGTAGCATAAAGTAGCATTGACAGTAAAGATATAGAGTGATAAAGATCCCTAATGGTTTCTTGCTTCAGGCTGCAGGGATAACTATACACACTCTTGATGCTTTAGTTTAAACTTTTTGGGATAAATATGTAAGAAAGCTGAGAATTTTTAAGTTTACAGAAAGAAAGGAAATGATATTTCATATGTTTAGGAATGTCCCCATTGAGATTCAGGGCAGTGGCCCCTAGTCAAACTTGTTAACATTCGTTTCAGTTAGATATGTGAATATTTACACTAAGGGAAATAAAGGCTATAAATAGGATCATAATGGTTGGGGCCAAAGTTATGGAAAAGATGTTTCTACAGAGATTATTTATTTTGAAATTATAGGTGATGGGCAGTGGGCATATAGTTAATTCTCAGGTTATTATGAAGAACGAGAATGAGTGTGCTGGCAAAGCTTTCTGAATATATCACATGGTAGGTATGTATGGAAGATCATCAAAACACAAATGTGTTAGAGTTTTGGCTTGAAGAAAACATTCTCAGCACACGGCTTTGGAACAAGCAAACTGGGAGAACTGCACAGCTAAGAGTTGAAGGTGCCTTATCTTCCCATGGCGGGATGGTAACAGACTCATTGCTCATGAACATTGATTGCACATGATTTCTCTTTCTGTGTATCAAGAGAAGAAAATGGTGTGTGTGTATGTATGTGTGACATGGGACTATCATACACAAATTCCTTTATATTTCTTTATAATAATGTAATAAATATCCTACTGCCATACATGTTTGTTCACATCTCAGTTATTTCCTCAGACTAGATCAAAGGGAAATCTTGTACGATAAGTGTATGGATATCATAGCTTGTGCTCCATCAGGTTCACTATGTCTGTGTGTGCACACACATGCACAGAGGAGCCAGAGCTGAAGGTGGGGGGTCTTCCTCTTTCATCCTACTCTTTATGTTTTGAAACAGTTTCTCACTGAACCTGAGCTCACTGATTGGCTAGGGAACTCCAGGGATCTGTCTCCTCTTGGCCCTCCCCCTCCCCCTCCTCCTCCCTCTCCTTCCCCTTCTCCCCTCCTCCTCCTCCTTAGTACTGGATTTACAGATTAGTACCTGGCTTTTATGTGGGTGCTAGGAATCTGAATGGAGGTCACTATGCTTGTAGGCAAGGAGTGTTTCCCAGAGCCATCTCTTCCAGCTCCAGGACTAGTATTTTGTTAGCTTTTTACAAAGTCATTTTGTGGAGGATTTTTAAACTTACAACTGCACGAAAAAGATTAGTTTTGAGAATGACTGAACTCATACACCATTGACTAGACCAGTGGTTTTCAACCTGTGGGTTGCAACCCCCTAGTCAAACCTCTACCTCCAAAGATATTTACATTAAGATTCATAACTAGTAAAATTACAGTTATGAAATAGAAATGAAAGTAATTTTATGGTTAGGGTCACTACAACATGAGGTTTCTGTATTAAAGGGATGCAGTTTTAGGAAGGTTGAGAACCATGTGGACTAGATGCTCTCTTCACCCAGTCAAGTTCAGTGTGATTTTGAAATCATGCAGACATTTTGTGGTACCTCTTCCTTGTTTATAGGAGTCTATTAAGACCCCGTTTAGCCCTAGAAATGACCAGTGTCTTTCAGTTCTGGAGCTACCTCCTCTGTGTGGTGTCTCATGGTGCTTGGTCCAGCTGTCTCAACTACTGGGCTAGGTTGTTCTTGCTTCAGGTTTCCATAACTGACACCAATACTGTGGTTAAGACTACAGTTTTCTTTGATCTTACAGCTGTGACTCCCTGCCTGTTATATATATTACTCCATCCATTGTCCAGCCTTAACTATAAATGGATTCCCCCATTGGGCAACGCCATGCTGTTTCCAGTGTAATATTCTGTTGGACAGCTGAGGCAGCATGAAATATTACCATTTCATCATATTACATCAGTATCACATGCTCTTAGTGACAGCAAGACAGGAGTGCTGATGGGGCTTTTACATTCTTGCATGAGGATACACAAAAGGGCAGGTTGACAAGTGATCATAATGACCCTTTAAATATCATCATCATTGTCATCATCATCATCATCATCATCTTAGTTGGACCTCTGACTCCCAAAGTCCCAGCCTCAGAGAAAGAAGTTGTAGCTATTGCTTTGGGGGTCTTTATTGGAACTAAAGGAAGATAAAGTAGTGATTGCACATGAGACCAAGACAATTCTTTGATTGGGAATATCTTAAGTCTTATATGCTGGCTCAATTGGCTCTATAGGGTACATTCTTCAGATTCTTAAATGTGGAGTATAAGTTTGTATAACATCTTTGGAACAGGCTGAAAATAGAATCTGGCTCCAGGTACAGACAAGGGTGTAACTCCAGGCAAGAAGTTGTCTACACATCTGAGAAGCAAAGTGAGACTTGGGTTGAAATGATAGGGTTGGGCAGGAGAGGGAAATTCTCCAATAGACTATATTTTAGAATCTCGTCTAGTTCCTTCATCCTTATTTTACCTGCATGGTAATGTGCATGCAGCCCCTGCTTTTGCCTCCTTTCAAGTAAGAGAGATGGCTGGCTAGGCCAAAGTTTAGAGGTGCCAGTGATATACATACTAAGGGCATCACAGAAAATAGCTTTGAATCATCAAAGTTCTATGCATATAGGACAATGACAATATAATCCACATTCCCAGACTCCAGATTTTGTTCCCCTACCCTGTTTACTTCAAGGTCTATTAAAACTGCTTTTTTCTGAATTTGAACATTTCTAAGAATCGGTCCCTAATCTGCTTGGTGCGGACCCCATAGATGAGGGGGTTGAGGGCAGGTGGCAACAGCAAATAGATGATGGACAGAAGGATATGCACTGGCTTTGGGACAGTGTGGCGACCAAAGCGATGTGTGAGGAAGGAGAAGAGACCAGGCACATAGAAGGCCAGGATGACACAGATGTGAGAACTACATGTACCAAAGGCCTTTACTCGGGCCTCCTGGGTAGGTAGCCGAAGTACTGCATGGGCAATGAGCCCATAAGATCCAGCAATGCCCAGAATATCTACACCAGACACAGCCAGTGAAAGTGCTAGCCCATACATGTTGTTGACCCATGTGTTACCAACAACCAACTCTACAACTGCCATGTGTGCACAATAGGCGTGGTGTATGATCTTGGCATGAAAGTGCTTAAATCGTACTACCAGCAGAGGGAAAGGCACTATAACAGCCACAACTTTCAGTGTCAGTGCCAGGACTGCATAGCCCACACGGGCTTTAGTTACCAAGATAGGGTAGTGTAGTGGACGCCCCACTGCCACAGCCCGATCACAGGCCATGGCCAAAAGCACACCAGATTCCATAGCAGTCAGTGCATGGACAAAGAACATCTGGATTAGGCAGGCAGTATATTGTACAGGTTGGGGTCCAAGCCACAGCACAGCCAGCAACTCTGGGGCTATAGATGTGGCTAAGCCCAGGTCAGTAGCTGCCAGAGTGGCCAGGAGTAGAAACATGGGTTGGTGCAATGTAGAGTCTATTCGGATCACTGTCAGAAGTGTTGTATTGCCTAGTAGGGCCAGCAGATACATGAGCCCAAACACTAGGGACAGCCAGGCCTGGCCATCTCCCAACCCTGGGATGCCAGTCAATATAAAGAAAGCTGGGCGTTGGAAGGTAGAATTGGACTGTGAACTTTCTGCCATTCTGTAAGGATGAAGTTTGGGTCTCATGGGGGTATTGTTCCTGATAGGGGAAGAACAAGAGGAGGAGAGATTCTGAGGATGTTACAGTGCCACAAATCCATCTCTGAACTAGTGAAGGGCCTGGAATATTACAGGAGCATAATGATCTTTGCTTGATTGAGACAGGGGTTTGATTGGTAATTATTTCATGGCCATAATTAGGTCATGGGATGATCTTTTGCTCCGAGTTATCCATGAGTGTTATAAGGAGAGCAGAGGCAGGGGTAGAAAGGGAAGGTTAAGGAAATGTGTGACTGATGAGGTGGCTGCTACAGTCAGAGTCCTCCCATATGAGGTCATCTGAGGAGATAGAGCTATGACTTCCTTCTCCCTCAGAGTCCAAGGACAGTCTTGGTCTCTGTATTTGGGGAGAAAACTGGTGTGGGGTGAGGACCATCTTATCTCATCTTGACTGTTTTTGGGAGGGTCTTTGAACCTCTATGATTTTGATTCTATAATAGGGCTAGACACAGTGATCTTAAGTATTTACTTGAATTAATAATTGGGGTACCAATACACTAGGAAGCAAGGAGGAGGCAGTATAGAAAGACAGGGAGAAACTATAATGGCATAAAGTAGGGTCTGGAGTGAAGCTGGGAGCCTGAAATGACAGGAGAAATTTGGTAAGCCAAAGGGATGCTTACATTATTCTGCATTTGGTGCTGAAGTTGTAATCTTGAACATCAGGCAGAGAGAAGTTGTGAGTAGGGAGCAATGGAGAGAGATGGTAGCAAGAAAAGAAACATTTCTTCTTGGTATCCTTTCATTCTGGATTCCGAAGGGGGAACTGGAGTCCTGGACTGCCTCAGAGGTAAGGCGACTGAAGGAGGAAGTGGTAGAAATTCCAGAGTACTGAGTATGTGAAAAAAACCTCTGATGGAGGAGGCACGATGAGTAGTAGATGGAGTTCCTGCAAGTGTCTAACCCTGGCAGAAGCTTAAATGTTGAATGAAGACAAAACCAGTGGAAGACTTGACTATGGAGCTACCCTAAGCACTGAGTGCTGGCAGTCTCTCTTCATCTTGACCAGTGCCTCTTGGGGCTTTTTATGAGCTGTTCTGCCTGCTTCCCTCAGGGCTTTTACCCCATCCACCTGTGCCACATTAACTCTTCTTTGTACTATATCCTTGCTCAGTGCTCACAGACTCAGCATGCTTAATAAAGAGAAAAGAAAGGAGACATGGAAGGAACCCTTGGAAAACTCTGAGGAACACTTCCTCTGGAAGGTCGTTGTAGCTGGAGAGAACTTGTGTCTATAATGGCTTCTGCTCCACTCTGATATCTATTTGTCTCTCCTCACTCGAGTAGAAGTGCAGAGCAAGCATTGCTTCTCCTTAACCATGTTGTCGTCACAGCTTCATAATGTCTAGCATTCGTGTCTAGGTTGTGATTGAACATTTATGACTTTCAACTGTGAGCAGATCTGTTAGCCTCAAAGCCTAGGATGACAGGCACACTTGTTACTACAGTTTTAGGAGTCAGGTATCCATGGAGAAGAGAAAGTGCTATTCACTATCAACCAGAAGACTACTCAATGCAGGGTTGTTTTTTTTGTTTGTTTGTTTGTTTGATTTTTGTTTTTTTTGTTTTCTTTTTGCTATAAAAAGGCATCCTTAAAATAACCACAGTATTCAAAAATCACAGTAAAAACCAGTGGGATTATTGGAAAATGGAAATAGCATTATTATAGTCTAAAATATCAGTGACACAGCACCCCAAAATATCAGTATCACATATTAAAAATGGTAGGAATGGGGGCCAAGGAGATAACTCATTGGATAATGTACTTGCCACACAAGTGCAACGACTGAATTTGGATCCTTGACACCTACATAAAAGCCAAGTGGATGTGGTAGGCCACCTAAAATCCCAGCAATTAGGAAACAGAGACAGGAGGTCCCTGGAACAAGTTAGCTAGCCTAGAGTATATCTAGGCTTAGCAAGAGACCCTGCTTCTGTAAATAGAGAATAGGTGAGGATGTCAACCTCTGGCCTCCACATGCATACACACACATAACACATGCAAAAATAACTTAAGCCCACAATACATTTTTTTTGGGGGGGTATTATATGGTTAGAAAGTATGCAAATACTATGCTTTATCTGGAGAAAAAAACTTGAGTTTCATAGAAAGCCTGTCAAAATTGTGTTGAAAGTTATAGGGATAAGCCGAGGTACCTGACAGATGTTTGAAGAAGAATATACGCTGTTTTTGTGCTCAGCCAGGATCATCTGGGTGAAGTTTTCTGTGGCTATCTAGCCTCTAATATGTAGAATCACTTATGAGTATAAAACTCACCGCTCAGTTTCCTAATATGTCAGCTGTGTTTGGACAAATTTGCATTTCAAAACCAGCGCTGTAGCAGAACTGACTGAACCCTTTTTGTTCCTGGTTCTTTGACACGTGGGGTAAGATGAAGGGACCACAACAAGACCTGTTGCTCTCCAGGAGTTTATGTACTGATCTAAGCCCTCACCTCCGAACGGATTTTAAAGTAAGTATGATTCTTTCCTTGTTTTATAAAATGAAGCAAAGCAAAACAAAACAAAATAAACAAACACCCTAAGGCACAAGAAGAAATAACCTGCCAATAGTCATAACCAACAGCAAAGTTAGTACACCAACTCAAATAGTTTGGCCTTAGTGTACTTGCACTAAGTACTTCAGCTGAAATTTAGTATGTGGACAGAAGTTTAGTAGAATAGCTATGGGCAGTGAGTGCTTGTTCCTGGGACAGATAATTCAGGGGGCTTTGGTTTTGATGCAGTTTGATGCAATCAGTAGGCTGTGGGTGGGAATTGCTTGAAGGAGGGAAATGCTCAGGAGCTAGGAATTGTACTAGGACAGCTATGGAGGGAGTTGGAGAAAAAGGCTTTTGGCTTCATGAGAGTCAGAGGGTTTTGACTGTCTATTAGAGATGACTTGTAAGATAAGTCACAGATTTCTTAGATACAGCAGTCGTGAATTGAGGTAATTGAGTTCTTGGAAACCTGCTAATTTTGAACTTACAAGATGCACCAGGAGATTTGTTTTTAGAAAATTCTTTTGTTGGTGTTCTAGACCCTAGATCATCTTTATAGAAGTTCTCTGAGTGCATGTTGGGGGCCACCTGACTTAAGATGGTGATTTGACAATATGTCCATGACTTTATAGGACTACTATGTTAGGGCCTGCTTCCCATAGGAGGATGTGAAGCCTCCCAGGTTTGTGGGAAGTGGCAGGGAAAAAGTGTTAGGAATACAAATGCCATTGTGCTCACTATAGCACTGGGGAAATGAGAGATTTTAAGCACATTGGGTTGTCCTTTTAAAGGAGAAGATATCCAACCTGTTTCCTGCCTAGAGGAATTGGGATGGAAATGACTAATGGCCTAGATAACCCCTGGGCTTTCTGTAGGGCCAGGCCATATCTGGCTACTCCCAAGTTCTCACAACCTGAACCAGAGTTGGCTGAAAGTCTAGATGACCTCTGTACTGTCTATATGGCCAGAGGCTCCTCCAAGTTTCCACAAGCAGGACCAGAGGTAGCTAATAACCTAAGTAACTTTTGTGCTATCTGTATGACCAAGACCATCCTAGGTAACTTTTGTGCTATCTGTATGACCAAGACCATACTCCTGGTCCTTAACACTTGTACTTATCTTTAGAACCCATCTTCATGGAAGAAGTGACATGTACTTTAAGAAGAGTTTCTATGTAATTATGCCTCCTTGTTCACATGAGATTGTGTTTTTCCAGAAAAGTTTTCCCAAAATTGTACTATACTTAAACATACCGAAAATAAACAGTCTAGTACCAGATTCTAGAAGTTTTAACCAATACCAGCTACTGCGTTGTGTTGAACGAGATTTTCTTCTTGTCTTACACAGATTGTTACTCCAGCTTTGCTGTTTGCCAAGACCCCTGTAGAGAAGAGGACATTTATCCCCTCAGTTGCTTCGAGACTGGCATAGAAAAGTAGTTAGGGGAGGCTCTGTTTTGAGATTGACTCTGCCTCTCTTACTTAGACTAATATAGCTTCCAACATCATTTTCCATAGACAGGGTTGTCAGATACCAGCATGTTTCCACGTGGACCTCTTCCGTGTTTGTTTGTTTTACTTTAAATTGTCTGTAAACACTACACACATTACTCATTTGTACAGTAGATTACATTTCAGAAAACCTTGGCTTCAGTGGTGCCACTCAATACTGAATCCTCTTACAGAATCCTAAGTAACTCTGAAATACCAAACCACAATTACCAGGTCAGTATGAGATACCTGCAGACCTAGCGGCATCACAGTAGTTGAATCTTCAACTTTCCCTGAATCCAGAGAAGAGAAGGGATCTTGTAAGGTCAGGTGGCATTACCATATGGAAATGTGGAAAGATCATGGAATCACCACACCCATTTTGTCTTCTAGACCCCGCCATCTCCAGCCTTCCAACCCTTGCTTGTGAAGGTCCTTAAAATAGTCTATCAACTACGAGATACTGTCAATCTCTACTCCCTGGGGTAGTAGGTGTGCTTGGCCGGAGGGCACTGATTTGAAAAAGGAACTATTTATTCTCCATCTTTATAATGGGATCCTGTGGAATTCAAGTTTGTTAGGAGTGTAGAATAGGTTATGTCTAGTTATGTATGTATGTATGTGTATGTATGTATGTATGTATGTATGTATGTATGTATGTATGTATGTTTTTGCCTTACTGGGGGGTTGAAGCTAGAACTCATACATGCTCTAGGCAAGTTATCTACCACTGAGCTATATTCCTAGTCACTTATTATTTTTTCTTGAGATATGAACTCAGTAATTTGCCCAACTAGTACTAGAACTCACTACATAACATAGGCTGGCCTCTGACTAATGATCCTACTGCCTCAGCTTTTTGAATAGCTGAGATTACTATTGTGTGCTACCATAACCTGCCATGTCTAGTTTAGCCATGCTTGTGTATTAGCTGCTCTCTCTCTCTCTTTTTTCTTCCTCTGCAACAGAATTGTCCTTTCTAATTATAGAATTCTGAGGCTGACACCATCTTTGATCATAGTTAACTAGTGACTAACATTATCCTGCATGCTGACGTCAGTCTCCTGGTGCACACTGTACCTGCGAGACTGGGTTAGGGCACCAAGGAGCCCTTTAACATACAGAATATTGTTTTCTTTCCAGGAGAGGCACAGAAGAGGATTATTGATTGATTGATTGATTTTTTAATTTATTTATACAATTATTAGCTGAAAACATAGACCTGTACTGGGGTGTCTCTCTAAAAGCTTATAGGAGATATGGGTTCTTGTAAAGGTTCTCTAGCTTTTAGAAGAATGATCCTGAAGTGACTCCTTTTTATTGGAATTTGGCTGAGACCATCAAGAAATTGCTTCCCATCCAGACATGGTGACTCATGCATGTAGTTGTAGCACTTGGAAAGCAGAAGCATGAAGATTGCTATTAGTTTAATGCTAGCCTGAGCTATAGAGTGAGACTGTTGCAAAACAACAAACAAGATTTCTCTGAGGTACTGGACAGTACTTTTACTGTTTCCACCAGAATTTCCTTCCCTCTGAACTCACTGTATGGATGACTTATAAGCAGGAAAACTACTAATGTTAGACACAGAATTCATCAAATATTAACAATTCATTATATGCCAAGCACAGTACTGTAGATGGATAAATACTCTTATTATGCTTACTGGGGAATGAACAGTTATGCCCTCAGTTCATCTGTTGCACCAACCCCCACTGTGGTATTTGAAGATGGGTCTTTGGGAGATGATTAGGCTAAGCGGAGACCAGGAGACACTCTGAATGAAATAAATATTCTCACAAGAGTTGGAAGAGAGAGCTTGTGGGACCAGCAAGAAAGCAGCAAGCTGACTCTAAATCAAGGACAGAGTTCCCACTAGGAGCCTCCTCAGCAGGCTCCTTGATTTTGGACTTCTCAGCCCCTAGAAGTGTGAGATAGAAATGCCTGTTGTTTGAGCCACAAAGTCTGTGGTACTTTATCACAGCAGCCTGCATATACACTCAAAGAGCCACCCAGGCCATCTCACTAGGACCTATGTGTCTGAGATCCCTGTCACCACTGGAGCATGTCCTTTTGATGTCTCATGCCTATTCTGGAATATTAGTAGTCTCATTACTGATCCTCTTGTCGCTTGTGTGTTTTTGTATTTTATTTTTAAAAAATTATACTTTTATCTTAGAAGTGACCAAGATATAAACGTACAAAGAAAGACTATGCACAAGTATCAATAACCCCTACGTTGCCAATTGTTAATGTTTTATCTCATTTGCTTTTAGATATTTTTAACACAGGCAATAACAATTACAGATACTAAGTCTTTTTTAACCCTTATAATGTCCTATTCTCTCATGTTAAAACTATTATGAATTTTTAATGCTCTTCTTAGTTGCTGCTTTTATATACTTACATGAAGTAATCACTATTATATGTAGAAATTATGTTTTTGAGTGATGATTATACAGATAAGCAGATTTTTATTACTCATTTAAATCACTATAGAGCTTTATAGCTTATGATTACACCAAATATGTGTTTTAAAATGTATTTAAAATTGCTACTGGCTGTTTTTCTATGTATACTATTATTAACAACTTTGTACACATCTGTATAAATAGAGATGTGAAAATTTCATATGTCTTTCTCCATATCTTCATGTGGAATTGTAGATTTTAAGATATGTACATTTCTTCTTTTGCAGAGTACTGTAAAATTGTTCTCAAAATTGTTGTTCTAATTTGGTGTCTCCTTAACAACTTTATGCAAGATCTCATTTTTAAAAATGCTACTGATAACTTTATATTATTAGACTGATTTTTATGAAAATAACTAGTAATATTACTTTGTTTTAATATATATTTACATGCCTTTATTGGTTATTTATGACTTCTCTATTGGAAATCCCCCAGTCATTTCTTTGGTTTGTTTTTCTAGCCAGCTGCTTTCCTTCCTGTGTAAGTATGTTGATGGTTGTAAATATTCTAGACAGCAACTCTTTATTTTCCATTAGAAATATAACATTCCAGGCTGATGTCTTTTAATTTTATTTGTAGTCTCATTTATCTTGAAGGAAATCTAAATTTTAATAAAAACATGTGTAGGACATAAGCTTTTTGTATATGCTTTATTATGTGTTTTCCTCCCCTGAGTTTGTAAAGACACTGCTATTCACTCTCAACAACTCTCAAGTCATGAGATATCAATCACTTCCAGAGTCAGGTATAAGCTAAGCATTTGCACGTATATCATCTTAGTGTGGAGCTAGATGCTATGATTGCTACATTATGTCTGATATGACTGATGAATGAGTAGCTTACTTATGACAACCAAACATCTAATGAATCTGAATTTAAATTTAGGTCAGTATGAGTCCAGAATGGATTCTCTTAATGACAGCATGTTTCAGGGTTATGTGAACTTAATAAAATGGAATCAGCTTGGGCCTCATCATGTGTTCCCGGAGTAATCTCATTTCTCCCCAGCTTGCACTTCCTTTCCTCAGAACAACACCCTGTTTGAGATTGAAGGAGCAGCCCCAAGTGCTTTGCTTGAAATCAGCAGGCAAATAAATGATTTATCTTCTGTCTTCTGTATTTCCTTGACTATGCTCACATCCGCTCAAATTATACTTAAAGAATCTTCTATATTATGGTTCCTGTCTATGAGACACTTGCACTTTCTACCTGCACTCTGGAATTCTCTTTTGAATTTGTTGAAATTCTCCCCATTGAAGGCATACAGATATATCTTCTAGCTTTTCTAAAATTCTAGGCAGTACCCCCAATTCCTTGTCTAGCATCTCTTATCACCTCCTTTTCTTGAGTACTGAACAGTGTAGATATTCTGCAGAACTGGCTGTCCTGAAAGCATGAGGGTCAGTGCTGGGTAAGAAGCATTGAAAATATCAATTTTCTCCATTTACACACAACTTGAATACACATCTTTTCCAGCCTGCTTCTTCCACTTCCCCATGGGCCAAGTTGTCCTTTTCCAGTTCTGACGGGCAAGTACAGAGTCACAGAGATGTGTGGTGCCTGAGGACAGCTCCCCCAGCTATCTTCCTCTGTCTGTGATTGCTTTGTGTTGAGTCTTTTGTCACAGAACCTTTCAACTTCCTTTTCTCTCGAGGCCTTCACCATGAGGTCCATGAAAATAAGCTTGGTTTGCCTGAGTTTAAAATCTCTTATTATCCGATCATAACTGTAGCCAAGTCCTGTTCTTGCTGTTCAGTGTTTCCTTTTATTTTGCTAGGTTGTTTGCTTTTAAATCATCCAAAAATATTTAAAAATGTTGTTTATTTATTGTCTCCTCTTAACACAGATTTCACTACTGCTTATTAAATAAAAATAAAGGCTTATAAAGACCAAATTAATAGCAATCACTTTCCATCTCGTCCTTGTATGAGCAGCTCCTCTATGCCTAAGATACTTTTGTTAATATCTCACACGCCTTCCTCTCACTCAGGCAGTGAATATTAATGACTGCTGTCTTTATAGCCAGCACTACTCTTAGGTACTTGACAAGAACACTTTTCAGATTTTCAGGTCAATAGATAAAACTTTTTTTTGTTGGTGGTGGTAGCTCTTTTTGCTTTATTTCAAAGAGAAGAAGCCTTTACGTGGTGAGAAAATACAAGATAGATCTGTTTTCTTTTCCTATGAAACACTGCTGCTCAAACAGCCGAGTGAATTGTTTCAGTTCATATCTTGAAGTGCCCACACACTCTCGTGGGTATGGGTGGTCCTGGCTGCTGAAACTTAGACCCATTAGTGCACAGGGCAACAAAGTCCCCTAAGCAGCAGTTATAGAAAACCCCACTTTCACATATTGCATCCTTGCATACCTCTAAAAATAGAGTTGGACAAACATTTTCCAAGTAGTTTTATATATAATATATACACATTTGTATAAACATACCTTTATTCACATGTTGTTCAGAATTTTAAAAATGTATACATTTAAAAATGTACAAATTATAATGAAGAATGGACAGTGTTTTGTTCATTCTGGGAATATGAAGCTCAGTGACCATAGCCCTGGAAGCCACCAGAAACTGGTAATCCCTTCTTCACAGTCACATTTTTGCAGTAAGCCTGGAAAAACTGCTTTTCCAGAGCAGAGGTGCAAGTAACATGAAAGAAGCATACCTTACTCATCTTAGCAAATGAAATATTATGAGAAGGGATCTTCATGTGAAAGCCCTTGAACACCCGTTACTTCATTACTAATCATGCTACAATGAAGGATGCACATTTTGTCACCTAATTTTGTTAAGCCAATTTCATTAACTTCTTTTTTTTTAAGGCCTATTGTTTTTTAAATTTTTGTTTGCCTGTACATGCACATACAGAATCCAGAAGAGGACACTGGGGCCCCTGAAATGAAATGAAATGAAATGTGAGCCTTCATGTGGGTAGGAGAAGCCAAACCCAGGTCCTCTGCAAGAGCAGTAACTGCTCTTTATCACGGAGCCTCCTCTCCAACACCCAAACTTCTGTTCTTAATGATACTATTTTCTGCCTATGTTTACTTCAATTAATTTTTAACATAGCTTTCCTCATAAATACAAAGTTTATTTTCCATTTTTCCCCTAGCTTCTTGGGATTGGGAACTTGGATTACTGATCTAGGATCTTTCCTTTTCTAATGTAGGTTTGAAGTGCTTCTCTTAGAACTGCTTTTAGCTATGACCCCACACATTCTTCTGTGTTATTCTCAGTCTTTGCATGTATATACAGGGATGGATAGCTGGGTCACATAGTTGATTACTTTCAGATGATGTGCATACTGTACACCAGTTTATACTCTCACCAGCAAGAAACAAGAGTCCATTCTCCATTCCTCCATATCCTCACCCGTGCTTGCTGGCATTTATTTTTTTGAGTGTCATCATTCTGACTGGGGTGAGGTGATCTCAAAGCAGTTTTAAGTTGGCCATTTGTATTTCTCCTTTTGAGAACTGGCCATTTAATTAATTAGCACATTTATTAATTGGATGCTTTGGTTCTTCAGTGTCTTCTTCTTCTTCTTCTTCTTCTTCTTCTTCTTCTTCTTCTTCTTCTTCTTCTTCTTCTTCTTCTTCTTCTTCTTCTTCTTCTTCTTCTTC
>NC_034590.1:75564755-75574956 GCF_900095145.1 Mus pahari | reverse complement strand
TTTTGAGACAGGGTTTCTCTGTGTAGCCCTGGCTGTCCTGGAACTCACTCTGTAGACCAGGCTGGCCTCGAACTCAGAAATCCTCCTGCCTCTGCCTCCAAGTGCTGGGATTAAAGGCGTGCGCCACCATGCCTGACCCGTGTTTACTTCTTGTAGGTTCTTTTATTTTTCAAGACAGCGTTTCTCTGTGTAGCCCTGGCTGTCTTGGAACTCACTTCTGTAGACCAGACTGGTCTTAAACTTAGAGATCTGTCTGCCTCTGCCTCCCAAGTGCTGGGATCAAAAGTGTGTCCCACCACCAACCAAATGCAGGTTTGATTTTTTTTCTTTTTGAGACATGTCCTCATGTAACCCAGGCTAGCCTTGATCTTCAAACTCATATTGTAACCATGTATACTGGGTCATACAGTAATTTTATGTTTTGAGGAACTAGTGTGCTGATTGCAGAACAGTTGTGCCATTTGGGATTGTCAGTAACAAAGCATAGTCTCTAACACTCTGGCCAGAACTTGCTATTTTCTGTTCTTTTAATCTTAACTTAAATTTTTAATGGTAGCTCTCCTAATGAGTACACAGTGGTATCTCCCTGTAGTTTTGATTTGCATTTGCCCGATAATGATCATGAACTTGTACATTTTGCTTTTAATGGTGCAAGAATTTTAATCAGATTTTCCTTAGTGCTGTCCCTTTTCTTTGAGATTGCCTCAAGGTATTGGCCCTCCAGGGTTACTTCATAATTAGCTGGGTACTGAGTTTATGACTGAGTCTGAATACTTTATATATTCAGTTTGAGGATTTTATATTTTTCCCTTGATGAACTATTTAGTTCACTCTCAGCCTCTATTTTTTCATCTGAAAAATGGATATAATAATAGTGCCTTTTATCATTGGGTTATTTTGAGACTCAAATGATACAATTTTTGCTAAAAACTCAAAATAGTGACAGGGATATGGTAAATGGTTCTCACATTTGAATGTTACTATGTTATTTTGTTGCTAGGATGTCCAATACTGCTCTTACGTTGTATCTTTTTTATTTCCTGGTGTTACTAATCATCCACAGAGTTAGTGTTCCTGGAGGTACCAGTGAAAAGGCTTTCCTTTCCCCTGAGGTTTGCTGGACACATGCTCTGTGATCCCAAGGGTGGCATTGATAGCTGCCTCTAGGAGAAGAGTGCCCATGGCCTCTCAGTATCTAGCTATAAAGGTCTTGCACAGACTTGGAGCAGTGATACCACATGATCAGCATGCAGACTTTCCCCCTATTGTTCCTCTCTTCTCAGAATGATTGGTTCCTTTACTTTTTTCAGTAACTCAGCTGATACTGTGATGTAATAGGTGAGTGTAAGAACACTGGCAGCAGAAGGAGGAACGGGAGGAGATGTGTGTATCTCCAAAGGGCAAAGACTGAGGTGGGGAGGAAGTGCTTGTGGGAGAAAGTAAGTGAATTAAATAGACAAACTGTGTGAGAGACCGTACTACACCAGAATAGATGGGAGACATCACTGGAACTTACAGCGGACAGTGGGAGAAGTAGAAACGAGAGTCCAAAGAGGGCACTGGAAAGTCCCAGGAGGATGTGGTGGGGAGTCAGCTCTTGATAAAGATTTGAAGGCAGCTCAGATCAGACTGTCGGAGGAAAGGGGTGCCAGAGGACTCCTCATTGAAATAACTTACGTTTCGACCATTGTCTCCTTTTGGTGGAATAAAATACTAGATAAATATTAATATGCCAGTTTCATTGGTTATTTATTCAAATATTTCCTAAGTGCCAGCATGACAGACTCTTTCTTAGTGCCACAAACTCCTAAAGTGAGAGCTCCTTAATTTCTTGTTTTATTTATTTTTGTTATTTTTTAGGTGTGTGTAGCATATGTGTCATGGATGCTGCATGTATGGAGACGAGAGGATGACTTTTGGGAGGTAGCTCTCTTTTGTGAGTTCTGCCAATCTAAGTCAGGTCCTGAGGCTTGTGTGGCTGGGCTTTTGCCCACTGAGCCATGGCATTAGCTCAGGTGAGAACTGTTCAGGACATTTCTTCCTTGGTAATTTGGCAGTCTGGTTTACTCAACTTCTAAACTCATTCTGCCCACTATCTTGCATTTTGGAGAGCAGATGTAGACTCGGGGAGAGAGGTTGCTTATGGAGCAGCCGCAGTTCTGGCTTATCACAAGAGCACAGAGGTAGTCATCCCACACGAGACACTGGGTCATTCCAGTTTGAACACAATCCCCAAAATACTTATAGAGGGTGAAGCCAGTAGGTAGGTGGCCATTTCCTGAGCAGCTTATTCATTAAAACACACACACACACACACACACACACACACACACACACACACACACACACACACAAACAGTTATGCTGAGTAGCAGAGGGTATGAGATTCAGGGCTTAGAGAGACATCAATAGAACATGTAAATTTTTGTTAGGCAGAGAAAATAAATTCAAGGGATCTATTTTTCACCATAGTGGCTGTGGTTAATAAGAGCATATTATCTATTTAAAATTGCTTTGAAAGTAGATTTTAAATGTATGATGTGAAATAATATGCATAATACTTCACTTTATTAGATATGTTATAGTAATTTATATGTATATAAATATATATAATATGTGTGAATGTAAAATGTTGTATTCTATACACAAATTTTTATTTGTTAAAAATGACTTACNAATTCTCTAAAGATGTGGTAGTGAGTCAGGGGGCTCTTGTGACCATGGGGCAAGTGTCTGAGTGCCTGTGGGCAGGAGTGAGGACTAAATCTGAATTTGTATCAATACACTNAAAGGTAAACATTTTCCAAATTGCAAACTTTACCCCATTAATGTGTACAATTAATGCATGTTAGTGAGGACAGTTAAAGAAAAATGATGTCCTGTGATACAACTCACAGTAAACTTGCTATAATGTATGCTGTTGTGTCTGTCAGGTGTACGGTTTCAGTGTGCAGGTAGAGAGTCTGAATGGTGGAAAACACTTGAAATACGAAAGTCATTTACGAGGAAGATGGCAAAGTGAAATTAATATGTGTATTAATAAGTGTTCAGGTGATTCAGCTAGGCAAAAAACAGCTCATGTAGTCACCTAGCAGTTCCATAGGATGGGATGTATGATTCATTCTGTTATATTAATATGATATTAAGTCTTCCAAATTCAGACTGTAGAGATACAGAAGGTCTTTGTGTAACTCCAGATGGAAGGAAGGGACAATGACAGAGTCTGTAGAGAGGTAGGACTCCAAATGGAGAAGGAAAAGAACAGCCTTGGACAGGAGCCACAGGATGCCTTGGTTCCAAGCTTGGACGGCTTCCCTGTGGCTCCCACTCTAGCTTCCTTGACACTGTAGCCACCCTTGTCACCCCACCATGTCCTAGGAACTTCTGTGAATTACAGGGACAATGTCTCTTTGTTTCTGCTGAGACATGGTTATTTTTCATAGCACTTGTTTGAAGTCTGCTGAGTTGTTCTGAGCCAGGCTGAGCTTGTGGAAACCCTGTGTCTGGGTCTAGGCTTGGGTTCTGAGACATGAGGGGCACCTGAGACCTGCTCGCTAGTGACCTCTTCTCTTTGGAGCTTCTTCTGTTCAGTTTCCTCCCCTTTCCTCCAAAGAAAGGTGTTTCATTCTGTCCTCTCTGGGTGAAGAATAGGGCCTCAGCGCGGTGTTCACTGGAGAGTGGTGCTCAGGTGTTTTGCTTCCAGGATAAGCAGAGTTAGGGTGATGTCCAAACAAACAACAATGATAACAGCCACAGCCCTAGCATCCCAGCACGATGTCCAGAGAACTCCCTAACCATCACAGTTACCCCTCACAGCTGATTACTGTCCTCTCATTGCTGAGGAGAAAATAGAGACACGGAGGAGGAGGGTGACCCTGTAAGTAAGCGCTCCCACCCAACACTGGTTACTTCTCTACCATTCTGGCTCTCCTTCTCTTTTGTCAAATCGCTCTAATTTTCCTCTAGAGCCTCGGGGAGTGCTTTCTGTGAAACCACACGTGCCTCTTCATGACTCTCACTCCCATGTTCAAGAGTGTGAGCCTAGAACCTGTCAGTGTGGTTTGGCAGAGAAACAGCAAGGCTGAGACCGTACTCTGCACACAGTGAAGGGCAGTCCTTTCCTGTCAGTAGCGGGCTTTCAAGAACTCCATCAACAGCTTCCCAGGCTCTTGGCATCCCAGTCTTGTGGTTATACCATATAGTTGCAAGAGGAGAGCAGGGGCTAATTAGGGGCTTGTATCTAGCACATACTGCTTTATTTAAAAAAAAAAAAAAAAGAATAAATTAGTAAGTAGCAGAGTTGGAAGAAGTTGTAAAGATTTAAATACCAGTATCTTTTCTTGAGAGAAAAGTGGGTTGGTTTTCTGGTGCGGCTTTTGTTTCTATAGACTTGAGGGAGATCATTCAGACCAGAGGCAGTGCTGTTCCAGCACACCTGCCCCTCAGTGCTTATTCCAGCAAAGCTCAGTGTCTCCTTCGAGTTCATACTGAGCACTTGTTTAAGGGATCTGGCTTGAGAGGTGTTACATGACCAGTCTGCCTGGCTATTACCTGTCGGGATCTGGTTCTGCTCTCTCCCTGGTATTCACTTGTAGTTCCATTGTTTCTTCCTCAAAGCAGGTCGTGGTTCGACCTAGTACGTTTCCACAGTCAGGAGGATGGAGGCTTGAACTGAGGATTTTATTCCTTTGCATGGCTTTTCCATAGGGCTCCTGGGATATGCTTATCAGGATGTCTGTCTAGTTTTTATGTCTTGATTCTTTATTGTTTTGATTCTTTTTTTTTTTTTTTTTTTTTTTTTTTTTTTTTTTTTTTTTTGTTTTTCGAGACAGGGTTTCTCTGTATAGCCCTGGCAGTCCTGGAACTCACTTTGTAGATCAGGCTGGCCTCGAATTCAGAAATCCACCTGCCTCTGCCTCCCAAGTGCTGGTATTGTTTTGATTCTTTATTCTCTTATGGCATTTTATTTATTTATTTATTTATTTATTTATTTATTTGAGATAAGAACCTATTCCCTAGCTCTGGTCTGCCTGGAGCTCACTGTGTATCCCAGGTTAGCCTCAGATTTGTGCCCATCCTCCTGCTCCAGCTTCTGGAGTGCTGGGATGACAGGCACATGCCACCATGCCTAACCCATGGAGTCTTCATCAAGGTCCTGTCTGCATTATCAATAGTGACCTTTTCTGTAGTCCAAATAGCAGACAGATAATTAGGTTCAGAGACAAACATTCTATGAGAGTTAGATGAGGATTTTAGAACACCTTTTAGTAACAAGGAGACTTGGTTACTTTTGGAGTGAAGGAACAAGTAGGGAGAAAGCTATGTTGGAGCTAGTAGAGGGCAGGGAGACAGAATTGATGATTCTCTCTTGTTAAGACAGTTTGTCCAGAAGAGGGCTCCATGAGCTTCAGGGTTATGTGGATAAGGAGATGTAGAACTGATCTAAGGTGTTTATGTGGAACATTCTGAAGCACAGGTTCATGAGGAAAGTGATGAAAATCGCCCCTTCAGTTTCATTGGCTGACCCCTATTTACTGCCTTCAGGGAGACTGTGAATCTGGGCCAGGGTGGGCAGATCCATCCCTTAGTTGCCTTCCAGTGTCCACCTGACTCCCCATGTCCATCACAGGGAGTCATGAGGACAACCGTTCTGAGAAATGCTCAAGGTAATAGGCGGGTAAACAATACAATTACATATAATTGAGTTTCAAGACATTTAGTTAATATGTCTTCAGGAAGGAGATATATTAAGAACACATTACAGAGTGGGGTGTTTTGAAGAGCTATTTTAAGGCTAAGATTGAGGCCAACAAGAGGAAGGGGAGAGAAATTTAGGTAAAAACAGAACAAAATGTTGTGGATGGAACAAGTACCAGCTAGGTAGCAGACATTTGTGCTTATGTGAAAATGGTAGAATTAATGTTAAAAGATGGGGGTGGGTCAGATCACTGGGGACAGAATGAACAGAGGCAGGTATAACTTCTATTGGTTCTTAAAGCACATTGCCACAGAAACTATACAAATGAAACACCCAGGGCCAGAAACTATTCCAACACCCTAGCCACTAGCCTCTAGGTGAACTTTCTCCTGGGAGCTCAGCAGTTCACAAGTTCACACCTATCTTTGTGCCTCTGCATTGCACTCAATAGTTCTTTCTGTTCCTTCAGCAATCTAGTGAGCATCATGATTCACAGCAACATCACCATCATCCACCCTGCAGTTTTTGTGCTAGTTGGCATCCCTGGGTTGGAGGCTTATCACACCTGGTTGTCTATACCCCTGTGCCTTATGTATGTCACTGCAGTCCTCGGAAACAGCATCCTGATAATGGTGATCATCACAGAACGGAACCTTCATGAACCCATGTATTTTTTCCTCTCCATGTTGGCCATTACAGACATCTTACTGTCTACCACTACTGTGCCCAAGGCCCTCACCATCTTTTGGCTCCATGCCCACAACATTGCCTTTGATGCCTGTGTCACCCAAGTCTTCTTTGTCCACACAATGTTCGTGGGGGAGTCGGCTATCTTGTTAGCCATGGCCTTTGACCGCTTTGTAGCCATCTGTGCCCCACTGAGATATGCAACAGTGCTAACATGGCCCACAGTTGGGAGGATTGCTCTAGCCATTGTCATCAGAAGCGTCTGTATTATCTTTCCTGTGATTTTCTTGCTGAAGCGGCTGCCGTTCTGCCGAACCAACATCGTCCCCCATTCCTACTGTGAGCACATTGGGGTGGCCCGCTTAGCTTGTGCGGACATAACTGTTAACATCTGGTACGGCTTCTCCGTGCCCATCGTCATGGTCATCGTGGATGTGATTCTCATTGCTGTGTCGTACTCGCTCATTCTCCGAGCAGTGTTTCGCTTGCCCTCCCAGGATGCCCGGCACAAAGCTCTCAGCACCTGTGGCTCGCACCTTTGTGTCATCCTCATGTTTTACGTTCCATCCTTCTTTACTTTACTGACCCATCGCTTTGGGAGAAACATTCCCCGACATGTGCATATCCTGCTGGCCAATCTTTATGTGGTGGTGCCACCAATGCTGAACCCCATTGTCTACGGAGTGAAGACTAAGCAGATCCGGGAGGGTGTGGTCCACTGGTTTTTGGACATCAAGACTCAGTGTTGTTCCTCGCCTTTGGGATGACTGGTCCCTATGAATCTTTATATCCAGCTTCACCAAGGAGCATAGATCTCCTGGACAGAGAATATTGTCTTTTGCTTCCTTCTCCCCGGCTCTGCACGGCTCCATTTTCTAATTGTCCTCCTTTCTCTTTCTCATGTTTAATGTTTGCTACCCACCTCATATATTTATCCTTAAAAACAAGAAGTGGTTAACTGTACATTTCTCTGATATGAGCATTTCACTTTCTCAGTAACTGATATATCACAAGAAGTAAGGCTATAAACAAATGAATAAAATAAACATTTAATATATAAGGAGGATCTTCTATTTTAAAGTCCTTAGGATGATTTGTTTGTTTGTTTGTTTGTTTGTTTAGAATCAGGTAAGCATGACTTGGTGGCTCATGCCTGTAATACCAGCACTAAGGAAGCTTAGGCAGCAGGGTTGTTCTGAGTTTGAGAACAGCTTGGCTTACTTGTCAGTTCAATAACTATCTGAGTTATAAGCAAAAGTCTGTCACAAACACCAAACAAAACAAATACAAGTTTTTTTTTTTTACTAACTTTTATGGTGTTTTTGAAAAAAAAAAAACAAAAAGGCCACATATGTCTTTCTCCCTTCTGGGAAACTGTCTTATTCTTTAAATTTCAACCTGAGAACTTCTTTGTCAGCAGGGTGGTGGCAGCACACACCTTTAGTCCCAGCACTCGGGAGGCAGAGGCAGGCAGGGATAGAGGTTGGGTACTGGGGCCTGAGGAAACTAGCTTTTCTGCCAAGTCGTTCCTATCTTCTCCAGGCAAGCCATGACGCCTACTTTTGCCTGCCTAGTTCATCTCATAAAAATTTCTACATGTGCAGAATTAGTGGTAGTAAGTTGTTCATTTCTTTGTAACCAGAAATGACCGCATGGTGATTTGAATATGCTTGGCCCCAGAATGTGGCACTATTAGAAGGTGCGTTGTTGCTGAAGTAGAAGTGGACTTGTTGGAGAAAGTGTGTCACTGTAGGGGCGGGCTTTGAGAGACCTTCCTCTGGGCTGCCTGCAAGCTAGTCTTTTCCTAGCAGCCTTTAGATGAAGATGTAGAACTCTCAACTCTTCCTGCACCATGCCTGCCTGGACACTGCCTGCTCCCACCTTGATGATGATGGACTGAACCTATGAACCTGTAAGCCAGCTCCAATGAAATGTTTTCCTTTATAAGAGTTGCCCTGGTCATGGTGTCTCTTCACAGCAATGGAAACCCTAAGACAGACCATAAATGCTTTGAAACCAGAAGAGTATGTGTCTTTCATATTTATACCATTATATGTGAAAAATATCTGGCATTTGACAAATGGAAAGTAAGTGAAAGTACAATGATCTTCCTGAACTCAGAACATGAATCTCTGGGAGGCACTGAAATGGCCAACAGCACCAGTCCACAAAAATAGTGATCCTTTAGTGTCACCAAGGTAAGTCAGTTGCTGCATGCAGCTGTTGCTTCTCACACCTTGGCTCTAACTCAGCACTGAGCAGGGAGACATATGACATGCTTGGCTCTTCTACCTGGATCCCAACAGCCCCCTACCATGTTATATGGAATGGTGGTTTTTTAAAAAATAATTTTCTCAGATTAGCAGAATCATAGTACTCCTTAGGGCTCATGTTTTTGACCCCTGCTCCTTCATATTTATCTAGAAAGCTCATGTCCATTTCTTCAGCTCCCACCTACACTGTGGACACTACATTTATGTCTCTGTTGAAGAATTTGTTTAAATTAGGGCCGTCTTACCAGCTTCACCATGCAGGGAACCCTGGAGCCCTCTCAACTTCTTCCTCTCAGGCCTGCTCCTCAATACGTCACTATAAATACTGCTAATAATGAGGTTTCTGCTTAGTCATGTAGGTGGTACTTGGAATCATATAAAATTTTATTTGAATCTTGTTTGTTTCTGTTATTTTCTGTGTGTAAACCTGGAAATTCACCTTTCCACCAATACAATGGTAACTATGTGGTAACCCATGTGGTAATTATGGAAACTTTCATAGAGCTATTGAGGGCTAAATTAGATAATCCATAAATACACAAATATATCACTTATGTAATCCTTAGCTCATATTATACAGCAAATATTTTACTAGTACTGAGCTATTTGTTTAATTATACTCATATTTTAATACTGCCTCTGCAAATTACTAATGAGTTTTATCTTATTTTACCTCAAGTTTTATATCAGTCTTCCTTCCTTCCCTCCCTCCCTCCCTCTCCCCCTCTCCTTCCCTCCCTCTCTCTCCTCTCCTCTCCCTCTCCCCTCCCTCTCCCCTCCCTCCTCTCCCTTCCCTCCCTCCTCTTCCCTCCCCTTCCCTCCCTCTCTCCCTCCCTCTCTCCTCTCCCCTCCCCCCCCTCCCCCCCCTCCCCCTCCCCCCCCTCTTCCCTCCCCTTCCCTCCCTCTCTCCCTCCCTCTCTCCTCTCCCCTCCCTCTCCTCCCTCCTCTCCCTTCCCTCCCCCCCTCCCCTCCTCTCCTTCCCTCCCTTCCCTCCCTCCCTCCCTCCCTTCCTTCTGAGAGATTTTTTAATGTGTAGCTCTGGTTGTTCTGGAACTCACTTTGCAGACCAGGCTGATCTTGAACTCAGAGATCTGCCTGCCTCTGCTTCCCAAGTTCTGGGATTAAAGGTCTGTACAACCATACCCAACTTCAGTTTCTTAATTGAACTAATGTTTTATGTCTTATACCTTAACCTAATGCAAGTGACTCTGTGCTAAGCATTGTAAAGGGCAGAATACAGCAAGATGCTACTTTCTGTCAGGTACTCAGAGAATCGTTCACTAATTACAGGATGTTTTCCAGAGAGTAGTCTGTAGCTCTGAGCATGGAATACTGGTGTTTTCTAGTTTGATGTCCCTTGATCAAATAAGGGTGGGACATATTGACATATTTTGAGTTGTGCACATAGTTTTTCATTTCTATTATTACAGATATATGTTTCCATGTCCACATAATTATTGATGACTACACAGCAATTTATATTTATAATATAATCTAATATTTCTTTAGTCAAAGCCTGGAAATTAGGGTCAATCATAAAATA
>NC_034590.1:75542255-75559755 GCF_900095145.1 Mus pahari | reverse complement strand
GGAGGTAGAACAGGAGGCTCCTGAGAGTTTGATTTCCCATACAACACACACACACACACACACACACACACACACACACACACACACACACACACACACACACACACACACACACACACACACACACACACGAACACAACTGCACCCCCATACCTCACATACACCAAAACAAAACAAACCACAGTAAGCATTTTGTCACCAAGGCTGTATTAAATCTGCTGAATGGAAAGGTGTGAGGATGTGAAGCCTTGCCTAGCACAGGAGGAACAGGTGAATGATCAAAGCCAGGGAAAGACTTACGTGGAACACGCCTGTGTGTATGGTTTCCAGACACTGGCGAGGTGTGGTTAGGAACACTTGTTTGTATCTGCAATGCTAATGTGGGAATTGGAGGAGTGACATTATTCACTTGTAAGTCACTGTGATGTTTGCTCACCTCCAACCGGAGCTCACAGCTGGCTCTTCCTACTGTCTCTCCATTATGTTTAGTCTTCACAGGAAGAATTCAAAAGCAAGCATGCTTGGAACTAACTTCACCATCATCCATCCAACTGTGTTCATCCTGCTTGGAATCCCGGGGCTGGAGCAGTACCACAGCTGGCTTTCTATCCCTTTTTGTCTCATGTACATTGCTGCAGTCTTGGGAAACGGAGCCCTCATCCTTGTTGTCCTGAGTGAACGAACCCTCCATGAGCCCATGTATGTCTTTCTGTCCATGCTGGCGGGCACTGACATTCTCCTGTCAACCACCACTGTGCCTAAGGCCTTGGCTATCTTCTGGTTCCGTGCTGGGGAGATCCCCTTTGATGCCTGCATTGCTCAGATGTTTTTCATCCACGTTGCTTTTGTGGCTGAGTCAGGAATCCTTCTGGCCATGGCATTTGACCGATATGTGGCTATTTGTACTCCTCTGAGATACTCAGCCGTCTTAACAACTATGGCAATTGGAAAAATGACCCTGGCCATCTGGGGACGGAGCATTGGGACCATTTTCCCTATCATATTCCTGCTGAAGAGGCTGTCATACTGCAGGACCAATGTCATCCCTCACTCATATTGTGAGCATATTGGTGTAGCCAGATTAGCCTGTGCTGACATCACTGTCAATATCTGGTATGGCTTCTCGGTTCCAATGGCTTCAGTTTTGGTAGATGTTGCACTCATTGGTATTTCTTATACTTTGATCCTCCAGGCTGTGTTTAGACTTCCTTCCCAGGATGCTAGGCACAAGGCTCTCAACACCTGTGGTTCTCACATTGGGGTCATTCTCCTCTTTTTCATTCCATCATTTTTTACTTTCCTTACTCATCGCTTTGGCAAGAACATCCCCCACCATGTGCACATTCTTCTGGCAAATCTCTATGTGTTAGTTCCCCCCATGCTTAACCCTATCATCTATGGTGCTAAGACCAAGCAAATTAGGGACAGCATGACTCGCATGTTGTCTGTTGTGTGGAAGTCTTGAGAGCAGGCACAGTTCACAAAGCTGTCTTACTTTCTCTTACAAACAGGAGAGAGAGAGAGAGAGAGAGAGAGAGAGAGAGAGAGAGAGAGAGAGAGCGAGAACTAGCCAGTGAGTTCCTATGTTAAAGAACCATGTTATCTGTTGCAGAAAGCAAATGAGTACTAGAATGAAATATACATGGGTTCAAATCCTGGGTCTATTAATTCTGATTGTGAGCTATGGGGAGTTCATATCTTTTGGAAATGTAATCTTAACGTATAAAATAAAACATCTTTACCTATGTTCTAAGCTTATTGTGAGGATTAATTTGAACATATGAGCCACTGGGTATAGTGCCTGGCATTATGTAGGTTCTCCATAGCTGTAATTCTAACTTGAAGCATATTGACTGAAAAAGATATTTTTGATTTTATTTATGTGAGATTTCCAGCATGTCCAGAGGCCTCTCTTCTCTCTCATGCCAGCCTGTTCAGACTACACCATCACCATCATCTTATCCAGCATCATGGCTGTCATCACCACACAGCTCCAGTAAATATAAAAATAGGTGAAAATGTTGGAGTGCCTTGAAACACACCAAAGTATTTAAATATGTTAAGGTTAGGATTGATTGTATTTTTTATGTAAGGGAATTTGATCATTGTTACATATAAAATATCCACTTCTTCATCTATCAAGTGGGTCAGTATCTGAGCTGAATGCATGAACAGAGAATAAGTACAATTGGGTCACACTTTACCAGTATAAATGCTAACTAAACATTCGGATTCCAGGTCCTTTAGAGTTTTTCCCACTCATCAGTTGTCCGGCTTCAAATCTGACCAACTCAGTTATCTAGCTTTAAAGCCCACTAACTGTGATGATTTCCAAACTGATAATTCCAGCTTATCCTTTTCTTTTGATATCCACATTCATATATTCAGCTCTTCCTTTTTCATAACTAAATTCCATCCTTGGCAATCTCATATATTACATATGATACATTTGATTGCTTTCACCCCCATTTTTGTTTTAAGTTTAAAAATTAAAAAAAGAAAAACACATGTATGGGTGTTTTTTTTGCCTACACATGTGTCTGTGTACCATGTACATGCCTCGTGCCCACAGAGGTCAAAAGAGGGTGTCAGATCCCCTAGAATTGGAGTTACAGATTGTGTGGGCTGGGAACTGAACCCAAGGCTTCTGTAAGAATGGCTGGTATTCTTAACTGCTGAGCTATCTCTTCAACATCTCACCCCTTATTACATCCTGCCACCTCCCACATTCCAGTCCTTTTCCCCATGCCCAGAGCTACTTGTGTTCATCAGTTCGGAACTACCATGGAGTGTGGTGGGCTCAGCAGTGTAGATGGCTGAGATTCTAGGGAGAGGGCCATCACTGTCTTCAGTTAGAGTAAACCATCTCTTGGCATTTCCCTTTTTGTGTCTTACAGGCATTTAATTAGAAAGGCTAAACATGTCTACATTAGAAAGGCTAGCTTAGGTTACTCTATGTAACAAACCATAAAATTTCAGGGGAATCAGCAAAAGAAATGCCACTGCTATTTCATTTAAAATGTTCCTCGTGAGCCAGGCATGGTGGTACACGATTTTAATCCCAGTACTCAGGAGGCAGAGGCAGGTGGATTTCTGAGTTCGAGGCCAGCCTGGTCTACAGAGTGAGTTCCAGGACAGCCAGGGCTATACAGAGAAACTCTGTCTCGAAAAACAAAAACAAAAACAAACAAAAAAAAGTTCCTTGTGGCAATAGGAGCTATTCTTTATGTAGTGGCTGCTGTAGTTAAAATGTTTCACCTTTAGTTTCATGTTCTTGGACATGCAGTCTTCTTCCTGGTGCTAAAATGTTGGACTAAGAGTTATAACAGTTCTTTTCCCCCCATTTTGAGTCAGTGTCTTGCTATGTAGCCCAAGTACTTGAACTCACCATGTAGGTCTGGCTGGCCTCAAATCTGCAACCTTAAGTGCTAGGATTACAGCTACTATGCCTGACTTTATGTTAACTTTATTTTTTTTAAATTTT
Source organism: Mus pahari (assembly GCF_900095145.1). Taxonomy (NCBI): domain Eukaryota; kingdom Metazoa; phylum Chordata; class Mammalia; order Rodentia; family Muridae; genus Mus; species Mus pahari. The sequence continues at coordinate 75,556,271 of NC_034590.1, read as the reverse complement.
TTTTTCTGCGACCAAGATCACTTAATAGTGACACTCCACTGTCCAATTTGGTGCTTAGGCCTCCCACTGCACTCAGGAGGATGCTGAACTGTAGGAAAGGCACAGTAAGAAAGGCACCTGGACTGATCAGTCTCCAAGCCACCAACAGCAGTTCACAAACCTGGGATGGCAGGGCCCTCAGAGAAGCAGGCCCACTTGCATCTGGAAGACCAGGCCATCCCCTCCAGTAGCTTGCTTGTTGATCTGTGTCATTCTTTGGTTATGATTTCCTCTAAAACCTCACCATCTCCGTTGATAACCCTTGTGCGTCCTGTCTCTGGGTCTACAACATTTGGATTACACTCTGACGAGCATCCACCATAGCCTTCTCCTTGCCTCTCTTCTTCAGCTTCTTCTGATTCTTTTTCTTCTTCCTCCTTTTCTTATTCGTGTGCTTCCCTCTCTTTTTCCTGCCATCACTGGAGGATGAGGGTGAGGTAGAGCTAGAAGAACTGGAAGGAGAGGAGGAAGAAGAGGAGGAGGAAGAGGAGGAGGAGGAGAAAAAGGAGGAGGAGGAGAAGGAGGAGAAGGAGAAGGAGAAGAAGAAGAAGAAGAAGAAGAAGAAGAAGAAGAAGAAGAAGAAGAAGAAGAAGAAGAAGAAGAAGAAGAAGAAGAAGAAGAAGNAAGAAGAAGAAGAAGAAGAAGAAGAAGAAGAAGAAGAAGAAGAAGAAGAAGAAGAAGAAGAAGAAGAAGAAGAAGAAGAAGAAGAAGAAGAGCTGGATCTTGATGTCCTCCTCCCAGGCCTTGTGCTTGCTTCTCTGCTCAACAGTGGAGGTGCTGCTGGCCTTGAGACCTTGGGATTTGGAGGTTGAACAATTTCTCGAGGCGTCCTTACTACTCTTCTTACTTTGCTTTTCTGACCCACACTGACCACGGACCTGACCGACTGCAACTTCTCTAGCGCTTGTGAGAGCCAACGTGTGCCATAGTGAGGCAGGCTAGAGACCAGTAGAAAAGCGCTTAACCTGCAACTCTCCTTGAGCAGGTCAGCAGAGGTGAATCCAAACTCAGTGCCAAGGAACTCTAATCCCCAGGGCATCTAGTACCCATTCCTTTGCGTGAGGGAACGGAGGCAGCGGGTCTGGGTCTTCCGGTCTATTTTAACTTTTAATAGTTCAAATGTTTTCTTAGTTGAGCTGTTGGTTTCATTGGCAAGATATGTTTATTAGATCCCAGGAGACCTCTCCTGGCTTGATTCTACTCTGTGTCAAGCAGCACCCTGCCAATGTCTTCTGTAGACATAATTCTTAACTTTTCTCTATTCTCCCCTTGATAGCCTCTGTGTTTACCTCTGTAACTTACTGGAGGATAATTTACAGTAATAATGATTCATTGAGACCATTGCTGTTATTTGCCTCATATGAAGTATTTATTGGGCACCACACTCTTAACACAAACTTCTCCCTAAGGTATTTATTTAACTAAGAAGTTTGGTTGGGATAGTTTTGCTTGAAGCTTTGGGAAAAACACAATTTATTGTGAATGGGAAAGGTACAACTGGCTTTTGCCAGTGTTGGAGATGAATCAGTATAACAAGCCAAGAACTGTGTGCAGAAGAGTCAGCTTCTCCTAGGGCTTGCTGAGTTATTTCCAGAAAGACACACAGCCTTGTCCATGCCTTTGTTTTAGCTTCAAGAAATGCGTTTCAGATTTCTGACCTGCAGAGCTGGAAGAACGTAAAGACATATTGTTTCAAGCCACTAAGTCTTGAATCCACCTTGTTTCATTCTGAGAAAGTGACCAATTCTTTCTATATGTTTTTTGCCCAGTTCTTCTCATTTAGCTACTTCAGAAATGTAGCCAACACACATTATCAACCCTTTCTTTCCCAACATATATCTTCTGCTAGTGCTGTGAGTCCAGGAGGCAGGTGGTCTGATCTCAAAGGACACCCCTGAACCAACTGTCTCCCTACTGCCATTAAACTCTCTTCAGTTTCTGTCATAACTTGGCAACTATTATAATTTCATATCCATTGATTGGTTATTCATTCACTTACTTCCAGCCATGAACAGGGTGAGAAATTACAGAGCACAAAATCCTTTTAACCTCCAGCCATGTAGGATAAAATTTCCTGGGAAGTAATAAGAGACTTTGTAATCTAGCCTCTAGATGGGGCCATATGACTGGCTATCATCAAGAAGTACAGGAGGAGGAAATTAATATGTCTCTTTCACATTTATGGGGTATTCGGCAGATTCTCTGTGACCTCTGGAGAAAGACAGGAATACTTAAAGTGAAAGGGTTTTAGAAGTCCATTAGAGGTTCTCAAACTCACCTATCCTTGTTTAAGGGCTGACTACTACTTATGGCTGTGCTATAGTTTTTTGAATTGTCCAGAAGTGTTATTTCACTAACAGGAATTTCCAAAGACAGGGCAGCTGTATTGTGGGCACCTTAACACTGCCCACAGACGTAACTGTTATTGTGTGCTTCACCAAGTGCACTGCTGGGCTAGTCAGAATGGTTTCAGTACTCATCTTTTACCCCCAAGCTCTTATGTTTTAGAGGCTGAAATTGCAGATCATGGATGTCGCACCTATCTCACTGGGAGAGAATGCTGCTTTACCCTATGGATACCTAAACATGACTCTCAAGTTCACTCATCCTAATTTAAGGGCCAATTACCTGTGGCTGTGCTCCAGTTTTCATTTCCTTGTGTCATTCTGTACTAAACCATGCAGTTCTGATTTCCTCATCCTTCATATCGTTTTTCCACATCCAGAGCCTGTTTTACAGGCAGCTCATTGTTAAGCCTGGAATCACCTATGCATGTGTTTGAAGGATGCTCTTGTTCACAGGTATGTGTGTGTGTGTGTGTGTGTGTGTGTGTTCAGATAAGTCTCTGTATAGTTCAGGCTATCCTCAAACATATGATTCTCCTTCCTCTGCATCCCAGGTGTTGGGATTTCAAGTCTGTGCCAGTCCATTCACCTACGTTATTTTTACCTACTGGGAAATACATCACCTTTAATTTCTTTGGCTACTTTGAGCCATCCATAGTGAATTTGTTGGGCAGGCTCAGGAATAGGCACTCCTTGCAAGACACCCTGTTTAGTTTGCAGTTTCATTAGAGTTAAAAATATTCAAAAATTATTTCGATGCTATAAAAGGGTATATGGAATGATTTTTAGCATGCTTTGAATTTTATTGCAAATAAATTACTATTCTATGGAATTCACATTTTTCCCAGCCCGCGGGACAAGTTATTCTGTGGGTCGAGGGGGATCACGAACCTGAGGTGAAATGGGAGGGAAAGAAGAGGGAAGCCAAGCAAAGAGCTGTCAAGGCTTCGTTTATTGCAGGTTTGAATATTTGGTTATAAACATTGTGAGGGGGAATGGGGAGGGGTTGAGAAACAATCACAAGAAACAGAGCGAAGGACAAATGGGGGGATGCTGACTGCAGACTTGAAACTTCTTGTGATTTTCTCAGTCTTGGCGTCACTGCTCCAGAACACTGGGCAGCTAATCTCAGAGTCCCGGATCCTCCCAGGTGTCAGCTTAGGACAGTAGCCTTGGGAGGAGGGAGATAGAGCAGTCTTGGAAGGGAGGGTATCGAACAGCCCTGGGAAGGAGGGGGCAACTCGGCTCTCAACAAAGAAGTATATGGCTCTCAGATGCAGGCTGTAAGAAGGCCTGGGTTTTTCTCAACCTGGTCTCCAACACACATTTAGACATAGACTTTTCTATTTCCTCTTTCTCCCTCCTCATCTGCATCCTTCATTCTCATTTTGCTCTGGTGTTAAGGATCCTATCTAGGGCTTCAGGCATACTAGGCACACTTTAACACAGGGCTAACCCTCATATACACAAGGACAGAGTTGATACTTCTCTATGTGACTACGATGTTCAGACTGCTGATATCCTGACAACAAAGATTAGAATCACCCCAAAGAACTACTTCTGAACAGGTCCATGTCCCCATTGTCTTATGAACCTTTTTTCCTTCCCTATCTTTAGTTGGTGGGCTATAAGGGAGGTTAAGTATTTAAGAATCCTTATTAAAGTAGTTTTTGAAAAACCTAAGCCTATAATATTCTTACTAGGATGCTCCATTAAGTTCCACTTAAAGAATTCCATGGTTTTCCAAATCCAAAGTCCTCAAATCCACATTCCTCCAAACAAAAACATGGTCAGGCCGATCACAGCAATATCCAAATCCCTGGTACCAACTTCTGCTTTCCATTGCTGTGGAAGACACCATGACCAAGGCAACTCTTATAAAGGACAACATTTAATTGGGGTGAGCTTACAGTTTCAGAGGTTCAGTCCATTAACATCATGGCAGGAAGCATGGCAGTGTCCAGGCAGACACCATAGAAGGAGCTGGGAGTTCTGCATCTTGATCTGATTTCAGCCAGGACAGACTGTCTCCGAGCCAGTTAAGAGGAGGGTCTTACAGCCCACCCCCACAGTGACACACTTCCTCCAACAAGGCCACACCTACTCCCAAAAGATCACTCTCTTGGCCAAGCATATTCAAATCACTACACAAGGTCAGTAAAGAATTGTGTTGGAATTTTAATGGGAATTGTATTGAATCTGTAGATCAATTTGATAGGATGGTTATTTTTAATATGTTTACTAATCAATGTGTATGGGAGATTGGTCCATCTTTTGATAACTTTTTCCATTTTTTTTTCTTTAAAGACTTGAGGTTTTTGTTACATAAGTCTTTCACTTGCTTGGTTAGGGTTACTCCAAACTATTTTATTATTTGTGACTACTATGAAGGATGTTGTTTTCCTGATTTCTTTTTCAGTTCATTTGTACATAAGAGGGCTTCTGATTTTTTTTAAATTAATCTTGTATGTGGCGACAGTGCTGAAGGTGTTTATCAGCAATAGGAGTTCCATGGTAGAATTTTGGGGTCAGTTATGTATACAATCACATGAAAATCAATATTGCAGTTACTCAGAAAATTGGGAATCAGTGTACCTCAAGGCCCAGCAATACCACCCATAGGCATATACGCAAAGGATGTTCCATCTTACCACAATGACATTTCCTCAGCCATGTTTACTCTGGCTTTATTCATAAGATTCAGAAACTGAAAGCAGCAGAGACAGACATTCTCCAACAGAAGAATGGATAAAGAAAATGTGGTACATTTACACAATGTATTATTACTCAGCTATTAAAAAAAATGGCATAATGAAACATGTAATCAGATCCTCCTGAATGAGGTAACCCAGACCCAGAGAGACAAACATGATGTGTACTCACTTATAAGTAGATATTAGCTGTTAAGTACAGGATAATCACATTCCATTCCACAGACCCAAAGAGGCTAAGTAACAAGGAGGACTGTAGGGAGGGACATACAGATCTCCTTGGGAAGGGAAATCGTATCGATCTTGTGGGTAGACTGGGGGCCAGTGGGTATGAGAATAAGAGGGATCAGGTAGGGGATGAGGGGTGGAGGGTGAGAATACTGCAAAAGATGAATAGAAATAGGGGGCATTTAGGGGGTGGTATATAAACCTAGTACAGTAACCTACGAGGGTGACTGTAGGGAGGACTCCTAGTAAGGGAGGATACAGAGACTGAACCAGCCATCTTCTGTAACCAGGCAAGGCTTCCAGTGGTGGGACTGGGACACCAACTCAGATACAAAATTGTTGGCTCACCACCTGTCCTGACTGGGTTGGGAGGTGCTGAGATAATGATATATCAGAGTGTGTAGGAATGGCCAACCAATAAATGGTATAAATTGCAGACCAAGCCAGGAGATGAAGCGATGCCAAACACTGCCTGGATGGCTAGAAACTGGAAGGTAGATGGCCTAGAGACCTAGGATAGAATCAAATATAAAAATAATGAAATGATTCCTAATGCTATTCTGCTATACTCATAGATCAGTGTCTAGACCAATTATCATCAGAGGTGCTTTCTTCTGCAGCTTGGAGCTCTATAAGCTTGCAGCAGATTCAGAGACGCTCAGCCAAACATTAGACAGAGCCCAGGTAACTCTCTGGAGGAAGAATTTTCAGATCCAGAGAGGTCAAGGACAACATGAGAACATGGCTCACAGAATCAACTAAGCAGGGTTCTTTGGGACTCACAGAGAAAGAAGCAGCAATCCTGGAGCCCACATGGGTCTGCGCTAGGTCCTCTCAATACATGTTGTGGCTGCTTAGCTTTGAATTCTTATGGCATTCCTAACAGTGGCAATGGAGGTATCTTTGGCTCTTTTGGTCACTTTTAGCACTCTTTTTTCTCTTATTGGGTTTCCATGCCCAGCCCTGTTATGAGGGTTTATGCCTTGTCTTATTACACCTTGTTATATATTTGGTTGACACCTCATAGGGAACTGCCCTTTTCTGAAGGGAAACATCAGAGCAATGAATTGAGGCAGGGGGGCAGAGGAAGTATATGTGGGAGAACTGGAAGGAGTTGAGCAAATTTTCTGAAACAAGTGCTTTGAGAAAAGGGAGAGTAGGGAGCTGTATCTGGGAATAAACATGTTTAAAATTTTGTCAGACTTCGTCATTGGCTGTGTGGTTGTTTTCCTTGTTAGTAGACAGTCTTGGAATGTCACTATATACCTTTGATGAACTTGTAGGGGAAATAAGGGCTGTGCTAACGGCTTGATTTATGTTGCAGCTTTTTCTTCAGACATCATAGGGAATGATGGTTTATAGTTGCTTCCCCATCTTCCTACTCAATTTCCAATATTTTAGGAATACTTTTATTCTCTATTGAACTAAGAGTTATGAATGGTATCACAGAACTGAATTTTCTTTATGTGCTATTTCATTAATTAATAGGCTGAAAGAGTCACTGCTCCTCTTAGCACTGGACCATCAGTGTTGGTTTGTAGGCTTGCAGAATCCAAGAACTGTGAAGTCATGGAGGTATCTACCCAAAGATAGACATGAGAGGATAAGCAGTGTAACAGTTAGAATTTCTATAGGCAGACCTTGAGGTGACAGTGTATATAACCATGAAAGCAGGTAAGAGCTATAATCAAGACACCTAGAAGGCATAGATGCCAAGAACTTCGAAGATATTCAGAGGAAAGAAAGCTTGCCAGTAAGCAGAACTAATCCAAGAGATGTCCTGTGGACTCTACCCAGGAAAACCACGGGAATGGGGCTCTCTCAGTCCTTCAGCTTTTATAACACAGAACCATGTGCCCTTGATGGTGGACATGGAGTTTCAAGTTCATGCTTCTCTTGCTGGTTTTGATCTTGTTAATGTCCCTCCTTTCTGGAATGAGCATGTTTGTTCTCTACCTTGCATTTTAAAGTGTGTAATTTTCTTTCTGGTTATTTTTAGGTTCACAGGAAGAGTCTGCTTTGAGTCTCAAGGGGGAACTTGGAACTTAGAGAAATGTTGAAATTTGAAACCTCAAGAACTCTTGAAAGTCTATGCATTTTGCATTAGGAGATGGATATATACTGATGGACATGGGTCTTTGTGGGTTAGGCATAAAATAGTATAGTTAAGATATGAAGATTCTTCCCAAAAGGCTCATGTGTTGAAGTTATGGTCCCTAGCTCATGGCAATATTGAGAGGCAATTGGATTATAAAAGTACTAACATCATTAACAAATTAATCTATTGTTAGGTTTATAGGTGCATCAGCTCTTAGGAAATGGTGCCTAGTTAAAGCATATAGGTTACTTGGAGCATGTCCATAAACCTTCCCTACTCTCTCTACTTTCTGAAGGTCATTAAATGACCAACTTTCTTATACATGTCTTTTTGCTCTGATATTTCTGCCTTGCCACAGACATGAAAGCAATGGAGCCAGCTGAGCATCACCTGAAAATATAAGACCCAAGTTTTTCTTCTTGAAGTTGTTCTTTTCAAATACTTCGTAACAATGATGGAACATGACTAACATAGTCTTAGTATGATTGAAGAACTTCAGAGGAATACACACTGTAAAATTTTGCCTTATCCACAGAGGATGTCCATGCCATCTAACTTACTTTCCCAAAGGAAAAATGATTCAACTGCTTAACTGTCAGTGATCTAAACTTCTCATATTTGGGTTTCCAAATTATTGGCACAGTTGTTCTTTTCCCAGAATCTATCATAATGCCATGGTATTGTGTCAGGAAATCTATACCTTGTCCTGATCCAATATTTCATCTTTGTAACTCCACACTTGGATATTTAAATAGGTAAACAAATTTAGTCTATTTGTTCTCTGTTCTAGGCAAGCATCACTTTACTATAGAACTTCTATTGTTCTTTATGGTGCCAGTGAATATCAAAGTCCATAGAACTTTTGTATTTCACTAGAGAAGTTTAAATCAAGTTGAGTGATTTTTTTTAATACATTGCTTTATTCTTTGTAAAGCTCCATGGCAAATTAATTCAAGGGTTTGTAAACCGAAGAAAGAAACCCTGTTCAACTCTTACTAGACATATGGAGTGTGTCCTTTAGAGGATTTGGAAGTACTATAGTTTACAGTGACAGAGAATTGCTTCTGGTTTCTTTGTTTTCCTCAAGAATTGACGAACCCTTATCTGGAACCAGAGACCATGGCTGTGTCCAGATTTTCATTTTCTAAAAGTTGTTCTTTAAAATTTTCATTCTGCAATGTTACACTTCACAAAAGACTATGTAGAATTGAACATTTCATCTTCTCCAAAGAAAGAGAAAAATCAGGAATTTCACAGGAATATTTTTCTATTTTATACATGAACTTCATACAAATTTCTGTTTTTTGGTCTGTTTTTGAAGGGAAATGTGAGGCTAGTGGATATGGGGTAGATAGGAGGTAGGAGGGATTGGAAGAAGTGGAGGGAAGGGAGGATGTGGTCAGGATATATTATTGTATAAGAGAAGAAAAACAGGATAAAAATGGATAAAACTCCCTTCTGGTTTCTCTTCACTGTAGACATGTATTGGCAATGTGTTATTACTTAGTCTTATTTTAGTGTTTGGCAGGGTTTCAGAGTCCAAGTGTTTGTCATGTGGTTAAACACAGCTCTTGCACACTGTTCAAAGGCTTTTCAGAAAGTGTCTACCAGGGACTGTAATTGTATCTCACTTACATCATCTGAATATTCACACTCCTCATAGACTTTCTGTCCCACAGTCAAGTTGTAGTCATGAACATCTTCCTCTTGTTTTTAAACATTTTTGTTTAGATTATTTCATTTTACATTATGTATATGAGTATCTTGCTTGTATGTACTTTTGCCTGTAGAGTTCTTTCATGTGTAGTCAGTTTAATTTCTGGACACATAATGACTCAAGTCAAAAAACCTTCCGGAAGCCAACCTTCAGCTCCTGTGTCCTAAGGGCATATACCATCGGGGTTAAGGGATGGAGGGATAACAATATGCATCACATTGAGGAGAACAGAGATTAGGGGAACCTTTCTTCCTGCTAGGTGAGTGACAGATAGTATAACAAGAGCTGTGTAGTAAAACATAATGAGGATGAGGTGGGAGCTGCAGGTACTGAGGGCCTTAGATACTGCCTCAGTGGAGTTCAGCCTCAGCACTGAGCGAATAATCAAAGCATAGGAAACACAGACCAGAACCATGTCAATTCCAGGTATCAACCAGGCCAATGTCAACTGGTAGTCCCTGTTAACAGTGATATCATCACAGGCCAGACTAATGACCCCCAAGTTAGAGCAAAGGCAGTGATCTATCTCATTCCTGGAGCAGTACTGTCTCTGGGCAGCTAGTACAGGCACTGGGATGGTTAACAGGCCATTNCTGAGCAGCATGGATAGTGTGGCTTTGATTACAAAAGCTTCAGTGACTATGGAAGATACTGGAGGGGATAACAAATGGCTACATATCTATCTATTGCCATGCATAGGAAAATGCCTGACTCCATGCACATAAAAGTGTGGATGGCATAGATCTGAGTAAAACACTCAGGGAGGCTGATGGTCTTGGCATCAAACCACAAGATNGCCAGGATCTTGGGCATGCTGGTGGTAGCCAAGCCAATATCTACNGCAGCCAAGATACCAAGAAACTGATACATTGGCTGATGCAGGTTAGGCTCAAGGTAGATGGTGATCAAGATAAGGAGATTAGCACCAAGAGCTACAATGTAAAGCAGAGCCATAGGCAAGGACAACCAGATCTGGAACTCATGAATGCCTGGGAATCCCAGCAGAATGAACTCAGAGACTTGGAANTCTGAGCTGTTGGTTTCATGCAGGGCAGTACCCATTTCATGGGTGTCTTGTTCTCAATATCTACCTGTAAATCAAGGAAAAATAAAAAAAATATTCATTTTTATCTAGGCTTAAGGTAGTGATATAGGTCTCACCCATAATCTTGTGGTCTTTTGGACATACTGAATTCTCAATAAGATTTTTAATTTGAGGAGGGGGCGCTGTCTTGGAGGAGACAACGAGTGGGATGTAAAGTGAATAAATAAAAAAAAAGAAAAGAAGACCTTTAGAAAATTCCAGATAGGAACAAAAGAACCTAAGCATTGATTGTTTAATTATTTTTCTCCAATTCCTGCTTGGTTATTTTCACATTGCTGTGAAATATCTACTTAGTCTACTACTTAAATGAAATATAAATATTATATTCCATTATTTAAAGAAGTACTAGTTACTATAATTATTCTTATATAAAAATAATATATTCCATTATTTAAAGAAGTACTAGTTACATATAATTATTCTTTCCTCAAAAATACTTTTACCAGTATTAATTTCTAAATGGCTATTAATTCTTAATATATGGTTGACTTTTTGGTTTATAGTATAACTAGATTACATGGAGTTGATTTTTGTATTAATGAGAAGTATGTAAACAAATTTATTTTGAGTAATTAAGCATAGGTTCTGTATCTCCTTTTAAATGATTAGGATGCCTCTTTAGTCACTTAATGACAGGTAGACACACGTGTGTGTATGGACACACTCACACACAGCACAATTCTGTCCTGTGAATCCACTGTTTCTATTTCTGATTACTTTTGTATAAAGATCAGTAAGGGTAATAGATATGAAATGTAATTCCTTTCACTGTTCTCTTCAATTTTCATTCTCATTCATGCACTAATTATCAGATTAAGTTCAGAATTTTTGTATTGGGTTATAAAATGGCACCAGAAATTTGGGCTTGCATATGGATGAATGTTTGGAAAAAAAGTCACTTTTGTATCAAGTTTTTTCATTCATAAACTTAGATTATTCCTTTCCTTTACTTACCTTTTTAAAAAATTTTGTTAAAATTTTGAATGGAGGTGGGGATCCTAGAGTGGTGAGGCAGGAGTGGGTGGAGGAGCACCCTCATAGAGGCAAAAGGTGGGGAGATGGGATGGTGGGTTTGTGGAGGGGAGACTGGGAAGGGGACAACATTTGAAATGTCAATAAGTAAAATAACTAATAATAAATTTGAACTGGGTAGCTCTGAGGGCAAGCATGCTTGCTGCTGTTCGGGACTGGAGTTGAGTTCTCAGCTTCACTCACATCAGGTGCTCTCAAAGACCTGTAATTCCATTTCCAGGGAACTTAGGTTCCAGAGAACCTTTTTCTGGACTCTGAGAGCAGCCCCCAGACATATGCAATCACACACGCACACACACACATACACACACACACACACACACACACACACACACACACACTAAAAACTAAAGCTTCAGGATATTGGTCTGTGATGTTCTTATAATTATTAATATTTTGAGATCTTAAAAGATTATGGTTATTTCTCTATATAATGTATAAACATACTTTTCTGACATATGATCGATCATCTGTTGAGTTGTTCTGTATATTCTTCTTTTTGTTATTTCTTTTTGTACATAGTAACTTTAATAAACTTGTGCTGTTACTATTCTGTATGAGTTTGTTTACTTTTTGAGATTGAGTGTGACATATTCCAAGCTGGCTTCAAACTGACTCTGTATCCAAAGGTGACTTGAAACTCCTGATCCTCCTGCTTCTACATCACGAGTGCTGGGATTACAGCATCATGCCCAACTGAGTTTGTGTTCCCTTTAAAAGCTCTGATTTTTACAAATTTTGTGTTGTAGCAAGTAAGCAATTACTGCTGTCTAAAAGTACCTTATATATCTTATTTTACACATTGCAGTTTTGTTTTTATCTTCTATATGATCCCTTTTAGGAAAGTATCATTAATTCCTACAATTTCTCATTGGGCTTGCTTCTAAAGCATTTATTTAATATATAGAACAAAAATTGCATAAAATAGTATTTTTCTTCTTCTAAATATTTATATCCCTTAATTTTTGCCTTCTGTCTCAATAAAATGGTTAGAAGTTCATGAATAGAATATCAGTGTAAACCAATGCCATTATGAGCACATTTAGCCTTGTTTTTAATTTATGTTAATGAGAATTAAGATAGGACTTATGTCAAATACAATTTTTTATTGTTTTGCATTTGACATATATCCTATATCAAACATCTTAAAATAATCTTTGGAGTTTTTTGTTACTGTTCTGAGGAAACTGGTTGTAGAGCATTACTCATCGCTGGCCTGTCACTCACTGCTGGCCTGTCACTCGCCACTGGCCTGTCACTCACTGCTCAGTCTAGGCTTCAGCTCTGTTTCTTTCCTGCTTTTCTGACCACAGATCCTAATCTCTATCTAAATGAGGAGCTGAGAGATGGGAAGTACTGTAGATGATGAATTTTAAAAAGAAAAGAAAAGAAACAAGTTGTGGAAACCAGAGATGAGATCTGTAGTCAGAGACTAGAATTAAACTACAGGATAGGGACTCTGTTGCCTCACCACTCAGAGGGCAGGACTGAATTATAAGGCAGGGAATTTGGTTCTTTCCCCTTTGAATCTGCAGGCTCTTCCCTGGCTTACTTACCCCTTCAGGAGGGTGTGATGAGGCTCCCTGTTACAGGGCCCTGTGTACTCTTCGGTTGATGCTTTAGTCCCTGGGAGTTCTGGGGGATGTGTGTCTGGTTGGTTGATATTGTTCTCCCTATGGGGTTGCAAACTAGGCACAAACCCCTGTATCAAGCCTGGACAAGGCAACCGAGTAAGAGAAAAAGAGTCCCAAGAACAAGCAAAAGAATCAGAGACACCTGTTCTTTTACTTTTAGAATACCATAAGCACCGCAAGTTAAACAACCATAGCATTTATGTAGATTGTTCCACAATTTTAAGAGAAACTCAGATTTTTTAAAATCCATACATCATTAATCCATGTCAAAACTTCTTGACTGTGTTTATGTTGTCCTTATTCCAATCTCTCTATGCTTTCTCCAATTTCTGACTTTAGTCATCCCATACTCTCACCTATCCAATACCCTTTTATGGAAACGTTTAATTACTTTCTGCATCTCAGTTTTGTTATGGTTTTGTCTTTAATTGTGGATCTTTCTGCTTTCGATCTTAGTGAAAATGGCTCATAACACATGAAGCCTTGCAGAGTTCCAATTGCAGTATTCATATCACAGAGGGTATTACTTGCAGTTCTATTATAAAAGACTTAATAATTGATAGCATAATATTAGGAATTTTTATAGAATAATAATTAGGAATTAAGAAATAAGTTGTTTGTATAGCATCATTACATGACAGTGCATCATTATAGATTTGCAGAAAATCTTTCCAATAGGGCGGGCTAATTCCCAGGGATCATTAGATTAATTTTATAAGGTCAGGAAAAGCATATCAGCTGCAAGAATCAATCCTGAGATGAGATTTCTGAAAGCCTTGCAGTTCAGAATCCATTGCAGCTATGCAAAATGATTTTCAAAGTGGCTGTACAAATTTGAGTTCCTGCTAGAAAGGAAGGAGTGTTGCTCCTCACCCTCACCAGCATGAGCTTTCACTTGTGTTTTTGATCTTAGCCATTCTGATAGAAATTAATGAAATCTCTAAGTAGTTTAGATTTACATTTCTCTGTTGGGTAAGGATATTGAACATTGCATTAAGTGTATGTAGCCAGCCTGCTAGTCTATGTCTTTTTATTTGGGAATTGAGCCCATTGACATTAAGAGATATTTAGGAAAGTAATTGTTGCTTCCTGATATTTTTGTTGTTA
>NC_034590.1:75500483-75504143 GCF_900095145.1 Mus pahari | reverse complement strand
TTCATGATAAAAGTCATGGAAAGATCAGGCATTCAAGGCCCATAACAAAACATAATAAAAGCAATATACAGCAAACCAGTAGCCAACATCAAAGTAAATGGAGAGAAGCTGGAGACAATCCCACTAAACCAGGGACTAGACAAGGCTGCCCACTTTCTCCCTCCGTATTCAATCACCATGCCTGACCTCCAGCTGTACTATAGAGCAATTGTGATAAAAACTTCATGGTACTGGTACAGTGACAGACAGGTAGATCATTGGAATAGAATTGAAGACCCAGAAATGAACCCACTCACCTCTGGTCACTTGATCTTTGAGCTAAAACCATCCAGTCGAAAGCAGCAGCATTTTCTCAGTGGTCAGAGTACTCTCTGCAGGCTCTGTCTTCTGGCTGAAGATGAAGGCCAGAAAGGCACCCTGTCCCAGAAGCCATGTTGCTTCTGCTACCCAGGCGCTCTCCTGAGCAGACTGGTCTCTTTGGGATCTGGGTTACAAAATAAACATAAATGTTTATATACACATATACATACATTCATGCAGAAATACCACCAGACATAAACACATTCACACATTAAATGATTACAACAAAGGTTCAGTAAGCATTCTCCAAACATTTCACTCATACATACATAAATGCACACAATTGTTGGATGGATCAATCTCCAACACACATCCAGACAAACTGTACATACATACATACTTCATACATACATACATACATACATACATACATACATACATACACACACACACACACACGAGTGGAAGAAACAATGTTCCACCCCTCATTCACACAAACTTTACACATATGCATACATACACACGGTTGATGGATGGAAGGAACAATGCTCCATCCCACCACACACACAAAACTTAAACACACATAGTTGATGAATGCTCTCTTATACTTTATTCTTTCTTCCATAGCTCATATTTACTAGCAAAATATTTCAAGAGGTATAAAATTACAATGTGATTACATTTTAGTTTTCTTCTAGTAAATGGTTGTGAAAAAGCAACATGTCTTCCAATACTTTTTATAAGAAATAACATTACAATAGTACAGGTAAAGAAAACAAATTATTCCCTCAAACCCATATACATTTGTAACTAAGCATCTTGTTTTAGATGAACGAAGTGTAAGCTGGCAAGGTTTTCCCAGCCAGTTTTTCTTACTGGCAGGCAGCAATTTGTGGTTACAAAGAAAGAATAATTTTATTATTTATCTTTAAAAGTAATCTCATAAGAGTCTTAAAAGAATCACAAATCTAAACTTTTATATAAAAATTAGTCACATCTAACTTAAATCCTCAAAATGCGTATCTACTTAGCAGCAAATCGTATCAGGAAGCTGAGGTCAAAATGGGCATAAGAAATCAATTACCACCAGTCTAGCCTTGGTGAGAGTCATTTCAGCCAGCGCTGTCATTGTTATTGTTCGCTGACCATAAAACATCCCTAGCTTAACTAATAAGAGTGTGGCTTACTTATAAGAGTGTGAGTTTTTTTTTAATAAACATCCAAGCCAGTAGCAAAAGCATCTCAACTGATCTTCACTAATAGTTTTATTTTTCCAAATGTTTTCTAACGGCGGTAGTTATTACTGACAATCTACATCTCAAGTTCTTTCCTAGGATGGTCACTGAATCACTAATCTGCCCCACCAGGAATGCAAGAGAGTTTTCATATAATTCTTGGGTTAAGAGGGATGTGAGGGCAGAAAGCATAGCAGAAATCCATAACAGCTTAAAGTCCTCAGGACATAGAATCCTCAGGGCTGAGGCTCACCCATGTGGCTGTGGTAACCCATGGTCAGTATTCCATGAGTTCTAAAGTCATTTGTCATTCCTACTGCATGGCTCTTGGCTTGGCATTTTGGTTTTTTGTTTTTTGTTTTTTTGTTTTTTTGTTTGCATTCTGTGTGTAGTAATTCACATATACACACATACACACACACACACACAAACACACATACAGAGTGGATGAAAGAGAAGACAGAGTTCAATAACTTCATACACACAAACCTACATAGATACATATACACACAGTATGAACAGTGATAATATCATTGATGTTTTATTTTATTCTTTGGAAGAATCTCATGGTTCCAGCGTTTTTCATGTGGTTAAACATGACTGCTGCACATTGTTCAAATGTTTTCCCCATAGTATCTCTGAGGGCATGTAATTATATCTGAGTTATATGATCTGTATACTCATACTCCTGATTGACTGGACTTAATCTCCTTCTGTTCCTCAATCAGGCTGTGGTCATGAACATCTTTTTACAGAAATATTTTAAAGATTAACTTATTTTACTATATACTGTATATGGGTGTTTTACCTATATATACTTCTGGGTACCAAGTGCATGCTCCAGGATCCCAGAAGAGAGCATCAAGTCTCCTGGGACTGGAATTAAACACAACTGAGAACTAATATGTGGGTGCTGGTAATTAAATCCTGGTCCTCTACAAGAGCAGCAAGTGCTTTTAACCACTGAGTCATCTCTCTAGCTCCCATCTTCCTCTTCTTGATATTTGTAGAATTGATTATTCCATTGCTGCCATTCACCTTTACAGCCATGCTCTACAGGGAATTTTACTAAAAAATGAGGATATAAATGTTAACTTGTTTTACTATCTTATATTACTATTGAAAACCAATAATGAGGCAAATGGAGTAGAGGTGTTAAGAGCAGAGACTCTGGACACTATCTGAGTACAAATCTCAGGTTTTGACTTCCTAGTCACATTGGGAATATTTCCCAACTCATTTTCCCTGTCTGCAGAACTTACAAAGAATAGTACTTGCATCATAGGCTAACACAGGAAGTGAGAAGAAATGTTTATGAAAAGCTTTGAGACACAATTAACATATAGACACAATTAACATATAGAATGTACTACTCAAAAAGTAGATGACCTTGAGTGTAGGCCTTGTAAATTTGAGAGATTAAATTTTAACAAGGTATTTTGGGGTTAAAGTCTATACTTTCTTTTCCCTGGAATACTACAATTAGTGTCATTTTAGTTATATAGTCCGTTTACTTCCTAGACACATTCTCACTCAGGCCAAAAACCTTCCGGAAGCCCACTTTCAGCTCCTGGGTCCTAAGGGCATATACCATGGGGTTAAGGGATGGNGGGATGACAATATGCATCACATTGAGGAGAACAGGGATGAGGGGAACCCTTCTTCCTGCTAGGTGAGTGACAGATACTATAACAATAGCTGTGTAGTAAAACATAATGAGGATGAGGTGGGAGCTGCAGGTACTGAGGGCCTTAGATACTGCCTCAGTGGAATTGAGCCTTAGCACTGAGCGAATAATCAAAGCATAGGAAACACAGACCAGAATCATGTCACTTCCACCCATAAGCCAGGCCAATGCCAACTGGTAGAACCTGTTAACAGTGATATCATCACAGGCCAGACTAATGACCCCCAAGTTAGAGCAAAGGCAGTGATCTATTTCATTCCTGGAGCAGTACTGTCTCTGGGCAGCTAGTACAGGCACTGGGATGGTTAACAGGCCATTCCTGAGCAGCATGGATAGTGTGGCTTTGATTACAAAAGCTTCAGTGACTATGGAAGGATACTGGAGGGGATAACAAATGGCTACATATCTATCTATTGCCATGCATAGGAAAATGCCTGA
>NC_034590.1:75498804-75500068 GCF_900095145.1 Mus pahari | reverse complement strand
AAAAAAAATCATTGTCAGGAAATTAAATGGAGTTGTGTAGTATTGGGAGCTAGGTGTAGCCACTAGAAAGTCCTAGATGCCAGGAAAGGAAGGGGTTTCCAGTACACAAAGGGGATNATCTTAGGTGAAATACTCAACAAAGAGGGGAGAGAACCTGTAGAGTTCATATCCAGAGGTCAGGCATGGCCCACGGTTGATGGATGGGGCCACCCACCTTTCTGAAAAATGTTAACCCATAATTGTTCCTATCTAAAGGAACTGCAGGGGCAAAGAGTGAAACAAAGACTGAAGGAAAGGCCATCCAGAGACTGCTCCACCTAGGTATCCATCCTATNTGCAGACATCAAACCCAGACACTATTGGTTATGTCAGGAAGCACTTGCTGACAGGAGCCTGTTAGAGCTGTTCCCTGAGAGGCTCTGTCAGAGCTTTACCAATAGAAATGCAGATTCTTGCAGTCAACCATATGACTGAGCACTGGGACCTCAGTGAAGGAATTAGGGGAAGACCTGAAGGAGCTGAAGGCTCTTGCAACCCCATAGGAAGAACAACAATATCAACCATCCAGATAGATCCCCCAGACCTTCCAGGGACTAAACCACCAACTAAAGAGTACACATGGTGGGACTTATGGCTCCAGCTGCATATGTAGCAGAGAATGGCCTTACCTGGCATCAATGAGAGGGGAGGCCCTTGGTTTTGTGGAGGCTCAATGGCCCAGTATAGGGTAATGCTAGGGTGATGAGGTGGGAGTGTATGGGTGGGTGGGGGAGTACCCTCATAGAAGCAAGGGGGAGGGGAGATAGGATGGGGGAGTTGTAGAGGGGAAACCATGAAGGAGGATAACATTTGAAATGTAAATTAATAAAATAGGCAATAAAAAACCGATTCATAATTAAAAAATATTCATTGTTTTCCAGGCTTAAGGTAGTGATATAGGTCTCACCCATAATGTTATGGTCTTTTGAACATGCTGAATTCTCAATGAAAGTTTTAGAAAAAAAATCTAGATAGGAAAAAAACCCTCANATGTTGATTGTTATTCTCTCTTTTCCCCAACTTCTTNTTGGTGTTTTTTACAGGATGTAAAATATCTACTTAATCACATTATTTAACACTTGTATATTGCATTATTGAAACAAGTAATGATTATAGAATATTATCTCTCATCAAGAAATTTTATCAATATTCATTTCTGAATGGTTCTTAATTCTTAATGATTGAGCTTTTGGTTTGTAGCTTAAGTAGTTTACATGGAATTGGT
>NC_034590.1:75471642-75480666 GCF_900095145.1 Mus pahari | reverse complement strand
CTGATTATGGGATGGACCCCTGGGTGGGACAGTGTCTGGATGGTCCATCCTATCGTCTCAGCTCCAAAATTTGTCTCTGTAACTCCTTCCATAGGTGTTTTATTCCCAGTTCTAACAAGGGGTGAAGCGTCCACACTTTGGTCTTTGTTCTTGAGTTTCATGTGTTTTGCAAATTGTATTTTGGGTATTCTAAGTTTCAGGGCTAATATCCACTTATCAGTGAGTGCATATCATGTGATTTCTTTTGTGATTGGGTTACCTCACTCAGGATGATATCCTCCAGATTTGCCTGGGAATTTCATAAATTCATTGTTTTTAATAGCTGAGTAGTACTCCATTATGTAAATGTACTACATTTTCTGGATCCATTGGGGAGGTTCTTGTTCATGCTCATCAGAATACTTTTAAATTCAGAGGTACACCAGAATGAACAAGTTAATGTTCTAGCCTACTTCCTGGGGGATCTTCCAGGGTTTCAGAGATGAGTAGTCAGGAAGCTGGTTGAGTGATGCTTCCTGACTAGCAGATGTAATCTTTGGCTGCTTACTTCTTAAATTCAAAGTTGATGTGATGATTAGCAGTGACAATGAGAGATGTAAGGCTACTGTAGCCTTCTATCCACACTATTGTGGAGCTAGCAAGTGGGTTATATTGTACCCCAGCAGATACTGATAGGTACTGTTTCTGGTTAGGATAGGCACATATTCTGGTTTTCAATTAGTATTTGTTAATGGAAAATGCAAATATCAATAGAGGCCTAGTGTGTGTGTGTGTGTGTGTGTGTGTGTGTGTGTGTGTGTGTGTGTGTTTCTTTGGTGATTTTTTTTCCTCTGAGCTTCATATATATCTCCAAAATTTTTCTTTTTCTTCTTTGTTTCTTTGTTTCTTTGTTTCTTTCTTTGTTTCTTTCTTTCTTTCTTTCTTTCTTTCTTTCTTTCTTTCTTTCTTTCTTTCTTTCTTTCTTTCTTTCTTTTCTTTCTCTTTCTTTCTTCTTTCTTTCTTTCTTTGTTTTCTTTCTTTCTTTTATAAATTATTTATTTATTTATTTATTTAACTCTCAAATGTTGGCTCCATCCATGCCATGTTTATTTTTCTGAGTCTATGTTAGCCCTATGTTGACTCTAAACTTCATTGTGTCATTGTTTTTAATGGCCAAGTAACACTCTATTGTGCAAATGTATCACATTTTCTTTAACCATTTCACTGTTCAGGGACATCTAGGTTGTTTCCAGTTCCTGGCTTTATTGAATAAACCTGCTAAGAGAATAGTTGAGCAAGTGTCCTTGTGGTATGGTGAAGTGTCCTTTGGCTATATGCCTAAGAGTGNTATAGCTGGGTCTTAGGGTAGATGGATTCCCAATTTTCNAAGAAACTGACATTGA
Organism: Mus pahari; assembly: GCF_900095145.1. Lineage (NCBI taxonomy): Eukaryota > Metazoa > Chordata > Mammalia > Rodentia > Muridae > Mus > Mus pahari. The sequence goes on along the minus strand of NC_034590.1, from coordinate 75,479,284 downwards.
TTTCCAAAGTAGCTGTACAAGTTTGCATTTCCCCAGAGATGGAGGGGTGCTCCTCTTGCTCCACATCCTCACCAGCATGAGCTTTCACTTGAGGTTTTTTTTAAACCATTTTGATAGATTTGCTTTTGTCTGTTGAACATTGCTTTAAGTGTTTCTCAGTCATTTGAGATTCTGCTGTTGAGATCTCTCTGTTTAGATCAGTGCACCATTTTTCAAATTGGATTATTCAGTTTGCTGATGTCTAGTTTCTTGAGTTCTTTATATACTTTTGAAATTAGTATTACTTCTCTATCAGATGTGGGGTTAGAGAAGATCTTCTCCCATTCTGTGGGCTCCTGCTTTGTCTTATTGATGGTGTCCTTTGCTTTATGGAAGCTTTTCAGTTTTCAGGAGATCTTGTTTATTAATTGGATTATGAAAGCACTAAATTCATCAACACATTAATCTATTGATGAATTCATAGGCACATGAGCTTTTAGGAAGTAGTACCTAATTAAAAGACATAGACTTCTAGGAGTGTGGACTTGAAGGGTGTTGTGCATAAAACTCTCCTATAATCTCTGCTCTCTGAGGGCCATGAAATGATCAATTTTCTTTCACATGCATTTCTACTCTGATACTTCTGCCTTGTCACAGACATGAAAGCAATAAATCCAGGTTAGCAATGACTGCGCATCACTAACAGAGTCATATTATGTTTGAAGAATGTTAAATAAACTCACAGGGTCACTATTTGCCTTATTCACAGAGGATGCCCATGCCACCTAACTGACTCTTCCAAAGGAAAGAGGATCCAACTGCTTGAGTGTCAATACTTTAACTTTTGGCTTCCAAATTACTGGCACAGTTGTTTTTTTTTCCCAGAGTCTATTATAATACCATGATATTGTGTTGGAAAAATCTTCTATTGTACACAATGTCCTGAGCCAGTATTTAATCTTTGTTATCCATACTTGGATATTTAAGCAGGTAACAAACAAATCTAGTCTATTATTTCTGTATTCTAGCCAAGCATCTCTTTCCTACAGAACTTCTATTGTTCTTTATGATGCCAGTGAACTGTCAGACTCCACAGGACTTTTATATTTCACTTGAGAAATTCAAGTCAAGTTGACTGTTTTATTTTTAATACTTTTCTTTATTCTTTGTAGAGTTCCACAGCATTTTTTCATGAGCTTGTGAACTGAACAAAATAAGACCTGTCTAACTCTTACTAGTCAGTAGTGAGGAATTGAGACGCCAAACCGACTCCACCTTGGGACCAGCCTCCATCTCAAAGAAAAAAAGAAACCTGAGAACTTGACCTGCAGCAGAACTCAAGCTACACCCAAGAACCAGGAACGATCACACAGCTTGTCCTTGCCTAGAGTTACTCCTAGCTACTTCCTAGCAACAGTCAGTCAAAGATTAGTCTGATCATTTCAGATGTACTTTCAGAGTGTTTGTGATTGTACGAGGTCTTGCTTCAGAGCACCCTATATGCCAGCTATAAGCCAGCCATCCATCCACACACACACACACACACACACACACACACACACACACACACACACACACATACACTATATACACATAGTTGATGGATGCTCCAACTCTCGAACTTTATTCTTTCTTCCATAACTTATATTTAGCAATAAAACTTTTCAAACAGTATAAAATTATCATGTAATTATGTTTTAGTTTTCTTCTAGTCGATGGTTGTGAAAAAAAAAACCATGTTTTTCAATACTATTGTGAGAATTAACTTTGTATAGTACAGGTAAAGGAAACAAATTATTCCCCCGAACCCACATACATTCATAACTTAGCAGCTTGTTATTGATTAACAAAGTGTAAGTAAGCACTTGAGTTTTAAAGCCACTTGTCGTTCCTTTTGCATGGCCTTGGGCATTTTGTTTTTTGCATCCTGTGTGTACTTGGACAGTAATAATTTCCTTGATAAGTCATTTTACTCTTTGGAAGAGTTTCATGGTCCCTGTGTTTGTTTTGTGATTAAACATGACTGTTGCACACTGTTCAAATGCATTCCCTACAGTATCTCTGAGTGCATGTAATTCCACCTGAGTTGTATGTTCTGTATATTCATACTTCTGATCTATCGACTAGACTTAATCTCCTTCTGTTCCTCAGTCAAGTTGTAATCATGAATATCTTCTTCCTGCTCCTCCTTCCTCCTTCTCCTTCTTCTTCATTGTCTTCTTCTTTGAAATATTTTAAAAAATAATTTATTTTACTATATTTTGTACATGAGTGTTTTGTCTGTGTATACTTCTGGGTACCAAATGCCTTGTCCAGAATTCCAGAAGAGAGCATCAGATCTTCTGGAACTGGAATTACACACAGCTGTGAACCACTATGTGGGTGCTGGTAACCAAATCCTGGTCTTCTACAAGTGCAACAAATGCTTTTAACCACTGAGTCATCTCTCCAGCTCCCATCTTCCTCTTCGTGATGGTTGCAGAATTGATTATCTCATTGCTGCCATTCACCTCTACAGCCATGCTCTGTGTGTTATCTTACTAAAAATGTGTATATATAATCTTACCTTGTTTTACTATCTTAATTTGAAAACAGATAATTAAGTGACTGGAGCAGAAGGGTTAAGAGCAGAGATTCTGGACAGTACCTGAGTTCAAATCTCAGGTTTCAACTTGCTAGACAACCTTGGGAAAGTTTCTCAATTCATTTTCCCTGTCTGCAGAACTTACAAAGAATAGTGCTTGCTTCATACGCTATCACAGGAAGTGAGAAGGAAAATTTCTGAAAAGCTTTGAGACCCAATTTATATATGGAGTGTACTAGTCAAAGTAGAGGACCTTGAGTGGATGGATGCGCTCGCTGTAAATGGGGAGAGAAGAAGTTTTAAAAATGTATTTTGAGGGTAAATTTTATAGTTGCTTTCTCCTGAAATACTGCCTGTAGAGTTCTTTCACATGTAGTCAGTTTAATTTTTGAACACATAATGACTCAATTCAAAAACCTTCTGAAAGCCCATCTTCAGCTCCTGTGTCCTAAGGGCATATACCATGGGGTTAAGGGATGGAGGGATGACAATATGCAACACATTGAGGAGAACAGGGATGAGGGGAACCCTTCTTCCTGCTAGGTGAGTGACAGATAGTATAACAAGAGCTGTGTAGTAAAACATAATGAGGATGAGGTGGGAGCTGCAGGTACTGAGGGCCTTAGATACTGCCTCAGTGGAGTTCAGCCTCAGCACTGAGCGAATAATCAAAGCATAGGAAACACAGACCAGAACCATGTCAATTCCAAGTATCAACCAGGCCAATGTCAACTGGTAGTCCCTGTTAACAGTGATATCATCACAGGCCAGACTAATGACCCCCTATCTACAGACCTCATCACTGGCTTCCACAATTGGTTTTCTTTTTTCCTTTCCTTTTCTTTTCTTTTCTTTTCTTTTCTTTACTTTTCTTTACTTTACTTTTCTTTCCTTTCCTTTTAAATCCTTTCTTTATCTTTTCTTTTGTTTTTAAAATTCATTATCTTCAATACTTGACATCTCTCAGCAATTCACTTAGATAAGGATTGGGAACTGTAATCAGGAAGCAAGAGAGAAATAAGGCTGAAGTCTAGACTGAGCTGTGAGTGACAGACAAGGTAACCTGTAGTAAAGTCTATATTCAGTTTGCCCAAACAGTAACAATAAATTCCAACGACTATTGCTTTATATTTGATAAAAGATAAATAATGTCAAAGACAAATTGTTTTAATTGGTATTAAATGTAAATCCTAATGAATTCCAATGAACATAAATTAAGAGTTTTATTTACATGTGCTCATGGCATTGTTTTACACAGATATTCTGTCCAGGAACTAGTAATCATTTCTTTGAAACAGGAAACAAGAATAAAGGGAAACAGATATTTGGGAAAAGGAAATATACTGTTTTATGTAACTTTGTTTCATCTAGAAAAGAAATATTTTAGAAACAGTACCAATGAGAAAATGGAGAAATTAATGATAATTTAGAAAAATGGATGATATACCAACCAGGCAGCATACACCAGCTGATATGAGACACCCAACACATATACAGCAGAGGACTGCCTGTTCTGGCCTCAGTGAGAACAGATACACCTAACCCTCACAGACTTGAGGGAGGCCTGGTGGGATGAGGTGGAGACAGGGGTGGAAGGAGGTACAGTCAAGGGGCAAACCAGGAGGGGGATGAAGTCTGGACTATAAAAAATGATTAAAGAATAAAAAAATTAAAGAAAAAAGAAACCTCATCTTCTGGAGCCTCAGCAGCTCTTCTCCAGTCTGGGAGTGTGGCCATCGTTTTCAAACACACTGAGTAATCCCTTTGGTAATGAGTTGAGCTCTTATTCGTGCCATTTAGTGCTCACCTGCAATCCCAGTACTTGGGAGGAGAGGCCAGAAGGTCAACAATTCAAAATTATCTTCACTGTATGGAGTTTATGGCCAGCTTTGGCTACATGAAACACTGTCTCAAAAGCCAATTTCTAAAACAAAAAAGATCTAGTCCCTTTTATTGTTCTGCTCAAAAAGGGACAAACAGTAAACATAAACCGATGTGTTTATAAAAAGATAAAGGGGGGGGGGGATAAGTTCTATGGAGGTGTAGTCAAGTATGGGGAAGGGGGTGCCTTAGTGGGCCCATGCTGAGGCATCCCTTCCCACTGAGGGACCAGCCACACAAAGGTACAGTATAGAAGAGTTTATTTAGGGCAAGGGGAGGGGAGTTGAGAGGGCAGTAGAGGCAGAGAAAGGTGGAGAGAAAGAGGGGTGGGAGTAGAGTAGAGGTTGACCATGAGCACATGGACAAAAAGGGGGGGAAGGGATTGGGGAGAGAGGGGAAAGAGGAGCAGAGAAAGAGCAAGAGAGCAAGAGAGGAGCAAGAGAGGGAGGAGGGGGCAAGCAGTCCCTTTTATAGGGTCAGGCCTATATGGCTGTTGCCAGGTAACTGTGGGGCAGAGCTTAGTCAGAATGCTAACATAAACAATGTTTCTTTTTACAATGCTCTTAAACCATGACTCTTCTTACTCAAGAATTACAGGCTGGCTCTTAAGGTAATGCTGTCTTGAAAAGCTAAAAGTCCTTCAACACATCCTATTGTTTTTACACAAATGCCAATAGAGCCACAAAAGGAGCCCTTGGCCTTTAGCTAAGGCCATCTGGCCCCAGGATCACACTGTACCCAAGCGGTAAGAGCCACCCTACTAAACAATTCTGGGTGTTCCTGACTGGGCCCCTGATGGCTCTTCTGCTAAGGCTGTGTATGGTCAACCCTCTGGTCTCCTTCACTGGGAAAGGGCTGTAAGGAGATGGAGTTCTATAGGCTTCTTATATGTTCATGGGCATCTCTTTCTAAGTGAGGTAACCCAATCACAAAAGAACACACATGATATGTACTCACTGAGAAGTGGATATTAGCCCAGAAACTTAGAATACCCAAGATACAATTTGCAAAACACATGAAACTCAAGAAGAAGGAAGACAAAAGTGTAGATACTTTGATCCTTCTTAGAAGGGAGAACAAAATATCCATGAAAGGAGTTAGAGAGAAAAAGTTTGGAGCAGAGACTGAAGGAATGATCATCCAGAAACTTCCCTATCTGGGGATCCATCCTATAAACAATCACCAAACCCAGACACTATTGCAGATGTCAACAAGAGCTTGCTGACAGGAGCCTGATATAGCTGTCTCCTGAGAGGCTCTGCAGTACCTGACTAATACAGAAATGGATGCTCACAATCATCCATTGGATGGAGCACAGGGTCCCAATGAAGAAGCTAGAGAAAGTACCCAATGAGCTGAAGGGGTTTGCAGCCCCATAGGAGGAACAACAATATGAACTAAGCAGTACACCCAGAGCTCCCTGGGACTAAACCACCAATCAAAGAAAACACAGGGAGGGACTCATGGCTCTAGCTGCATATGTAGCAGAGGATGGACTAGTCAGTCATCAATGGGAGAAGAGGCTCTTGGTCCTGTGAAGGTTCTATGCTCCAGTATAGGGGAATGCCAGGGCCAGGAAGTGGGAGTGGGTGGGCTGGGGTGCAGGGGGAGGAGGGAAGGCATAGGGGATTTTCAGAGGGAAACTAGGCAAGGGGATAACACTTGAAATGTAAATAAAGAAAATATCTAATAAAAAATAAAAAATAAATTAATAAAAAAAGAAAAATTAATTAATTAATTAATTAAAAGAATCATTGTTTTGGTTTCCATCTAACCCGGAGCTGATCCTCTGAAACAGGGCTCCATATCCAAATAGTGCCGAGAAGAAAGACAGCCTCCCAAGAGTTCGGATAAGCCTGTGAGCACTGCTCAGAGGGACCCTCCTGTAACCCTCAGGACACAGGAACGGAGGAGTGGCCTGGGACAGGAGCCTTCCAGTTTCCATCTGGAGCTGATCTTGTGCCACAGTGCTGCCTACACGAATATGAACAGGAGACAGAGGGCCTCCCAGGAAAGCTAACACACCTGAGAAGACCACCATGTCTGTTCAAATTCCTGGCCCAAGAGGAACCCTTCCAGAGTGAAAAGGACACAGGAACCAAGGAACAGCTGAGGACAGGATCCTGGTTTCTGTCTGCACCCCAGAACTGATCCTGTAACACAGCTCTTCTTCTTCCATTTACTTTTTGTTCTTTCTTTCTTTCTTTCTTTCTTTCTTTCTTTCTTTCTTTCTTTCTTTCTTCCTTCCTTCCTTCCTTCCTTCCTCCCTCTCTCTCTCTCTCTCTCTCTCTCTCTCTCTCTCTTTCTTTCTTTCTTTCTTTCTTAGATATTTTCTTTATTTACATTTCAAATGTTATCCCCTTTCCTACTTTCCCCTCTGAAAACCCCTACCCATTTCTCCCCTCCCCCTGATCACCAATATACCCACTCCTTCTTCCTGGCCCTGGTAGTCCACTATACTGGGGAATATAACCTTCACAGGACCAAAGGCCTCTCCTCCCATTGATGCAGATAGAGCTATGAGTCCCACCATGCATTTTCTTTGGTTGGTGGTTTAGTCTCAGGGAGCTCTGGGGGTATTGCCTAGTTCATATTGTTGTTCCTCCTATGGGGCTGCAAACTCTTTCAGTTCCTTGGGTCTTTTCTCTAGCTCCTTCATTGGAGACACCATGCTCCATCCAATAGATGGCTGCAAGCATCCACTTCTGTATTTGTCAGGCACTGTCAGAGCCTCTCAGGAAACAGCTATATCAGGCTCCTGTCAACAAGCTGTTGTTAGCATCCACAACAGTGTCTGGTTTTGTTGGTTGTTTATAGGATGAATACCCAGGTAGGGCAGTCTATGGATGGTCATCTCTTTAGTCTCTGCTTCACAATTTGTCTCTGTAACTCCTTCCATGGATATTTTGTTCCCCCTTCTAAGAAGGACTGAAGTATCCTCACTTTGGTCTTCCTTCTTCTTGAGTTTCATGTGTTTTGTGAATTGTATCTTGGGTATTCTGAGTTTCTGGGCTAATATTCACTTCTCAGTGAGTGCATATCATGTGTGTTCTTTTGTGATTGGGTTAACTCACTCAGGATGATATCCTCCATATCCATCTATTTGTCTAAGAATTTCATAAATTCATTGTTTTTAATAGATGAGTAATACTCCATTGTACAAATGTACCACATTTTCTGTATCCATTCCTCTGTTGA
>NC_034590.1:75459208-75468057 GCF_900095145.1 Mus pahari | reverse complement strand
GAATACCCCACTATACTGGTACCAATTTGTCTTAGTCAGGGTTTCTATTCCTGCACAAACATCATGATGAAGAAGCCCGTTGGGGAGGAAAGGGTTTATTCGGATTACTTTTCCATACTGCTGTTGATCACCAAAGGATGCAGGACTGGAGTTCAAACATGTGAGGAAGCAGGAGCTGATGCAGAAGCCACGGAGGCATGTTCTTTACTGGCTTGCCTCTCCTGGCTTGCTCAGCCTGCACTCTTATAGAACCCAAGACTGCCAGCCCAGAGATGGCACCACCCACAAGGGGACCTCCCGGCTTGATCACTAATTGAGGAAATGCCTTACAGCTGCAACTCCTGGAGGCTCCTTTCTCTGTGATAACTCCAGCTGTGTTAAGTTGACACAAAACTATCCAGTACAAGCAGTAAGGGAAAAAGACCAAGTAACATATAAAGGCAGACCTATTAGAATTACACCAGATTTCTCAACAGATTCTGGACAGATCTCATACAGATGCTATGAGAACACAAATGCCAGCTTAGGCTACTATACCCAGCAAAACTCTCAATTACCATAGACGGAGAAAACAAGATAGTCTATGACAAAACCAAATTTATACAATCTTTTTCCATAAATTTAGCCCTACAAAGTATAATAGATTGAAAAGGGAAACTAAACCCTAGAAAAAGCAAGAAAGTAATCTTTCAACAAATCTAAAGGAAGATAGCCACATAAACATAATTCCACCTCTAACAACAAAATAACAGGAAGTAACAATCACTTTTCCTTAGTCTCTTAACATGAATGGACTCAATTCCCTAAAAAGACATAGACTAACAGATTGAATACATAAACAGGACCCAGCATTTTGCTGCATACAGGAAATGCACCTCAGTGACAAAAGCAGAGACTACCTCAGAGTAAAAGGTTGGAAAACAATTTTCCAAGCAAATGGTCCCACGACACAAGCTGGAGGAGCAATTCTAATATCAAATAAAATCAACTCTCAACCAAAAGTTATCGAAAAAAGATAAGGAAGGACACTTGATACTGGACAAGGAAATATCTACCAAATGAACTCTCAATTCTGAACATCTATGTTCCAAATGCAAGGACACCAACATTCATTAAAGAAACTTTACTAAAGCTCAAATCACACATCACACCCCACACAATAATGGTGAGAGACTTCAACACCCCACTTTCAGCAATGGACAGATCATGGAACTAAACTAAACAGAGACACAGTGAAACTAACACAAGTTATGAACCAAATGGATCTAACAGATATTTATAGAACATTTCATCCTAAAGCAAAAGAATATATCTTTGTCTTAGCACCTCATTGTACCTTCTCAAAAACTGATCATATAATTGATCACAAAAGAGGCCTCAACAGATCCAAGAAGACTGAAATAATCCCACACACCCTATCAGATCACCATAAACTAAGGCTCATCTTAAATAGCAACAAAAACAACGGAAAGTACACATACACATGGAAGCTGAACACTGCTTTACTCAGTGATAACTCAGTCCAGGAAGAAATAAAGAAATTAAAGCCTGTTTAGAATTTAATGAAAATGAAGACACATCATACCAAAACTTCTGGGACACAATGAAAGCAGTGGTAAGAAGAAAACTCATAGCTCTAAGTGCCTCCAAAAAGAAACTGAAGAGAGCTTATACTAGCAGCTTGACAGCATACCTCAAAGAACAAAAAGAAGCAAATCCACCCAAGAGGAGTAGACAGCAAGAAATAATCAAACTCAGGGCTGAAATCAGCCAAGTAGAAACAAAAGGAACTATACAAAGAATCAACAAAACGAGGAGCTGGTTCTTTGAGAAAATCAATAAGATAGATAAAACCTTAGCCAGACTAACCAGAGGACACAGAGACAGTATCCACATTAATAAAATCAGAAATGAAAAGAGAGGCATAACAACAGAAACCGTGGAAATTAAAAAAAAATTATCAGATCCTACTACAAAAGATTATACTCAACAAAATTGGAAAATCAGGATGAAATGGGCATTTTTCTAGACACGTATCACATGTCAAAGTTAACATAAGTTCAGATCAACCATCTAAACAGTCCCATATCCCCTAAAGAATTAGAGGCAGTCATTAATAGTTTCCCAACCAAAAATAGCCCAGGACCAGATGGAGCATACTATCAGACCTTTAAAGAAAACTCAATACCAATACTCTTCAAACTATTCCACAAAATAGAAACAGAAGGATCACTACCCAATTCGTTCTATGAAGCCACAATTACGCTTGCACCTAAACCACACAAAGACCCAATAAAGAAAGAGAACTTCAGACCAATCTCCCTTATGAATACTGATGTAAAAATACTCAATAAAATTCTTGCCAACTAAATTCCTGAACACATCAAAATGATCATTCACCATGATCAAGTAAGCTTCATCTCAGGGACGCAGGGATGGTTCAATATATGGAAATCCATCAGTGTAGTCCACTATATAAACTATATAAACTCAAAGGAAAAAAACCCACATGATCATTTCATTAGATGCTGAAAAAGCATTTGACAAAATCAGCATCCCTTCATGTTAAAAGTCTTGGAAAGATCAGGAATTCAAGGCCCGTACCTAAACATAATAAAAGCAATCTACAGCAAACCAGTAGCCAACATCAAACTAAATGGAGAGAAACTTGAAGCTATCCCACTAAAATCAGGGACTAGACAAGTCTGCCCACTCTATCCCTATCTATTCAATATAGTACTTGAAGTTCTAGCTAGAGCCATTAGGCAACAAAAGGATGTCAAAGGTATACAAATTGGAAATCGAGGGTGGGAAGGCAGGAGTAGGTGGGTGGGTGAACACCCTCGAAGAAGCATGGGAAGGGGTAATAAGATAGGGGGTTTCTGGGAGTGGGAAACTGCATAAGGGGATAACACTTGAAATGTAAGCAAACTTTTAAAAATAAATAAATAATAAACAACAAAACAAAAAAGAAAACTGACTTCATTAAAAAAAATGAAGAAGAAGAATCATTGTTTTACCACCCTAAAATATTCATTGCTGATTGTCAGAAAGGAAAATTCACTTTCCCAAATTCCAAAACATAGAAGGGACAAATTGCAGTCTGATGACCTACTGTGTTCCCAGGCACAGACTGGTCTGCAAGTTACCTCAGGATCACACATGTTCACTAAACACCTCCAAGTCCATGCTTGTTCTTACCTCCTCTCCTACCCTGAACTGAATGCAGAGACTCTGTTAAAAAAAATAAAGAAGAGAAACAAACAAACAAACAAACAAACAAATAAAAGGGAGTAAACATTTAGAATAGGAGGGAAATAAAGGGCCCAGGGGAAGGAAAGAGGTGGACATGAAGGGATATGGTCAGAGGGGAGGAGACAAAGCATTGCTTGTTTAATGTCATATGAGGAATCTATATTTCAATGCAGGTATGTATACACATATGACATGAGTTAGAGAGGAAGCTATAGGGGCAGGGGGATCAGAGAGAGGGAAGAGGATGGGATAGGGAAGTAAATAAAACACAATAATGTCTATATATAAAATATCACAAAAATTCATTATCTTTTAACTCACTAGACATTTTAACTGAAAAAAGAAAGCAGAAGAAGCAATATATACCTATTGATGGTTTAGGAATAAATGCCTTTAACTTCCGCTCCAGTGGTTCTGCTGCCCTCTTTTGGCCTCTATGGGCACTGCATCATAAAGCAGACACGCAGATATATTTTTTAAATTCAAAGTCACAAATTTCAGTGAAAATAATAATGAGAATCCCCAAATTTTTTAAATATAGTATTAAGAGAAAATGAAGAGAAAAACTATAAATTTGTGTGTATATCTGTTTAAATGTCAACCTATTTACACAGATGGAAACTAATATCAAGCTATATTTTTTAATGTATACATTTAATTAAGTTTCAAGCTACTTAGGAACATAAGCTGCTCTCTGAATATCATGTAGTTAAGAAACAAATAACTACAAGTCTTCTGTCAGCCTTACTAAATGCCCAGTTATATCCCATGATGTTGCCCATCCACAGTCCTAGCACCTGGGAGATAAAGGCTGGAAGGTCAGAGGTTCAAGGGTCTCCTGAACCACACAGTGAGTTAGAGACCAGTCTACTCTGAGACCTATTCTTTTTTTTCCAGTTTATGCACGTTATACAGTTCATACAGTGAGGTTCTAATTCTGCCTCCACATCCCAGCTGCTTAGACAGCAGTCATGTACCACCAGACCAAATGGTACTCAGTGTTGGGGATGAGTAGAGTCAGGGCTCCTGCGTGCTAGGCAAGTGTTCCACCAATGGAGCCACATTCCCAGCCTGAGCTCCTGTGTTGAAAAATAAAACAAGGAACTGGAGAGATGGCTCAGTGGGTTGGAACACTTGCAGCTCTTCCAGAGGTCTCAGGTTCAGTTCCACCCACTCATTCGACAGCTCACAGTTGTTAGCATTCTGTCTAAGCTCCCCCATGGCAGTTACCTGGCAACAGCCAGGTAGGCCTGACCCACTATAAAAGGGGCTGCTTGCCCCCTCCTCCCTCTCTTTTTCCTCTCTTGTTCTCTTGTTCTTTCTCTGCTTCCCTTCCCCCTTTTCTCCTCATTCCCTCCCCCTCTCTGTCCATGTGGTCATGGCCAGCCTCTACTCCTCTACTTCCCTCTCCCTCTCTGCCTTTCTATGCCTCTACTATCCTCTTAACTCCCTTCCCCATGCCCTGAGTAAACTCTATTCTATACTATACTGTCATGTGGCTGGTCCCTCAGAGGGAAGGGATGCCTCAGCATGGGCCCGAGGAGGCACCCCCTTCCCCCACATTTCACCATACCTCCATAGAACATATGACCCCCCCTTTATCTTTTTATAAGCACAACATTGGTGCTGAAACCCAGGATTTAGAACTCTGCAGTTTTACATCCCACCCCTGCTATTATATGGAGATCTATCCTTGATAGCCTAAATTTGGGAGAACTGGTAAGCCCCCTTCCCATTCTGATCAGAGTAGACTTCTGCATGGTCCCGTGGGAACATTCTTGAGCTCAGAGCTACCCCTGTGCTGCCCGTGATGATGGAGACACTCAGCCTTTTCACTGACCTTTGTTATGGGACTCTTTCACTCGGTTGAACTTTTCTTCTCTCCTTTGAGACAGTTTCCTTCTAGCTGCTGAGAAATTCCAAGGCCGGGATAAACTGCTCTCTGCAGCTCAGGAGCACCAGCTCTGAGTGTTAGCCCCAGTCCGTCATGTGATGACCTGGGGGTCTGGCCTGTGCTAGAATCTCTCTGGTTATTGATGATGCCTATTCTCTCACCCATGGGTCCATCTTTGCCACCTTGTCCCTACTGGGATGTTTTGGTCTAAGTCACAGTTAACAGAAAACAACATCTCTACATGGCCACTAAACTGGCACTTTCTTGCTAGTGACCCTGTAGCTTAGGCTTCCCTGCCCCCCAACCCCCATTTGCTGACTCCCACTTCTGCTGTAGGCGCCTGAAAAGTAGGTCTGGCCCCGTCCCTTACATCTTTCCTGGGACTCTGTGAGACTTGCTTTCACAGGTGAACAAGATCACCTCCCGCCCCTACACTTGCATGTGCTCTCCAGCTACATTTTGCCTGACAAAGCTGCCACTGGGCCCTGCCTGCCTGCTCAGCTCTCAGACACCAGAAAAGCAGCTTTGACCCTGTCTGCCCCTAATCTTCCCTGTAGCCACTTCCTCCTCTGAGCACCACTGTTACTTTTACACATCCTTATCCTGCTAGGCTGCCTGCTGCACCTGCAAGAAAAAGTTTTGACTTTGTTCAAGAAGTCATTTTCCCACACATGCGAGGGAGACCCTCCCTCTCTCTCTCTTTCACTCTCTGTCCCAGATTTATAAAGTGAGGGCTAGCCAATCCACGTGCCACAAGATTACCGTGTACCTTGCTGGAACACTACTTCAGACGCTCGCCACCCACCGCGGACCCCACAGCCAGAAGTGCTGGACCTCCGGGCTTATGGCTTTTTACATCGGTTTACATCTTTTGGCTTATGGTTTACGGCTTAGGCTTATGGTTAACAGCTTACAGCTCACAGTTTACGGCTTCCAGAACGTTCACCCCCTCAGTTGAAGTAGACACACCCTTGCTGCCGCTACAGTTCAGCAGCAACACCTTGGCACAGCGCGCCCTGGGGGCACATTTCATTATTGTGGCTCCTAGCGATCTGTGCCCTTCAGGCTACAGGCTGCCCAACTCCTAACCCTGCCCATTTGTGTGCCTGTTCCTTGCTCCACAAACTAGACGTTCCCAAGGCTTGCCTGCCCGCACTGTCTGCACAGCCTAAACCCACCTGAACAAACTCACGTTCTCTCACCGTGATATCAAGCCACTGCTGCCAGCTCCCGTATTCTGGTCCACACCAACTCTTAAGCCAAATCTTCCTCTGCTAATGCAAAAATGTGTTTTCCTCTACATACATAACCTGTCAAAGTTACTTAAGATTTTCATTCCTATCCTGTCTTGATTATTTTTTTCTACTGCCATTGAATGATGGTGGGCTCTATTCAGATATAACCAATCGATATAGCCCTCAATCTTGTCAGAAGTCTGCTAATTATTAGTATATCTAAATTTATGACATAATCTCCTGAAGCCTTTAACAGTTTACTCCCACAAGGTCTCAGAAGAATTGGACACAACTACAAGATACTGATTACATTATGATATGATAACCATTAAGAAACACATTGAACAAAACACCCTGATTCAAATGACTTATCTAAATCAAGGAAAGTAATTTCTCATGTCACATGTATCCACTCCACAGAGAAAACAGGCTTGGTTTCTGGGCTTGAAAGCCAGACTGGCATTCCCCTCTATTGGGGCATAGAGCATTCACAAGACCAAGGGGCTCTCCTGCCATTGATGACTGACTAGACCATCCTCTGCTACCAATACAGCTAGAGTCACAAGTCCTACCATGTATTTACTTTGATTGGGGGTATAGTTCCAAGGAGCTCTGAGGGTTATAGTTCATATTGATGTTCCTTGTGTGGGGCTTCAGTCCCCTTTAGCTCCCTGGGTATTTCTCTGGCTCCTTCATTTGGAACCTTGGGCTCCATCCAATGGATGACTGTGAGCATCCACTTCTGTATTTCCCAGTCACTGGCAGAGCCTCGAAGGAGACAGATATGTCAGGCTCCTGTCAGCAGGCACTTGTTGGCATCTGCCTAGTGTCTGGGTTTGGTGATTGTTTATGGGGTGGATCCCCAAGTGGGGCAGTCTCTGAATGGTCATTCCTTCAGGCTCTGCTCTGAACTTTGTCTCTGTAACTCCATTCATGGGTATTTTGTTCCCCATTCTAAGAAGGAACGAAGTATCCACACTTTGGTCTTCCTTCTTCTTGAGTTTCATGTGTTCTGCAAATTGTATCTTGGGTATTCTGAGCTTCTGGGCTAATATTCACTTATTAGTGAGTGCATATCATGTGTGTTGTTTTGTGATTGGGTTACCTCACTCAGGATGATATCCTCTAAATACATCCATTTGCCCAAGAATTTCATAAATTTATTGTTTTTAATAGCTGGGTAGTAGTACTCCATTATGTAAATGTACCACATTTTCTGTATCCATTCTTCTGTTGAGTGAAATCTGGGTTCTTTCTAGCTTCTGGCGATTATAAATAAGGCTGCTATGAACATAGTGGAACATGTGTCCTTATTACAAGTTGGAACATCTTCTGGGTATATGCCCAGGAGAGGTATTGCTGGATCTGCCAGTAGTACTATGTTCAATTTTCTGAGGAACACCAAACTGATTTCCAGAGTGGTTGTACCAGCTTTCAATCCTACCAGCAATGCTCTTTCTCCACATCCTCACCAGCACCTACTGTCACTTGAATTTTTGATCTTAGCCATTCTGACTGGTGTGAGGTGAAATCTCAGGGTTGTTTTGATTTATATTTTCATGATGATTAAGGATGAACATTTTTTCAGGTGCTTCTCAGCCATTGGATATTCCTCAGTTGAGAATTCTTTGTTTAGCTCTGTACCCAATTTTTTATTATGGCTATTTGATTTTCCAGCTTCTTGAGCTCTTTGTATATATTGGATATTAGTCCCCTATCAGATTTAGGATTGGTAAAGATCTTTCCCAATCTGTTGGTGGCTTTTTTGTCTTATTGACAGTGTCTTTTGCCTTACAGAACTTTGCAATTTTATGAGGTCCCATTTGTTGATTCTCGATCTTACAGCACAAGACATTGCTGTTCTGTTTAAGAATTTTTCCCCTGTGCCCATGTCTTCGAGGCTTTCCCCCACTTTCTCCTCTATAAGTTTCAGAGTCTCTGGTTTTATGTGGAGTTCCTTGATCCATTTAGACTTGAGTTTTGTACAAAGAGATAAGAATGGATCAATTTGCATTCTTCTACATGATAACTGCCAGTTGTGCCAGCACTATTTGTTGAAAATGCTGTCTTTTTTCCACTGGATGGTTTGAGTTCCCTTGTCAAAGATCAAGTGACCATAGGTGTGTGNATTCATTTCCTGGTCTTCAATTCTATTCCATTGATCTAGCTGTCTGTTGCTGTACCAGTACCATGCAGTTTTTATCATAATTGCTCTGTATTACAGCTTGAGGTCAGGCATGGTGATTCCACCAGAGGTTCTTTTATTGTTAAGAATAGTTTTTCAAAAGGATACACCTTCTTCTCAGCCCCACATGGTACCTCCTCCAAAATTGACCATATAATTGGTCACAAAACAGGCCTCCATANATAAAAAAATATTGAAATCATCCCATGCATTCTATCAGATCACCACGGACTAAGGCTGATCTTCAATAACAGCATAAACAATAGAAAGCCAACACTCA
>NC_034590.1:75448121-75449631 GCF_900095145.1 Mus pahari | reverse complement strand
GTGAGAAGTCTGGTGTAATTCTAATAGGCCTGCCTTTATATGTTACTTGGCCCCTTTCCCTTGCTGCTTTTAATATTCTATCTTTATGTAGTACATTTGTTGTTTTGATTATTATGTGTNGGGAGGAATTTCTTTTCTGGTCCAGTCTATTNGGAGTTCTGTAGGCTTCTTTTATGTTCATAGGCATCTCGTTCTTTAGGTTAGGGAAGTCTTCTTCTACAATTTTGTTGAAGATATTTACTGTCCCTTTAAGTTGAAAATCTTCATTCTCATCTATACCTGTTATCCTTAGGTTTGATCTTCTCATTGTGTCCTATATTTCCTGGATATTTTGAGTTAGGATCTTTTTGCATTTTGCATTTTCTTTGTGTGTCCATGTTTTCTATGCAATCTTCTGCACCTGAGATTCTCTCTTTCTTCTCTTGTATTTTATTGCTGATGCTTGCACCTATGGTTCCTGATTTCTTTCCTAGGATTTTTTTCTCCAGTGTCGTCTCCCTTTGTTATTTCTTTATTGTTTCTACTTCCATTTTTAGATCCTGGATAGTTTTTTTTTCAATTCTTTCACCTGTTCCATGGTGTTTTCCTGTAACTCTTTAAGGGATTCTAGCTGTTTACCTGTGTTTTCCTGTATTTCCTTCTTAAAATCCTCCATCATCACCGTGAGAAGTGACTTTAGATCCCGGTCTTGCTTTTCTGGTGTGATGGTGTGTCCAGGACTTGCTATGGTGGGAGTGTTTGGTTCTCATGATGCCAAGTAACCTTGGTTTCTGTTGCTTCTGTTCTTACAGTTGCCTCCTGCCATCTGATTATCTCAAGTGCTTGCTGCCCTCAATATATCTGATTGGAGCCCAAGGTGACCTGGAGCTGGTGCTGACTGGAAGGGACTTGTGCCCCTGGTCAGGTGGATTTTCTGCTTCCCTGCTGCTGGCTCAGGCCAAGCATGATTGGATTGGAACTGATGTTGTGTTCCACTCACAAGATCATGTGGAGAGTCCTCAGGGGACTGTGGGATGTCCTCAGAGTTCGTGCCCAAGGTGACCCGGAGCTAGTGCCAACCCGGAAGGGACTTGTGCCCCTGGTCAGGCGGGTTTTCTCCTCTGTTATTTTTTAAAATGAGATGTGAGCTTCTGCAAAAAAATAAAACATTAGTACAAATGCCTGAATGACATGAGGGTAGTTTTTCTCCAACTTTCCCCCTAGTTCCCATGTCATGGATGAAGTAGCAAGGCACTGAAAAGTCTACAGTCAAGGCATACTGCACACTGTAGACCTTCAAAGCTTGACTGTGCAATCACTCAGTATTCTGCTCTATGCCAAAGAACACTCATAGTGTAGGCATGGTGAAGGAGCCACAGCCACAGCCACAGCCACAGCCACAGCCACAGCCACAGCCACAGCCACAGCCACAGCCACAGCAAGTGGAAACCCATCAGAGCCCACCAGGGATGGCAGGAGCTATAGCAGCCTCTTCCTCTTGCTTTTTGATCACAGAACCCAGTCTCTACCT
>NC_034590.1:75433091-75447536 GCF_900095145.1 Mus pahari | reverse complement strand
CCCTTTAGCTCCTTGGGTACTTTCTCTAGCTCCTTCATTGGGGGCCCTGTGTTCCATCCAATAGATGACTGTGAACATCCACTTCTGTATTTGCCAGGCACTGTCATAGCCTCACAAGAGACAGCTATATCAGGGACCTGTCAGCAATTCTTGCTGGCATATGTAATAGTGTCTGCGTTTGGTGCCTGATTATGGGATGGATCCCCGGGTAGGGCAGTCTCTGGATGGTCCTTTCTTCCATCTCAGCTCCAAACTTTGTCTCTGCAACTCCTTCCATGGGTATTTTGTTCCCCATTCTAAGAAGGAATGAAGTAGATCATGATAAATCTTAAAAAGAAAAGAAAAGAAAACTAGTTGTGGAGACCAGAGATGAGGTCTGTAGTCTAAGACTAGGATTGAATTACAGGGTAGGGACTCTGTTGCCTCACCACTCAGAGGGCAGGACTGAATTATAAGGCAGGGACTCTGTCCTTTCCCCTCCGAACCTGCAGGCCTGCTTACCCCTTCAGGAGGGTGTGAAGAGGCTCCCGTTACAGGGCCCTGCTGCAGTTTCTACTTTCCATGCTATTGTACCTGTGTTCAGCCTAACATCCCGAACATATTATTCCTTCTCTTATTCCTCACACCTGAGGGTTTAGTGTAACTCCCCAAGTTGCCTGCTTCTGAGATGATGATTCTTGGGCCTTCCTTACTCTAATCTCAAGAGCTCGGTGCTTCACATGTTGCCTTGGCAATATGACTCAAGAGCTTTTTGGCAAGTAGCCGTGGTCCCAGAAGCAGCCTAACAGACTGTTACTCTAACAGTCCAGGTTCTTCAGGCATGAATTCACTCCAGTCTCATCGGTCACCCCCCTCCCAATAATAAAAAAATTTTGAATGGTATGATCGATATTTTTAGTCAGTATCTCTTCTAAAAGCTACAGTCTGTTTTACTTCCTCTTACTTGGGCTCGGCAGACTTTTAAATTTTACAGCTATTCCTTTTGTCTTAAAGCCAAGTATTGTGGGGCTGGAGAGATGGCTCAGTGGTTAAGAGCACTGACTGCTCTTCTGAAGGTCATGAGTTCAAATCCCAGCAACCACATGATGGCTCAAACCATCCGTAATGAGATCTGATGCCCTCTTCTGGGGTGTCTGACGATAGCTACAGCAAGCAAGCGGGGACTGAGTGACAAGAAAGAGTGTCTGAAGACAGCTACAGTATACTTACATATAATAAATAAATAAATCTTTAAAAAAAAGCCAAGTATTATACTTGCTAAGGACTTCAAAATGCCGATGACTGTTTCCTTTTAGAGTAATGAGATTACTTTCCTTGACAGAATTACCAATCTGTTCTGGTAAAGACTGTTCTTTGTGATATTTTTCACCAACCAATATATTTTGAAAAGAAGTAAGTTTACTCAGTGGTGGTTGGTGATGGGGTGCGGGTCAGATGACTCAGTGTTAAAGAGCACTGATTGCTCTTTTAGACTTGGGTTCAATTCCCAATGCCCACATGGTGGCCCACCACCATTAGCAACTACAGTTCTAAAGGATCTGAGGCCCTCCACAGGCACCAGACACATACTTTAGTGGTGCACAGACACACATGCAGCCCAAACTTTCATGTTCCCCAGAAAATTAATCTTTATAAATGTACTAAATTTCTTTATGTATGAGTGGAATTTAATGACAAGTGTGCAATGGGATGGAATTATACAGATGCTTGGGTCAAAGGTGATGAATTGGTGATTTTGTCTGAAATAAACTTTAAATGACAGAACAATAAAATGAACCCCAGTCAGTCAGACTCTATCATAATATGTGTATGACTTTGGAGAGGAGGGTCTTGTTGGTGCTCATCAGAATACTTCTAAATTCAGAGGTACACTGAATTCAACAAGTTAATGTTATAGCCTACTTTCCTGGAGAAGCCTTCTAAGGTTTCTTAGATGAATAGTCAGGAAGCTGGTCTAGTGATGCTTAATGGGAAGTAAGTATAGGTAGACAGATGTAATCCTTGGCTGCTTCTTAAATTCAGAGTTGATGTGATGATTAGCCATTACAATGAGAGACATAAGTCTACCGTAGCCTTCTGTCCTGAGTACAGTGAAGCTAACTAGTGGGTTAGATGGCACTCCAGCAGGTACTGCTATTTCCTGGTTGGGATATGTACATATTCTGGATTTCAATTTGTATTTATGTCAATGAAAAATATTCAAATAGCAACAAAGGCCTAGAACAGAAGTGTGTTTGTGTGTGCGTGTGTGTTTGTGTGTGTGTGTGTGTGTATTCCTTATGCCTAAGATACTATGAAGGGAGCCGCTGACAGCACTGTTGTGTGTATGAATGAGATTGACCTACATATATACTTCCATGTCTGTTCCAATGTCTTTCTTGACTCCATATTTACTGTGAAGTGCTTTTTGTGTAAACTTAAGACTTCTTGTAGACTGAGACTAGCCTTCCTTTAGAACAATATTTATCTCTGTGGCTACTGAAAATGAATGGATCTCCTACTTTTGAGCTGGAGAGATGGCTCAGTGGTTAACAGCACCAGCTGCTATTCCAGAGGTCATAAATTTAATCTCAGAACCACATGGTAGCTTACAACCATCTGTAACTCCAGTTTCAAGGGATTCTCATACCAATTTCTGGCCTACTCAGATGCCAGGCACACATTTGGTATGTAGCCATACATACAGCAAAATCACATATATACATAAGACAAAAATAAATAGTTAAAAGCACAAAGAATTCCCTACTTTCTGACTTTTGGTGTCCCCTTAATGCTAATGAGTCATCCTGATGCCTTCTCTAGTGTTGCCTCATTTGGGAAGCCTTGTCTGACTGATCCCTACAGGCATAATTAGACAGTGTCTCTCTAAAGTGTTTCTCTTTCCAAGCTGTGGCCATTCATCCTTACTTGGCATTCTCCCTTGCCTACAGTAGGGCTTTGTTCTGCTTTAATATACACCTTCTACGTGACCCAGTTTAAAACTTCTATGTTCTGATCCACAATCTTTTTTTTCTTCTCTCATGAATACATCTAACCACAGCCCCCTCCCTCCATCCATCCCAGGGTCCCTGTGTCCCCTAGATCCACTGCTCCTCTGCTTGCCTTTAGAAAAGAGCAGGCTTCCTAGTGACATCTACTGAGCATGGCATAATAAGATGCAATAAAACTAGGCACAAGCCCTCATATCAAGCCGGGACAAAGCAACTTAGTAGGAGGGAAGGTATCCCAAGAACAGACAAAAGAACAAGAGACACTCCCTTTCCCACTGTTTGGAGTCCCACAAACACCCCAAGCTAAACAACCACAGCATGTATGCAGACTGTCCCACAATCTTAAGAACTACATTAATCCAAGTTAAAAACAAAAAACAAACCCTCTTGATTGTGCCTAGGTTATCCTTATTTTGATCTCTTGATGATTTGTAGAATGTCCAGCTTATCTGAAAGCTTTGAGGGCTTGAAGCATGCAGCCCACACTCTCACCTATCTGATACCCTTTTGTTGAAACATTTATTTACTTGCAGCATCTCAGTGTTTGTTACAGCTCCATGTTTATCTTTCTTAGTTCCTCTGATCCTTGTATAGCTTTTGACACATGTCTTACCTACATTTTCTGTTGGGTTTCTGTTCTGTTTCTTAGCCTGTTTTCCTGAAGTTTCAGAGTTATCATAGCATTGTCTATTGGTTACCAAGGGTCAATCCTCAGACAACAAGGCATTTTACATTAGGTTCATAACTTTGCACTTACCTGAAATGAGACCTGCTATGTGTTCTTATTTCTTCAGGAAATGAACAGTGTTCTAAGAAAATGATTCTAGTAAGCAAATTGTCAGATTCTTGGTACCTGAATCTGACCAGTCTTCTGAGATTTCTTTCTGAAATGACTTGTGTTGACTCATATCTTTCTGATAAGGGATTATCAATATATATGTTTGTGAATGTATATGTGTGTGTATACATATATGTGTATATATGTATATATATACACACAATATATACATTTCTATTCTTCCTTTCTCTTTTCTTTTCTTTTCTTTTCTTTTCTTTTCTTTTCTTTTCTTTTCTTCTCTTCTCTCTCTCTCTCTCTCTCTCTCTCTCTCTCTCTCTCTCTTTCTTCCCTTTTTTTCTTTTCTTTTTACATCCCAAGTGCTATTTCTTCTCCCTACTCTCTTTAGCCACTCTCCGAATCTCCATCTGCTTCTCCCTCCCTACCCTGCCAAATTCACTCATCCTCCATTTCTCTACAGAAAAGTGCTGGTCCCCCATGAGTTATCAACCAACCATGAAACATCAAGTTTCAGTAAGACTGGGCATCTCAGCTTATGTTGAGGTTGGAAAGTGTCCCTAAAGCAGTCAAAAGAGTCAGAGACAGCCCCTGCTCTCACTGTTTAGGAGTCACATAAGAGGAAAAAGCTAGGTAACTGTAACGTATATGCCCATGGCTTAGGTCAGTCCGATGTTGGCGCCCTGATTGTCAGTTCAGTCTCTGTGAGCCTCTATGAGCCCTGATTGGTTGGTTCTATGGGTTTTATTGTGGTATCCTTGAGCCCTCTGGCTCCTACATAGCATCATTAGGAATCATTTTCTATTCTTGGTCTCTGGGATATTCAGTCTCTGGATCCTGGCTCACCTGGCTACCTTTCATGGCATAGGTCTCAAGCTAGACCTATCATTGGTTGGCCACTCCCACGAGTTCTGTATTGCCTGTAAATATCATGATGTCATTATTTTTAACAGTTGAACAACACTCTATTGTGTAAATAAACCATATTTCATTTTCTATTCTTCAGTTGAGGGACATCTAGGTTGTTTTCAGTTTCTGGCCATTTTGAATAAAGCTGCTATGAACATAGTTGAATAAGCATCTGTTAGGAGATGATCTGGAACTGCTATCTATTTAAATGCTAAATTCTGTACTATAAGATCTGGCTTCCCCAAGAAGAGCAAATTCCCATGCATACTGGCTTTTGTTATGCATACCTTGCTTCGCAATTTAAAACTATTGGTTAAATAAAAATGTATAGAGCCAATTACTGGAGGAAATAGAGTTAGGTATGTTCAGTTACCTGGATGAGGGTTGCAGGTAGGGACCATAAGGAGGAGAAAGAAGTGGTAGAGAGCAGTGTAGAAGAGGAGAAGGTGAGGAGAATAGGAAGTCTATGTTAGTTATGATGGATCAGCAGCACGTGCCTGAGTGAAATTGCCTTCCCTTCCAGTTCACCAGACTGCTGGAGCAGAAATAAACTACAAAGATTTAAGCAGCAAGTCTTTGGGGTACACAGCAGGGAAGTGGCCGGTCCAGCCATTAGAAAAGTAGATTAGGGGTTTGCACTCCCCCTCCCCGTAATTGCTATTTTATGGCAATTTGGGCTGAGAATCTTCTCCTCCAATCCCTAGTATTTTTATGTTTGCAAACATCATGCTCCAGATAACCTGGATGTGTTTTGTCAGGAACTTTTTATATTTGACATTTTCTTTGACAGATCTATCAGTTTCTTTGATTGTATTTTCTACTCCTGAGATTCTCTCTTCCTATATTCTGTTGGTGATGCTTGTGTTTGTATTCCTTGAACACTTACCTAAAATTTCCCTCTTCCGGATTCCCTCAGTTAGTGTTTTCTTTATCTCTTCTGTTTTCATTTTCAGGTCTCAAACAGTTTTTCTTATCTCCTTCACATGTTTGATTGTATATTTCTTTTTTATATTTTAAAGATTTATTTATTTTATGTATGAGAGTACATTGTTGCTGTCTTGAGACACACCAGACAAGGGCATTGAATCCCATTACAAATGGTTGTGAGTCATCATGTGGTTGTTGGGAATTGAACTCAGGACCTCTGGAAGAACAGTCAGTGCCCTTAACTGCTGAGCCACCTCTCCAGCTCAATTTATATATATATATATATATATATATATATATATATATATATATATATATAAAAATTATTTTCTCCTTAAGAGTATCTATCATCTTCAAAAGATTCAATTTCAGGTCATTTAAGGTCATTTTCTTGTGGTTCAGCTGTGTTAGAATAGCCAGGGCTGCCTGTAGTAGGACTGCTAGGCTCTGATGGTACTATAGTGACCTAGCTGTTGTTGATTGTGTGTTTATGCTTACCTCTAGTCATCTAAGATTCCTGATACCCTTGTGGCCTTCAGTAAAGCAGAAGTCTCCTGCTGGAGTTGTGGGTCAGGAGGGATATGGAACCTAGGTGAAGGGTTGCTGTTTGGAAACTCGTAAGCTGGCTTTAAAGAGTGTTAGCAGGGGTTGGTGGTGTCTAACCTGGGGTTCCTAGTGTCAGTGTGGTTTCTTGTAAGCATAAGAATCTGCTGGAGTTGGGAGCTGGGATATGGAGCCCAGGGGAGGGGCAAAGGGATTATCATACTGAAGAGACAAAAATATGTCTCAATCCTAACTGTAAATTTATATGCATGCTGGGCATGGTCGTGCCTGGCTTTAATCCTAGCACTGTGGAAGCAGAGACAGGTAAATAGTTATGAGTTCAAGGACAGCCTGGTCTCCATAGCTGGTTCCAGGTCAGTGAAGGCTGCATAATGAGACCTTGTCTCAAAAAATTGTTTATATGTGTATCTTACTTAGGGGTTCTATTGCTGTGATAAAATACCATAACCAAAAGCAACTTGGGGAGGAAGAGGTTTTTTTCACTTACAACTCTGAGGTCACAATCCATGACTAAGGGAAATCAGATCAGGAGCATGAGAAATAAGCCAGCAAGCAGCACTCTTCTCCTTGCTTTGCTCAGCTTGCTTTCTTATAGAATCCAGGACCACCCACTCAGGAATGGCACTGCCCACTGTAGATGGGCCCACTCACACCAATCTTAAATTAAGAAAAATGTACTATAGGCTTTCTTATGCAGCAATCTGGTGGGGAAAACTTTTCTCAATTGAGGATCCCTCTCCCCAGATGACTCTAGCTTGTGTCAAGTTACTATAAACATAGTTGGCACAATGCGTTTGCTCTCACCTCACCTTATGGTTTCATTAAAAAAAAAATCTTTTTCCCTTGTTAGAAAATTCTTCCTGGATTTGAATAATATGTGAAGATTGAGGCATGCCATCATATATATCTTTTCCTCTGAAGGCTGAACATACAGTTCTCCAGTTCCTTCCTGTCAAATGTAACATCCAAATCTTCCATAGTCCTATATAACCCCTATTTCCAGTAGGTTGAGCTGCCATTTTTATTAAGGGTAATTTAATGATTGAGAAGTGAGTAAATTATAGAAAGCCAACTAAAAGGCTTGAGTTGTTAGAAGGCATACAGGGAACAACACCTATAACACTTGGCTTAGCCTTGGATCCACCACTGCAACATTAAACACAGGACCATTGGCATACTCTCTGGCCAAGTTCTCCCTTGCATCAAAGGCTTCTTCTACACATTCATCTGCTCTTCTCATGGTTCTTCCTGACCATCTGGGGGTCTCCTTGTCCGTGTTCTGTACTGCTTCCAAGGCTACTTACTCCTTCCCATTGCTCTGCTTTCTTTTTTAGCATCTTGGACCAGATTCTTCTAGATCATCACCAGTTTAGATGCTCCCAGTATCCATGACAATAATCCTTTCCTTGTCTCTGAATGCAGGATCCTGGGCTCTTCTTGGCAAGATACCCTGGGATATGCTGTTCAAAATATTCCCTGCTGGGGCTGTTCTCATGGGACTCAATAAAAAGAAAAGATATTGTTAGACTTTTGTTTGAAGAGAAGGCAGAAATATTAATTGGTATCTAGATGGTTGAAAATTCACTTTGGATCCCTATAGACAATATCTCAAAAGCATCCTATTAAATATTCGTGGGGCCTGACGGGTAGCTTAACCTCTTACCCTTCTGTAGGTCAATCAACGCAGTTCTTTGGTGAGTAATGGCTCAGGGTAGGAAGACATACTTATAAAGGCTATATCCATATTTTAACTGTCCTCTAGTCTTGGAAATCTGATAGTCTATAGTGAAGTGGCATGCTCTTAATGTCATTAGGCAAAAATTAAAAGAACAACATAGGTAATATTATATATTGTGTTAGAAGCCTAGTCAGACCTCTGTGTGGTGTTTTATGGCACAGACAAGGAAGAAATGAGTATTTGAAAATTCCTCAGCAAAGCACACAGTTCAGTCCTGGATTAGGAGGTTTTTAGAGGCCTGATCCTTTTTGATGCCTAGGAGACTAGTCATTTATAAAGGCAATCCGGAATTGAGATTTCTCTGGTTCTTTAATCCTTTACCTCTTTTTTCTTACTTCTTTGTTTTGACTCCTGAAGTGCCTGGTTAAAATAGTTATATTTCTTTTGGTCCTAAGGCTACCAAGTGCAATTATTTCTAACAGTTTTCTGAAGACAGGGGCTTAAGGGTGGACTGTTTAGAGGATAACTTGAAGCAGATAATCAGAACCATACTTCTCTTCAGCCTCTATTCCCCTCACAGCACCACACCCTAGGGGCAATTGGTAGAGTAGTGTGCCACTGGGAAAGGAGAGTGGAGCACGATGGGTGGGAGTGGGTACTGTATGTTTTGATCAGATAACTCCAGTTACTACATCCTGTCTTGAAATCCCCCAGATTTCTTACTTTTAGCCAGAGTGCTTCTAGCATATCACTTATTACTTACAATCCAATTAAAGTGATTTTCCACATTTGATATTTTTATATTAAATATTATTCAACTTTTACTATGCCCTTGAGGGGAAGATTTTAATATAAGCATTTCACATGTGAGGAAACCTACTTGGAGGTTTGAGAATGCCTAGGTGCTTTTCTTAATGTTAACATAGCTGACATGTCAGAAAAGATGGACTTTGATTCTGGGTGCATTCTATTCCATGACCTTGGAACTCTAGGCCACTCTATATCCCCATGTTCTAGCCTTATTATCTGTTATTATCACACAGCCTCCTTGGCAGTTGTGGTTGAAGGAAAGGAAAATAATTATATGGTTTCCATTAGGAGGAGAGGCAAACTCCTTGGCCACTTTAAAACTGTGCTTTCTTGAACTACATTCCAAGATGACTTCCGTTTCTTTTTTCCAGAGACTCACTTTTACTGGGGCTGTAAGATCAATAATTATTTCTTTCTCACCTAGCATGTGATTCACTTTCCCAAAGCTTGCTAATCTTGGCAGTCAAATAACATCAGGAAGGCTGAGATGCCTTTAAGTGATAGGTTTTCCCAGATGACAATTTTCCAGACAGTTTCAGATGTGTGGGTTAAGGCTTGATGATTACCTGAGGGCAATGCTGATTACGTCTTTATATTTTTGTGTCCTTGTGCTTAACTGTCACAGGAAAGAATCATGCTACCTGAGGTATTAAGATGTCAGAGCGACTGATATTCCCCCCGTCACTGCTCCTCAGTCCTTGTTTCATCTATCTATATTGTTACTCTCTTTTAGTCATGGTCCAAGGGTCCTAGATGTTTCTTGCCCTGTAAGAACTACGGTGACACAGAGACATCTTGTAGCTTATTGGGTCAGTAGTTGCGGGCTGTGGTTTTATTCATTTATGCAGATGTGTGTGCTACACTGGTTCACGTATTTCTTCCTAGATTTTTGTGACTTTAATAACACACAATGATGACATTTGTGAGGGAGCATCTTGAGAACGCAGATAATGCTGCAAACTGTTGCCGTGGTAACATCAGATAACTTTATACTCCACTCTCAGTAGGTGGTTCTGACACAGTCTTTGGCCTTTATGTTACTTATGTGTCCAGGAGCTTCTGTTTACTGCAGGTCACCAAAATGCTGTATGCCAGCACATCACCACCTTGAAGTAGAGGGAGATATGGCAGGTGAGGCAGTCAGTCACTGAGATATTGGGTGGGGAAGCAAGTGGCTTCCAACAAGCAGTTGAAAAAGTCAGATGCAGATATTGTCACCCAACCAATGGACAGAGCAGCTGACCCCTGTTGTTGAACTAGGGAAGGCTGAAAGAAGCTGAGGAGAAGGGTGATTCTGTAGGAGGAACAGCAGCCTTAATTAATCTGGACCCCGGAGATCTTTCAAACACTGAACCACCAAACAGACAGCATATACCCGCTATTATGAGGTCCCCAACACACATACAGTAGTAGAGGATTTCCAGGTCTGTGTTCATTCAAAGATGATGCACCTAACCCTCAAGAGACTGGAGGCCCTAGGGAGTTTAGAGGTCAGGTGAGGTAGGGGGTGGGGGCATCCACATAGAGAGGGGATGGGTTGGGGCAGAGGTGTAGGATGTGGAGCAGACAGAGGGTGGATGGAGAAGGATGGGGGAATGGAATATGGAGTGTAAAAATAAATTTAAAATAAAATAAAATTTAAAAAAGAATAATACAAGGAAGGGTCTGATCAGCATTGGAAACTCCAGGGATATATATTATTTTCTAATGTTGGCAGCCAAAAACTCCAGAAGAGTGAGTTGCCTCTAAGTGAAGACTTTGCAGGTGCTAGCATTTTGGGCAGTTTTAGGTGGTCAGTGGATTAAGACTTGATGACACCTAGGCCAATGACGATTTGGAGTATGAGCTTGACAGGAAAGATTTAAAAACTGATAGCACTTGCTTGATAATCACTCACAGCTACATAAATGAGCCCAGAACACACGCGCTGTGAATCTAAGCTTTGAATCTTGTTTCTGAACTTCTCACCAATGTATTTCCCACTGTCTTACCCTTCTGATCTGAAGATGTTCAGAAATATTGAATCAATTGAAAATTATTTTTGAGCCTTTCTTTAGAACAGCAAGGTAAAAGTGATATGGTGCCAGGCAGTGGTGGCCCACGCCTTTAATCCCAGCACTTGGGAGGCAGAGGCAGGCGGATTTCTGAGTTCGAGGCCAGCCTGGTCTACGGAGTGAGTTCTAGGACAGCAAGGACTATACAGAGAAACCATGTCAAAAAACAAAACAACAAAACAAAACAAAACAAAACAAAACAAAACAAAACAAAACAAAACAAAAAAGTGATATGGTGTTGGTGTTGATATCAGTGAGACCGTACAACCTGATTTTCTAATAATCTGCACTCATTGGATCTTATATCTTTGCCTTTTTTTTTTTTTCTTTTTTGTGGGATAGCAACCATGATTTTTTCTAATAATTCTCATCTCCTTCCACATACTTTCTTCTTGACTGGCATTCCAGGACTGACAGCTGCCCATGTTTGGATATCCCTTCCCTTCTGCTTCATGTTTGTCCTGTCACTAACTGGGAATGCAGTCCTGCTTTCTCTCATCTGGATAGAGCACAGGCTCCACCAGCCCATGTTTTTATTTCTTGCAATGCTCTCTTTTGTTGATCTGGTCCTCTCCCTTTCCACTCTGCCCAAGATGCTGGCTATTTTCTGGTTTGGTGCCACAGCCATCAGCTCCCATGCTTGTCTCTCCCAAATGTTCCTCATCCATGCATTCTCTGCCATGGAGTCAGGGGTGCTGGTGGCCATGGCCTTGGACCGATTTGTGGCTATCTGTAACCCATTGCATTATGCAACCATCCTTACCCCTGAAGTTGTTGCCAAGATTGGAGGCCTGGTGGCACTTCGAGGTGTGGGTTTAACTATCTTCTTTCCAAGCCTGGCCTGTCGACTGTCTTACTGTGGTTCGCACACAATTGCTTACACTTACTGTGAACACATGTCAGTGGTGAAGCTGGCCTGTGGGACCACAACTGTGGACAGTCTCTATGCTTTTGCTGTGGCGATCTTTCTTGGTGTGGGGGATGTGACCTTTATTGCCTACTCTTATGGACAGATTGTGAAGACAGTGATGCATTTTCCGTCACCAGAGGCACGTGGCAAAGCAGGAAGTACATGCACAGCCCATGTCTGTGTCATCCTCTTCTTCTATGGACCTGGCTTTCTTTCTGTGGTCATGCAGCGCTTTGGGCCATCCACAGCCTCTGCTGCCAAGGTCATCCTTGCCAATCTCTATTTGCTTTTCCCCCCTGCTTTGGACCCCATTGTATATGGGGCTAAGACCAAACAGATCAGAGAGTGTCTGTTCGCAATTATAGGCTCTAAGAAGATTGAACCCACTTGACCGTCATTTTTGTCAGCTGGACCTCAGGGGTCATGATGGCCTTTCTCCATAGATTAGAAGCTCAACTGACCAGGTCATTTGCCTGGAGGGGACAGAAAGCATCCTGGGATATTGTAAGATGGAAAATCTCTTCTGGGTTCTCTGATGTTTGCATATTGGAATACAAGATGAAGAAAAGTGTGGAATCTCAGTTATTCACTAAACAAGAATCTCTTGAATCTTTTTATTCTAAGAGTTCATGATATAGATACATCAGGTAATTAAGAAATAGAATAGTAGCTGGGCATGGAGATACAGGAGGGAAGCTGAGGCAGAAGAAACATGAGTTTGAGGTCAGTCTGGGCTACACAAAGAATTGAAATCTGACCAGAGATACATAGCAAGACCATGCCACACAAAAGGATTTGTACTTACTTGGCATTTAGTAAGAACTGTAAACTAGATGCTTATTCTGGACCTTTGAGAAAATGAGGCAGCTCTCACTAAGTAGCATGCACACTCAGCCTACACACGGGAGCCAAAAGATCCTTTCTGCTGGAGAAATTCGGGATTTAGAGTAGTATCAAATTATAGCACTACCTTGAGTTTGTGTTAATAAGAAAACCAGTGGTTCTCAATCTGTGGGTTGCAACCCCCTGAGGGTCAAATATCCCTTTCACAGGGGCAGCGTATATAATGTCTCAGCTTTAGGAAGGTTGAGAATCAGTGTTTTATACTCTTCATGCCCCACTTGATTCCAGAATTGCAGATGAAGCCTGGTTTCGTTATTTTATATACTCTTTCAGTTTAATTTTGGGATAGACAATTCTTCCTCTAAGACTATATATTTTCAACCCTTCAGAATAATAATAACAACAGTTCTTTATTTTCTCATTTTTGAGTCTGAAGAGTAGATACTAAAGCATGAAACTTTATTGTCCACAGTAATTTTTCTTGACTCTCATCTTATTTACTTATTTTCTCTCTTCATTTCTAATCCTTTCACTCATTTCCTCAAAAACACCTCCCTTTGCCACTCACTTTGATGTATTTGCTGAATGTTTAATAACATTACATGTTCTTGGAATATAATACATAGTATTTCCCTTGTGTTATGTATTTGGAAGTGCCCCTTTTGGGGTTCCTCAAATGTTTGTGCTCCCTCTAATCAGGGTTAGCAAACATGCTTGTTCTCAATCTCACTGTTGTTTGTTTGTTTTTATTTTTCCACTCCTTTATCTATTTGGAGAATTTGTCAACCAAATCAAGACACTTGTTTTCCACTGCCAGAAATCTTGGTTTATTTCTTCTATTCTTTATTATTATTTACTAATGTATATGTATTTTTGAATGGATGAGTTATTTCTGCATCCACAGCAGACAATGATCACATTCTTGTCATGGTTCCTGGCATTTGATTAGGAAGTAATGAATTTTTGCTTAATAAACAAATAGGTCTTTCTTTAATGAACTGCTTTAGCAATAGCACATTTTCCATCAGCCATATAAGTATGAAATGTGTTTTAGATTAAATGAATGAATAAACAAATTTTTATATAAACAGTGAGTCTTCAGTGTATTTTGTTGAAACAAAATAAATCATTATCCTTATCACACCACAAATACTAGTGTCTTTCCTATTGCATTTGTCTTCTGGTATTCTCCATTTCCTTTTCCTTTCCCTGACATTATTTTCTTTCATATTATTTCGAGTATTTCTCAGAATTTCAGCATGTTACTAAGATGGATTTTGCATATGGAATCTGTAGGTGAGTGCAGGGCTATCTCCAAGGGACTTAGAAGTCTCTGAGGGCTTTGGATAAATTCCTTTTGAAAAAAAATCCTCTAAATATGTTGTATTAACAAAAATTATTGTTAGTAAAGGCAGATCCTGGGTGCTAAGTTCTTACACCATGCTTCTGGAGAATTGTTGATGTTTGGTCTACTGCTAAGTATTATAATGCTAAATCCTATATCCAAAGGTCTAGGCCTACCAGTGACTTTTTTAGTTTACAAGCTTTTGTTGTGCAAACTCTGTTCATTGATTTAAAACTATTGGCTAAATAAAATAGGCAATGTCCAATTGATGATGGTATTAGAGGTAGTTGGGCTTGGAGTGACCTGGTTGTAGGAAGAGAGACCAGGGAGAGAAGGAGGAAGACAAGGGAGGAGAGAAGCCTCCCCTCAAGCATCTATGAGGGGAGAAGAACCATGAGCACATGGCCAGGAGAAACAGAAACTGTCTGGAGTACACCACTGGGGAGGTAGCCAGACCTGCAGTTAGAAGAGCAGAATAAAGCTGGGCGTGGTGGCGCACACCTTTAATCCTAGCACTCAGGAGACAGAGGCAGGTGAATTTCTGAGTTTGAGGCCAGCCTGGTCTACAGAGTGAGTTCCAGGACAACCAGGGCTATACAGAGAAACCCTGTTTCAAAAAAAA
>NC_034590.1:75423434-75431521 GCF_900095145.1 Mus pahari | reverse complement strand
GGGATAGCATTTGAAATGTAAATAAAGAAAATAATAATAAAATAATAATAATAATAATAATAAAGAAAAAAAAGAAGATGGAAAGATTTCCTATGCTCATGGATAGGTAGAATTAACATAGTGAAAATGACGATTTTTTTTTTAAGCTCCAATTTTCTTAAACTGGGTATTTTATTTGTTTACATTTCAAATGTTATCCCTTTTCACTGTTTCCTCTCTGCAAAAATTCTATTCCATTCCCCATTACACTTCTTCTATGAGAGAGATCCCCCATCCACCTGCTCCTGCCTAACTGACCCAGCATTCCTCTACACTGGGGCATCAATCCTTCACAGGAACAAGGGCCTCCCTTCCCATTAATGCCATAGAAGGCTCCCTTCAGCTCCTTCAGTCCTTCCCCTAACTCCTCCACTGGGGCCCCTGTGCTCAGTCCGATGGTTGGTAGTGAGCCTCAACATCTGTATTGGTCAGGATCTGGCAGAGCCTCTCAGGAGACAGCTGTATCAGCAAGCATTTCTTGGCATCAGCAATAGTGTTTGTGTTTGGTGTCTGCATGTGGGATGGATCCTTAGGTGGGGCAGTCTCTGGATGACCTTTCCTTCAGTTTCTGCTCCACTATTTGTCCCTTTATTTCTTTTAGACAGGAGTAATTCTGGGTTAAAATTTTGGAGATGGGTGGATGACCCCATACCTCAATCGGGGCCATGCCTAACCTGTAGATAGGGTCTCAATATGATCTTCCTCCCCTTTGTGGGGTATCTTAGTTAATGTCATGGCCATGGGGTCTTTGGAGGCTCTTGCTTTCCTGGCATCTGGGACTTTCTGGTGGCTACCCCAGTTCCACATACCCAGTTGCTATACACTTCTGTTCAATTTCCTGATCCTCTGAACATCTCCTCCATCTCCTACCATAACCGATTCTGCCCCTCTTTTCACCTCCCCATCTTCTCTTCTCCCCAAGTCCCTCCCATCTTCTAATGCCCTTGATTATATTGTTCCCCCTTCTAAGTAGGACTGAAGCATCCTACTTTGTCTACCTTCCTCTTGAGCTTCAAGTGGTCCATGAGTTGTATCATGGGTAGTCTATGTTCTTTGCCTAATACCCACTTATCAGTGAGTAAATGCCATGTGTGTTCTTTGTGACTGAGTTACCTCACTCAGGATGATATTTTCAAGTTCCAACTGTTTGTCTGTGAATTTCATGAAGTCATTGTAATAGCTGAGTAGTACTCCATTGTGTAAATGTACCACATTTTCTGTATCAATTCCTCTTTTGAGGGACATCTGTGTTGTTTCCAGCTTCTGACTATTATAAATAAGGCTGCCATGAACATAGTGGAACATGTGTCCTTATTACATGTTGGGCATATTCTGGGTATATGCCCAGGAGTAGTATAGCTGGGTCCTGAGGTAGTCCTATGTCTAATTTTCTGAGGAACCATCAGACTGATTTCCAGAGTGGTTGTACCAGCTTACAATCCCACCAACAATGGAGGAATGTTCCTTTTTCTCTATATTCTTGCCAGCATCTACTGTCACCTGAGTTTTTGATCTTAGCCATTCTGACTGGTATGAGGTGGAATCTCAGTGTCGTTTTAATTTGCATTTCCCTGATGATTAAGGATGTTGAACATTTTTTTTTTAGGTGTTTCTTGGCCATTTGAGTTTCCTCAGTTGAAAATTCTCTGTCTAGCTCTGTACCCCATTTTTTATAGGGTTATTTGGTTCTCTGGAGTCTAACTTCTTGAGCTCTTTAATATATATATATATATATATATATATATATTATATATAATTATATTATATATATTATATATAATATATATTACACACATATATATTTATATATAATACATATATGATATTATATACATAATATATATGATATTGGCTGGGATTAAAGGCATGTTCCACCATGCCCAGCTCCATTTGTCAATTCTTAATCTTAGAGCAAAAGCCATTAGTGTTCTCTTAAGGAACTTTTCCCCTGTGCCCATATGTTTGAGACTTTTCCCCATTTTTCTCTTCCAGTTTTATATGAGGGTCCTTGATCCACTTGGACTTGAGCTTTCTTTGATTGTTGTGTCAATGTTTTCTATGTATGTGATGTATGTGATGCTTGCATCTATGACTCCTAAACTCTTTCCTGGATTTTCTAACTCCAGTTTTGTGTCCCTTTGTGATTTCTTTATTGTTTCTATTTAGATTTTCAGATCTTGAATGGTTTTGTTAATTTCCTTCACCTGTTTGTTTGTGGTTTCCTGTAATTCTTTAAGGGACTTTTGTGTTTCCTCTTTTAAGGGCTTCTACCTATGTTCTCCCGTATTTCTTTAAGGAACTTCTTAAAGTCAGAAATGAATCCACACACCTATGGTCACTTGATCTTTGACAAGGGAGCTAAAACCATCCAGTGGAAAAAAGATAGCATTTTCAACAAATGGTGCTGGCACAACTGGAGGCTATCATGTAGAAGAATGAGAATCGATCCATTCTTATCTCCCTGTACAAAGCTCAAGTCTAAGTGGATCAAAGTCTTCTATCATCAACATGAGAAGTGATTTTTAGATCCAAGTCTTGTTTTTCCAGTGTGATGGTGGACTGGATCCTGTCCTTTCTGTAATCCTGGTTGTGTCAGAATTCCTCATAGTCTAGCTGTCTCTGTGATTCTGTGATTCCTGAGATTCTAAGTGTGTCAGAGTTTCTGGGAGTCAAGCTGCCTCTGGGACCCTGAGATCCTGGTGTAAGCAAGCTCCTGTGATCGTGTGATCATGTGATCATGGCTGTGTTAGAGTCCCTGGGATTTGAGTCTCCTCTGGGTACTGTAGGGCTGGCTGCAGAGTTCACATCCAAGGTAAACCTGTGCAGACCAGGAGTGAACTCTATCTTTAATGGGAGCTCTTATTAAAGATGCTAGAAGTATTAGCTGCTGGAAGCTCATAACTGAGTCACTTTCCTATGGGAGAAAAAAAAAGAGTATTTCTTATCCCAGGCTATTTTCCTTCTCTATTTAGCCCTCACTGAACTGGTGCCATATAAATATAAAGGTACAGCCCACTTCATTTAAATTTAAAACATACTAAACAGTCACCCATTGCAGTTTCCATGACAACAAAGCTTCAGCTCATAATTCTTTCCTTCCTCTAGTCAACAACTACTTCACCCACACATTGTAGGACACTACAAAATTCATCAAGTAAATAGTTTTCACATAGTTTTCAACTTCCTAATATTCAGCTTTCCAGTGACACAAAACTATTATGCATTCAGTCCAAGCCATATAATTTTGAATTTTGTTGTTTTCCAAGTTAGTGATGTATGATAGTGTTCTCTTCCAATGCTGCACAATGTCATTGAGCTCTGCTTTCCATGTAGCTATGTAGTCATAAAGGTAAAAAAATATAATATCTATGATACACTAAGCTGTTAAGCTTGGGTGCTCAACAGGTTAGGTGTATAAAGTATATTCATGACTTACAACATCTTAATTTTATGATGGGTTTTTTGGGTGTCACACAATCTGAGGAACATCTCTTTAAACTACCACCTCCATGCACTATGCTAACTATGACACAACAGTCCTTGTGAGCTGTGGGTTTATTATTTATTAAGTACATCATGACAGAAGTATTGATAATGATCATAAATGCTATAGATTTCAGTCAACATATTTAATAATATATAATGGAAAGACTTCCTAGTATAGTGGGCTCAAGAAATACACACTAATAAAAATCAGTAATTGGTTAGAAGTGAATGTGTGTGGGCCATGAAGAAAGAGAATCTGATACTTTTTTGTTGTTCTAGTCTTCATTTTGAGGTTTATAATATTATCACAACATTTCTCCCTTTCTTTTCCTCCTTCCAAACTCTTTTATATAACCACCCACCTCACTGCTTCACCTCTCCCTCACACAATCTATCCTCTTGTGCCTCACCATCCTTCTCCTCTGAGAGGGTGGAGGGCCCCCTTGGGGTCCCCCCACCCTGATGCATCAATAGGGTCATCCTTTCCCACAGAGGACAGACAATGCAGCCCAGTTAGGGGACTGTGTTCCACAGACACAGAACAGCTTTAGAGATGGTCCCTGTGCAGTTGTTGGGGAAACCACATGAAGACCAAGCTATCTATTGCTACATATGGGTGTGGGACATAGGTAAGACCTGTGTATGTGATTTGGTTTGTGGTTCATTCTCTGAGAGTCCCCAAGGGTTCAGGTTAGTTGACTCTGTTGGTCTTCCTGTGGAGTTCCTATCCCCTTCAAGGCCATCAATCCTT
The DNA here is from genome assembly GCF_900095145.1 of Mus pahari. Classification (NCBI taxonomy): domain Eukaryota; kingdom Metazoa; phylum Chordata; class Mammalia; order Rodentia; family Muridae; genus Mus; species Mus pahari. The sequence continues at coordinate 75,427,245 of NC_034590.1, read as the reverse complement.
TCCCCATCTCTTCCATAAGGATCCCTGAGTTCTATCCAATGTTTGGCTGTGGATCTCTGCATGTATTACAGTCAGCTGCTGGGTGGATTCTCTGAAAGGACAGTTATACTAGGCTCCTGTCTGTATGCATAACAAGAACATCATGAAGAAAATATATAATTAAAAACAAAAGAATAGTGTCAGGGATTGATGCTTGGAATTGGTCTCAAGTTGGGCTAGTTATTGCTTGGACATTCCCTCAGTCTCTGCTCTGTGTCACTGCATTTCTTGTAGATAGGGTAACTTTTGAGTCAAAAGTTCTCTGAATAGGTTGGTGTTCTTATCATTCTACTGAAACCTGGCTACAGGAGGTGGCCTCTTCAGGTTCCATATCCTCATTGCTGCAAATCTCAGCTAAGGTCACCCCCATTGATTTCTGAGGGCCTCCCTCATTCCAGATCTCTGGCTTGACTGTGGAGATATCTGCCACCACCACACCTTGACCAGCAGCAGATTTCCACTCATTCTCCTGGTCCTCTGACCTTCTCTCTTGTCGTTCCACACAAATGATCCTTATACATCCCCATTCCCCTCCCCATCTCCTCACTTAACCAGTTCCCTCTCTTTACTTGCCTCCTATGGATGATTTTATACCCCCTTCTAAGTCTCCCAGGAGTGCTGACACACCGACTTAAAGGAGGAACAAACCACAGTCAGAGACAGCAAGACCAGCTAACACCAGAGACAACCAGATGGCAAGAGACAAGGGCAAGAAGATAAGAAACAGAAACCAAGGCTACTTGGCATCATCAGAACCCAATTCTCCCACCACAGTGAACCCTAAATATCCCCAACTCACCAGAAAAGCAAGACTGACTTAAAATCACATCTCATCATTATGATAGAGGACTTTAAGAAAGACATAATTAGCTCCTTAAAGAAATACAGAAGAACACAAGTAAACAGGTAGAAGCCCTTAAAGACAAAACACAAAATTCCCTTAAAGAATTACAGGAAAACACAAAGAAACGGGTGAAGGAATTGAACAAAATCATTCAGGATCTAAAAATGGAAATAGAAACAATAAAGAAATTACAAAGGGACACAACATTGGAGATAGGAAACCTAGGAAAGAGATCAGGAATCATAGACCCAAGCATCACCAACAGAATACAAGATATAGAAGAGAGAATCTCAGGGGAAGAAAAAAACCATAGAAAACACTGACACAACAGTCAAAGAAAATGCAAAATGCAAAAGGCTCCTATTCCAAAACATCCAGGAAATCTAGGACACAATGAGAAGACCAANCCNAAGAATAATAGGTATAGAAGAGAGTAAAGATTCCCAACTTAAAAGGCCAGTAAATATCTTCAACAAAACTATAGGAGAAAATTTCCCTAACCTAAAGAAAGAGATTCCCATAAACATACAAGAAACCTACAGAAATCCAAATAGACTGAACCAGAAAGAAATTCCTCCCATCACATAATAGTCAGAACACCAAAAATCGAAGTAGTAAGGGAAGGTCAGCTAACATATCAAAGCAGACCTATCAGAATTACACCAGACTTCTCAACAGAGACTATGAAAGATCCTGGGCAGATGCCACATGCAACCTAAGAGAACACAAATGCCAGCCCAGACTACTATACCCAGCAAAATTCTCAATTACCAAGATGTTCCATGACAAAACCAGATTTACACAATATCTCTCCACAAACCCAGCCCTACAAAAGATAATAGATGGAAAACTCCTACACAAGGAGGAAAACTATACCCTAGTAAAAATCAAGAAAGTAATATTCTTTCAACAAACCCAAAAGAAGATAGCCACACAAACATAACTCCACCTCTAACAACAAAAATAACAGGAAGCAATAATCACTATTCCTTAATATCTCTTAACATCAATGGACGCAATTCTGCAATAAAAGGGACTAACAGACAGGATACATAAACAAGACCCAGCATTTTGCTGCATATGCACCTCAGTGACAAAGACTGATAATATTACCTCAGAGTAAAGGGCTAGAAAACAATTTCCAAGCAAATGGTCCCAAGAAATAAGCTGGAGTAGCTATTCCATTATCAAATAAAATTGACTTTCAACCAAAAGTTATTAAAAAAAAATAAGGAAGGTCACTTTATAATCACCAAAGGAAAAATCTACCAAGAAGAACTCTCAGTTCTGAACATCTATACTTCAAATGCAAGGGCACCGACATGCATAAAAGAAACTTTACTAAAGCTCAAAGCACACATTGTACCTCATACAATAACACCCCACTCTCATCAATGGACAGATCATCAAAACACAAACTAAACAGAGACATAGTGAAACTAACAGAAGATACGCACCAAATGGATTTAACAGAAATCTATAGAACATTTCATCCTAAAACAAAAGAATATGCCTTCTTCTCACCACCTCATGGTACCTTCTCCAAAATTGATCATATAATCAGTGATGAAACAGGCTACAACAAATACAAGAAGATTGAAATAATGCCATGCATCCTATGAGGTCTCTACAGACTAAGGCTGATCTTCAGTAACAAACAAAAATAACAAAAAGCCCACATACACATGGAAGCTGAACAACTCCCTACTCAAAGACAACTTGGTCAAGGAAAAAATAAAGAAAGAAATTAAATATGTTTTAGAATTTAATGAAAATAAAGACACAACATACCCAAGGAAAGCAGTGATAAGAGGAAAACTCATATCTCTAAGTGCCTACACAAAGAAACTGGAGGGAGCATACACTAGCAGCTTGTCAGCACACCTAAAAGCTCTAGAACAAAAAGAAGCAAATCACTCAAGAGGAGTAGACAACAGGAAATAATCAAACTCAGGGCTGAAATGATCCAAGTAGAAACAAAAAGAACTATACAAAGAATCAACCAAACCAGGAGCTGGTTCTTTGAGAAAATCAACAAGATAAATAAATCCTTAGCCAGACTAACCAGAGGGCACAGAGACAGTATCCAAGTTAACAAAATCAGAAATGAAAAGGGAGACTTAACAATGGAAACCGTGGAAATCCAAAGAATCATCAAATCCTACTACAGAAGCCTATACTCAACAAAACTGGAAAATCTAGATGAAATGGACAATTTTCTTTCTTTCTTTTTTATAAAAATAATTATTTTATTAGATATTTTCTTCATTTACATTTCAAAGGCTACCCCGAATGTCCCCTATACCCTCCCCCCTCTTGCTCCCCTGCCCACTCACTCCCACTTCTTGGCCCTGACATTGCCCTGTATGGGGCATATAAAGTTTGCAAGACCAAGGGGCCTCTCTTCCCAACGAATCTTCTGCTATGTATGCAGCTAGAGACATGAGCTCTGGGGGTACTGGTTAGTTCATATTGTTGTTACACCTATAGGGTTGCTGACCCCTTCAGTTCCTTGGGTAATTTCTCTAGCTCCTCCATTGGGGTCTCTGTTCTATCCTATAGATGACTGTGGGCATCCATTTCTATATTTGCCAGGCACTGGCATAGCCTCACAAGAGATAGCTTTATCAGTGTCCTTTCAGCAAAATCTTGCTGGCATTTGCAGTAGTGTCTGCATTTGGTGACTGATTATGGGATGGACCCCCGGGTAGGACAGTCTCTGGATGATCCATCCTTTTGTCTTAACTCCAAACTTTGTCTCTGCAACTTCTTTCATGGGTATTTTATTCCCTATTTTGGGGAGGAATGAAGTATCCACGTGTTGGTCTTCCTTCTTGATTTTCTTGTGTTTTGGAGATTATATCTTGGGTATTCTAGGTTTCTGGGCTAATATCCACTTATCAGTGAGTGCATATCAAGTGACTTCTT
>NC_034590.1:75406440-75411042 GCF_900095145.1 Mus pahari | reverse complement strand
AGGAGAGAGGAGAGAGGAGAGAGGAGAGAGAGAGGAGAGAAAGAGAGGAGAGAGGGAGAGAGGGGAGAGGGGAGAGAGGAGGGGGAGGGAGGGAGAGAGAGAAAGAGAGAGAGAGAGAGAGAGATGGGATATGGTAAATTTTTGATATGGTACTGGGCACCCAGGTCCATGAGGCACTGGAAGAAAGCTGATAAAAANATGTGATTATTGCTTTCTCTCAGCACTGTCCACACTGACATGAATTAAAGCCTTTTCTAATGATTATATAGAGTTCATACGCAATTGATCTATATGATCTGATTTTCTTTTTGCCACCCCAGTTCCCTCGTCTTCTCAAGATCATACGTTTGGAAAGCAATAATTAGGTGAAATATCCTTACATTACCAAACTGTTCCTCATAATGCATTTGAAGCAGCCTCTAACCTAACAATAATTTATTTTGAATTAATGCAATTCTTAAACTAAGTGCACTGGATGGGACACTGAGCGTGGCAGAACCAAACCTAAGCAGAAGATTCCTGTAATCAGTCTCACTCTTAGGATAGTTTAACTTTTCTAAGAGTTATTAGAGATGCAGACATTTATCATTAACTGGACATATGAAAATGTGCCCATCCTTATTCAGATCCCCGAGATTTAGTACATTTGTCAAAAGTGAAGGCACAAACTGTCCACAACGTGGGGATGTGCAACAGTTAAAAATAGTTACCATGAAATGAAAGACACAAGTGTGTTAAANGTCCAGGCAAAGGCTCCAGGAGAGTCTGAGCAGTTAGAGAATCTGTTAGAACGTTCCTAATATGGATAAGGTGGATTCAAAATCATGAGTGGAAGGATTGCAGTAAGGGAGATAGAGTCTCTAGGAGTTTTCTGGTCTTAGGTGTCTGTCATGAGAAACTGAGGAACTTGAATCTGATATTTCTGCTGCTTTTGTGCTACAGATAGGAAGGAAGGAAGCNATGGAAAAGAATTTAGAAACCTTTAAAAAGTGGTTGAGATGGTAGAGGGATGAATTTGTCTGAGAAGGCCATTGTAGTGTGCTTATGTATTAAATGCTTGCCAGGTTGATAGCCATAAATCTTAATAAAATAAACTATTTGCTATTTCTAGTTTCTCATCACGAACAGCTTTCTTGCCATGGAGTCTGGTCTGTTACTTCTATCTGCAAGCCTCTGCAGCACCCATTTGCCGTCACTGACCAGTTTGTGTCTGGGGCTGCCACCTTTGTTTTCTGGGGTCAAGTAGAGGTGGTTGAGGAATGAGAGGATCAGTGGTCTGGACAGTGGAAAACCAGCTGGAGTGGCGTAAAGGGCATCCTTTGAATTCGAAGTTGTTCTTCTAGTGATATAAAGCTCAAGAGCCTCCATGGGAGAGAGTACAAATACAACCACATTTAAACTTGGATACAGTGATTTGCAGAAATGGATAAAGAAACGGTGTATATAATTGCAGTTGGAGGCAGTGATGTTACTCTTAGCTCATAGAAAACTGAGTGTTCAAGTTTTTCAATAATTTTACTCAAGTTGTGTGTGTGTGTGTGTGTGTGTGTGTGTGTGTGTGTGTGTGCTCATGCACTTGAGTTGATGGGGAGGCCAGAAATTCATGTCAAGTGTCTTCTTCTACCACTCTTAGTCTTATTTATATATTTTTGAGACAGGATCTCTCATTGCATCTGGAACTCACTGATTGGCTAGATTGCCTGGCCAGTAAGTCCCTGGGCTCTTCCTGTCTTCACCTCCAATGCTGGGATTACAAGTCATGCTGTGAAGTACATGTGACTCCTGGCAAGTGAATACAGGTCCTTAGATCACAGCAAGGACTCACGGAGCCAGCTTCTTTCCTGTTTGAAAAATCTTCTGAGGCTGAAACCAGGACCATGCGACTAAGCAGTCCTTAATGACCGACTCTGGTGATCAGATTTCAAAATTATTAAATTAAAGCCACTTGAAATATACAGAACACAGATGCTTTCTTTTTTAAACCAAATACCATCATCTTTGCTCTGTGAAATGTCTCTTTAATGGAAAATTAAAAATATCAAATAAGCATATTTATTATATGTTATTATAGTCTAGCAAAGATTCAGTGAATGATGGGGCCGAGGAACTATTTGGTTTACTTAAAGAAAACAATTTAAAGGGATTTATTTGAATATTGAGCAGAAACTGATTATCTGTTGAATATGTATTGAGAGGGAGAGCCAGAAGTTAGGGGAGAGCGAGTGACACACACACACACACACACACACACACACACACACACACACAGAGAGAGAGAGAGAGAGAGAGAGAGAGAGAGAGAGAGAGAGAGAGAACATGCAAATGCTATGTTTCTAGCTTCCTATGGCTGCATATGATTGATCTGAAATCCTAGCTATTTGGTTGCTTTTGTTTAACTCTGTGAGAAATGTTCATAGTTAGATGTGATGATGATGAAACATAATAATAATACTTATATTATTATAATTTCCATTTTAATCTGAATATCCTGTTTAGTGATCTCTAAATCTATTTCTACTTTCTAGATACCATTGTTCTCTTCTTTATATTTTCTTCAAATTCCTTGGATACATTTTACAGTTCTCAAATCACTCTGACCTTGTGTTCCTCAGAGTTCTACTTCCTTTCATTGTGATGTGTAGCCTTACTCAGATTTGAAGCTGTGGCTGTGACTCAGGTGTCTTGGGAGTGATGAGCAGAATGGAGTTCAGGTGACTGCACACTCAAGTGTGTATGTGTGTGGGGGGAGTGGTGGGGTAGTGTGACACAAGTTAGATGGTGTTGCCCATGTAAGCATTCAAAATAGCCAAGATATAGAACTAGTTTAACATCCCATCGTCAAATAAACAGAATACACTCAGCATGTACACATTAGAGATTTATTCATCCATAGTGAGATCATGTAGGAAAATTGGTGGAATTACAGATGGTTGTGTTAAGTGAAGTCATACTGGGAAAGACAAATACTGTCAGTTTTCTTCATCTGTGGAAAATAGATTGTAAAACTATCCTTGCCAGACATGAGCGTAGGAGGAGAGATTTGAGAGGTAAAGAAGGTCAGAGGAGGGAGGAGAGAAAAAGAGCAAAGTATGCCATCATTCTATATCACAAATACATGCTATAATAAAAATAACGAAAAAAAAAACCCTAAAAAGTATGTTACGCCACAGTTCTCAAGTCACTGGATATGAGGCTGAGTGAAAGACACCAAGGCCAGCAAGTTCTGTTTACTGGAGGGAGTCTGTTCTAGACCACTCTGGTCTTTGTCTAGCTCAGATTCTCTGGTTATCATTTATTGACTCTCTTGAAAATAACCCAACCATGTTATATTTTCTGTACTGTAGTTAGTTAAAAACCCCACGTTTTTGCTTATCAATAAATAAAAACATGTCCTGTGAGATTTTAATCTACTTGAAAAAAATCACTATGAACAAACACAGATTTCATGTAAAATTTATCATCATGAATTTCAGTCTGAAATTTAGCACCACTCTGAGTCCTATGTGAAACCATGCAGGAAAGGGGTCCTTATGCAGCACCACATTGCCCAAAGGATAAAGGAAGCTTCCCTGCAGTCTCTTTCCTTCCCTTCCATCTCTGTTTAGGGGTCAGACTTTGCACCGGGTCCCTATAATTTCTCTTTTACTTTGAAACTCTCTTCTCCTGCACATTCCAATTTAGTTGTTTCATAGATAGACTTCCTAAAGCCTCAGCTCATTACCCTTCAAGTCTGCTTCCCAAGTCATATGGGACAAGGAAGAGGTGAGAATTAAGAACTCCTATGACCCTCATGGTTTGTTCTCCAAAGGCCTGGCTGGGTTACTATAGCAGTAGATGTACCTGTGAGTTCCAGGCTAAAGGAAGAGGGTAAGACATATGGGACTAAGCAGGGAGAGCAGCCAGCAGACAGGGTAGGCTGGCATCTTTGACTTACTGGCTCCTACTAAATAGGAAGTCAAGGATGTGAGAGCTGTGGGGAACTGTGGATGAGTGGACATAAGTTGGAGGCACCTCCTGGGGGGTCTCTCAGTGGTCTGCTTTTGTATAGGATTCCATTTCTTGCTGTGGATGAGAGACTAGGTATAGGATGGAATAAAGCCAGAGATGCTGGGTTTAGTTTGTCACTGGACAGTAGGTATAGGAGGTTAGAGAAAGCTCTTACAATCTGATTCACAGCCCACCCTTCATTCTTGCAAAGGAAGTTTCAGGTAGAAACTACAGAAATTACAGAAAAACTAATCTTGAATTCATGAGAGAACTTCTGCTTTAGAAGTCCCCATGTGAAAGTTCTTGCATGAATTCAAGATTAGTTTTTCTGTAAATTCTCTCTGGTCATCTATTTTTTTCTGTTTTCATCCAATGTAGTCATTCATATTCTTTCAAATTAACAACGATACTTTTTTTTTTAACTTATATATATATTTTTTTAGTGTGCCTAGCTTCCTTTATTTTATTTTTTTATTCACTTTTTTTATTTTCTTTATTTACATTTCAAATGCTATCCCGAAAGTTCCCGGTACCCCCCCACCCCACCCCTACTCCCCTATCCACCCACTCCCACTACTTGGCCCAGGCCTTCCCTTGTGCTGGGACATATAAAGT
>NC_034590.1:75375254-75405871 GCF_900095145.1 Mus pahari | reverse complement strand
GCTGCTATGAACATAGTGGAGCATGTGTCCTTATTACCAGAACAACGATACTTTTATTTTCTGCAGAGTGCATACCTATAATTTGCAGAAACAATCCACTTGGCTGGGTGTGGTGATTTATGGCTATAATCCCAACATTTGAGAGACTGAGCATGAGGAGAAAAAATTCTAAGTCAGCCTAGCATTTCCACTGAAACCTTGTCTTCAAAAACAATAAAGACAAGCCAAACACACCCCCATCAAAAAACAAACAAAGCCAACAAAACAATTCCAAAACAACCCAAAAAGCAACAGTAACAAAGAGCAGCCAAACATACAGACAGCCCTCCATCCTACCCTAGAGATCACATCCTGAAGGTGCCTATTACTATGTCTCAGCTTGACAAGAAATACCTGTGGTATTCTGTGTTGGATGGGATGCTTTTGTTAGAATAAGTTGAGAAAGATCTGATTATGTGGTTCTGCAATGAATTCTTGCCTGATACATCCTAGATGCTATTTACATGCATACTGATACAGTCAGCCCAGTTTTAGAAGTTTGAATTTACATTTTACAATGTGAAACACAACAGTAACTTCAGAGTTTGCCTCCTTCTTTCAGTTTTTCTCTGACTTCCATGCTCAAATATTAAAATACCACAGAAATGGACTATAACCAAGTTGGAGGCCAAGTGATGCCATTGGGTATCACTCAGTTTTCCCACAAGTTACCGGTCTCAGTGAAGATGGTTGAAGGAGCAAGCCAGACACTTAAACAGGCCCAGAAGCAAACTCACATACAGGTAAAGATGACAGGAACTGCAGATGAAGAAAAGACTTGCTTGTTTTGAGGTTCCTATACTATGATAATGTTCTAGCAGAAGCCTTTGGACACTCTGTTGAATAGATAAAATGAAGTAGAATTTCAAGTTTGTGAGATATAGAAATTTTGTAAGTATCTTCTGAAGGAATCTATAATGTATGTATGTATGTATGTATGTATGTATGTATGTATGTATGTATCTATCTATCTATCTATCTATCTGGTGTGTGTGTGTGCGCGCGCTTGTGAGCGTGTGTGTGCACATCACAGGTATATGGATTCCAGTGGAAGCCAGAAGAGGAGATGGGATCTGCAGTTGCAGGCAATTGTGAACTCCAATCTTTAGAAAGGGCAGGGAATGCTTTTAGCCTCTGAACCATCTTTCCAGGCCACATATTTTGTCACTTAAAAGGAAATCCATGACAGGTGTCTTTGCTAATACAGGCTGGCAGTGACAGCAAAGTTTGGAATGTCAAAGTTGTACAGCCAATAGGAGTAAGCAATGGCTGTAAGGAAGGAGACTCTTCATTATTGGCAAGGCAACAGTGCCTTCGTGTGGCTATGAACTAGAATAACAGTAAGGAGCGAATTATAGTTCTGCACTGCTATTTCATGTTTGAAAGACAGCTGATAATTCTGTTTTAGCAGTCACTGAGGAATTTCTAAAAACCTATATGTAGGCCAGTTACTTCATGAAGATTCTGTACTTCCTGCTTATAGAGCATATGGGGCTTTTAATGATTAATTTAATAGATCAAAGACAATAAAACACATGCTCTGATTTTCTTTCCTTGGTGACATTTAAAGTTAATATTAAACCAAATCATATTAGTCAAGCCTTCACCAAGGCAGTATAAATTCTTGGTATTTAATAATCTATTACTTTATCAATATATGTATTTATATATAAATGAAATATATAATAAGTTTATTTGTTCATTTAACTATAGAAACAATGTCTTACTATGAAACCTGGCATTAACTATATAGTTCAGGTATATGTTTCCCAAGTTCTAGATCTAAGGATATATGCCATCATATGTAGCTACAATTATATTATCAATTTAGTTCATCATCTATAGCTAAGTTTTAGTTATTGGTTTTTTAAAACATGGTTAGTTGCTTATAGATAAGGTACTTTTAGAAGGATATGGACAAAATAGCCTGTGAAAACTCCCATCAGAGAGGCAAGCAGGCTGACACAGACATTCACCTATCATTCTGCTCCTCCAGATGCGGGGGGGGGGGACCAGTCTCATTCCTACCTCTGCAGCAGAGCCCCTGCTTTCCTCTCCGACCTTATCCCAAATGGATCAGGAGGCTCTTCTCCCCCAAATCATTACATTACCTCAGCCTCCAACACCAGCAGGCATTCCCTGGGAATACACCAGTTGAGCAAGCCAGATATGCTAACTGAAGGCCTTTATCAATCCCTCCATCCTTCCAAATTCAATCCTCTAGTCTCATCCCTAACTCTACAGTGGAGCACCTGCTGCAGCCTTCCTTCCCTCACTGCCCACATCTCCCGTAGATTCCACAGATCATCCTCTCCTAACCTCCTCCACCACTAACTGCTTTATCCCAGCACCACCTGTAGCAGGCGCACCCTGCGAATCCCCTAGCTACTCCCACTAGAGAAGCAGACAGGTTGTCTTCAGATCTTCCCCTCTCCTACTGCTTCTCAAGATCCAGTGCCCAGTCTCATCCCAACCTCTATTGCAGGCCTTCTGGAGTGATCTTTTTTTTATTCTTTACTCCCATTCCAGGGATGCTAACAGAGCAGATCTTGGTGGAACATTCTGCTTTCTTCTTTCCTGTGAACCCCCTCAGATCCTATCTTATCACCATTCCTAAGTGTCAACACCCAATATCCAGAAACACATTTTACCTGGAACCCCTAGTGGTTATGCCTGTCAAGTTCACAGAAAAATTTCTACCAGGCAACATACAGCTACCACACTCTCCTAAAATCCAGAGAAGAAACAGAAACCAAGGAATCAAACAGCATCCAACAAAGACAAAAATGTGCTATCTGCACATAAACCTGTAATCAACCCAATCCCAGATGCCAAATGTGAATATAAAAACACATTCAATAATGTCCAGGACAATATGTCTCCACTAGAGTTCAGTAACCCTATGACAGCAGTTCATGAAGATTCCACCACAGCAGAAGCACAAGAAAAAGACCTTAAAACAGTTTTTATGAAATGTGATAGTGATCTTTAAAGAGGAATTAATAAATCCCTTAAAGAAATCCAGGAAAACATAAACAGTGGGAAGAAAGGAATGAAACCTTTCAATTTCTTTATTAAAAATAGATTGAATAAGCAAAATCCAAGCTGACAGAATTATGGAAATAAAAAATTTAAGAATTTGGATATTAACTACAGAGGCAACTTTTACCAACAGAATATAAAAGATAGAAGAGAGAAAGCAATTTAGCTGATGAAGATATGAACATTGGTCAGTTCACTATGAGACTATAGGTACCCTGATACCCAAACAACACAGCGACACAACAAATAAAGAGAATTAGAGACCAATTTATCTTATGAACATAGGTGCAAAAGCACTTAATAAAATACTTGAAAACATAATCCAAGAATATATCACAAAAGATCATCCACCATGATCAAGTAGACTTCATCCCAAAGATATAGAGATGGTTCAATATATTATGTATTATATATCAATAAATGTTGTCCAACATATAAACAAACTGAAAGGAAAAAACTGAAATGATCATTTCATTAGATGCAGAAAAGACCTTTGACAAATATCCCTTCATGATAAAAGTCTTGGAGAGATTAGGGATACAAAGGATATACCTCATCGTAATTAAGGCAGTCTACAGCAAGCCTATAGCCAACATCAACTTAAATGGAGAGAAACTCAAAATAATTCCACTAAAATCAGGAACAAGACAACGTTGTCCACTTTCTCCATATTTATTTAATATAGTACTTGAAGTCTTAGCTAGAGCAGTAATACAACTGAAGAAAATCATGGGTATACACATTGAAAAGGAATAATCAAATATCATTATTTGCAGATGATAAAATAGTATACATAAAGGACCCTAAAAATTTCCCCAGAGGACTCCTGCAGCTGACAAACATTGAGCAAAGTAGCTGGATACAAAATTAACTCACAACAACCAGTAGGCCACCAATATACAAATGGCAAGTGGACTAAGCAAAAAGTAGGGAAGTAACACCTTTCACAGTAGCCTCAAATAACATAAAATGTCTTGGGGATAATTCTAACCAAGCAAGTGGAAAACTTGTATCATAAAAACTTCAAGTCATTAAAGAAGACATCAGAAAATGGAAAGATCTCCCACAATCATGGATTAGTAGGATTAGCATAGCAAAAATGGCCATCCTACCAAAAGTAATCTACATATTAAATGTAATCTTCATCAAAATTCCAACACAATTCTTCACAGATTTTGAAAGGTCAATTCTCAACTGCATATGAAAAATCAAAGAACCCAGGATATCTAAAACAATACCAAATAATAAAAGAACTGCTGGAAGTATTACCATTTCTGATTTCAAGCTGTACTACAAAGCTATAGTAATAAAAACCACATGGTATTAACATAAAAATAGACATATTGGTCAATGGAATAAAACTGAGAACTCTGACATAAATCAATCACCCATGAACTTCAGCAAATGGTGCTGCTCAAACTGGTGTCTGCATGTAGAGGAATGCAAATAAATCCCTACTTATCACCTTGAACAAAACCCAACTCCAAATCAATCAAAGACTTCAACACAAAACCAGGCACACTGAACCTGATAGAAGTAAAGAATAGCGTTGAACACGTTAATACTGGAGAAGACTTTCTCAAGAGAACACTGTTAGTACAGGTTCTAAGATCATCAATGAATAAATGGGACTTCTTGATACTAAAAGCTTTGTAAGAAGGAATTGTCATTTAGACAACGTGGTAGCTAACAGAATCGGAAAGGGTTTTTACCAACTCAACATCTAATAGAGGATTAATATCCAACATTTATAAAGAACTGAAGTGTGGCATCAAAGAAACCAAATAGTCCAATTAAAAATCAGGTTCATATCTAGGGGTTCACAACCCCATAAAAAGAACAAAAATATCAACCAATCAGACTCCACAGAGGTCCCAGGGATTAAATCACCAACCAAAGAGTACACATGGAGGGACCCATGGCTCCAGCCACATATGTAGCAGAGGATGTCCTTGTTGGGCATCAGTGGGAGGAGAGGCCCTTGATCCTGTGAAGGCTTGATGTCCCAGTGTAGGGGAATGCCCGGGTGGTGAGGCAGGAATGGGTAGGTAGACAAGGAAACACCCTCGTAGAAGCAGGGGGGAGGGGGAATGGAATAGGGGATTTCTGTGGTGAGGGTGGGAACAGGGAAAGAGGATAACATTTGAAATGTAAATAAAGAAAATATCCAATAAAAAGAAAAACAACAACAAAAAGAGAATTCTCAATAGAAGAATCTCAAATGTCTGAGAAATTCCTTTAAAAAGGTTCAATATCCTTAGTCATCAGGAAAATGTAAATAAATAAAAACTACTTTGGTATTCTATGTTATATTTGTTAGAATGGCTAAGATCAATAACACAAATGACAGCCCAAGCTTTAAAGGATATGGAGTAGGGGAACACTCCTCCATTGCTGGTGGGAGTGCAAACTTGTACAGCCACTATGGAAATCAGTATGGCAGTTCCTTAGAAAGATAGGAATTGATCTACCTCAAGATCCAGCTATATCACTCTTAGGCATATACCCAAAAGACATTATGAAATTTGTAAGCAATTGGATGGAACTAGAAAAAAGAATGTTTGATAACATACAAAATACTGTTCCATATCAAATATACTAGAATGAATGGATGAAGGCTCTATGTAGGCATCTGCTTGACCTTTCCATATTCAGTGAGTTATATTGGTGCTGTTCTCAGGAATAGGCCTTAATGTCAGTTTGCAGAGAGCAACCTATGTCCTAGCAACAGCCTGGGTTTGTAGATATCAATGGAGCCCTTCGGCCAACAACTCAATAGGATGTAGCCCACTCCTAACACTGTAAGTGAGGTAACCTAGACCTAGAAAGATAAATAAGGTACATATTCACTTACATGTGCATATTAGTTGTTAAATAAATGATAATCAAGCTACAGTTCGTAGGTCCAGAAAGGTTAAATAAAGAAGAAGGGACACAGTGCACACGTGGATCTCTTCAAGGGGTAAATAGAGTAGGTTTTATAGGTAGACAGGGGGTGGGCATGGGGACAAGATTAGGAGTTTTAGGTGGAGAGGGGAAGTGAAGATAGGCTTGAGGGACAGCTAGAACTGAGGGGCATTTAAGGTGTGGCGTGTAAATCTAGTGCAGTAGAAACTTCCTAAAATATATGAAGGCAATCTTAATGAAGTCTCCAAATATTGAGGATCAGAGTTCTATTTGGTTATTCTCTTGCAAATGAAGCTTACAGTACACTGACTAGGGTTCACCCGATTTACTTATTGGTCAAAGAGGTCCGACTGAAGTCCCTAGACAACCCAAGGTTTGTCAAGACAATAGATTGTTCTCTGCAAACTGACATCAAGGCCCATTGCTTAGGACATCACCAACACAACTCATAGTTTCTTCATAGTCACAGGAAAGGAAACTAATATGTTTAGAAAAGAATAGGAACTATATATACCCTATTTCAGGAGTTGAATCTTTCCCTAAATCTATACTTACTCTTTTTTTATTAGATAATTTCTTCATTTACATTTCAAATGCTATCCTGAAGCCCCCTATACCCCCCTGCTCCCACTTCCCCTGGTATTCCCCTGTACTGGGGCATACGATCTTCATAAGACCAAGGGTCTCTCCTCCCATTGAAGACCAACTAGGCCATCCTCTGCTACGTATGCAACTAGAGACACAGCTCTGGGGGGGGGGCGTACTAGTTAGTTCATATTGTTGTTCCCCCTATAGGGTTGCAGATCCCTTTAGCTCCTTGGGTACTTTCTCTAGCTCCTTCATTAGGGGCCCTGTGTTCCATCCAATAGATGACTGTGAGCATCCACTTCTGTATTTGCCAGGCACTGGCATGGCCTCACAAGAGATAGATATATCAGGGTCCTGTCAGCAAAATATTTCTAGCATATGCAATTGTGTCTGGGTTTGGTGGTTATATCTGGGATGGATCCCTGGGTGGGGCAGTCTCTGAATGGTCCTTCCTTCCGTCTCAACTCCGAACTTTGTCTCTGTAACTCCTTCCATGGGTATTTTGTTCCCCATTCTAAGAAGGAGTGAAGTATCCACACTTTGGTCTTCCTTCTTGAGTTTCATGTGTTTTGCCAATTGTATCTTGGATATTCTAAGTTTCTGGGCTAATATCTGCTTATCAGTGAATGCATACCATGTGTGTTCTTTTGTGATTGGGTTACCTCACTCAGAATGATATCCTCCAGATCCATCCATTTGCCTAAGAATTTCATAAATTCATTGTTTTTAATTGCTGAGTAGTACTCCATTGTGAAAATGCACCACATTTTCTGTATCCATTCCTCTGTTGAGGGATATCTGGGTTCTTTCCAGCTTCTGGCTATTATAAATAAGGCTGCTATGAACATAGTGGAGCATGTGTCCTTATTACAAGTTGGAACATCTTCTGGGTATATGTCCAGGAGAGGAATTGCTGGTTCTTCCAGTAGTGCTATGTCCAATTTTCTGAGGAACCGCCAGACTGATTTCCAGAGTGNTTGTACGAGCTTGTAATCCCACCAACAATGGAGGAGTGTTCCTCTTTCTTCACATCCTCGCCACCATCTGCTGTCACCTGAATTTTTGATCTTAGCCATTCTGACTGGTGTAAGGTGGAATCTCAGGGTTGTTTTCATTTGCATCTCCCTGACGATTATACACTTACTCTTTAAAAAATAAAACATTTTATTTATTGTTTTGAGTTGGGGTCTTTCTCTAAAAACATGTTTATTGATTAAGCTTATTAGATAAACTCATTTAATTTTCTTTAATTAGAAGCTTCTCTTTTAATTAATTATTTTATTTATTTATAGTCTAGATATTACCCATCCATCCTATTTGCCTCTAAAAGGGTGCTCCCCCCTCACCCTCTTTCCCTGGGGCCTCAAGTCTCTACAGTATTAGGCGCAACCTCTCCCACTGAGGCCAGACAAGGCAGTCCTCTGCTATGTATGTGCTGGGCAGGGTGGGGGAGACTCAGACCAGCCCATATATGCTCCCTGGTTGGTGGCTCTATCTCTAGGAGCTCCCAGGGTTCTGTGTTAGTTGAGACTGCTGGTCTTCCTCTGGGGTTGCCATCCTTTAGCTCCTTTAATCCTAATTCCTCTATAGGGCTCCTAAATTGGGGTCTCTTAATATATCCCTGTTTGTACTGGAACTTGCTTTGTAGACCAGTCTGACTTTGACATCGTAGAGATCTGCCTGCCTCTGTCTCCCAAGTGTTGGGAATAAAGATGTGAGCTACTACATCTGACTTATGCTCACTTTTATAAGAACAAATACTAAGTGCATGTACATTAGTCCTCGAGTCTTCTCTCCTCATAGTTGCTGAGGGAAAGTTATCCTTGATTGGCTTTGTCATATATTGTTGGCTTAAGATGTCTAAGGAATCCTGTAGTTCCATAACTAACTACTGTCAACTAGAATCCATTTCTGAGATCACTAGACCAAATTTCTCTACATGTCTTTCACATTCCTAATAGGTAGGTTAAATACTTCCTTATGTGATTTCATTAACTTTAAGTTCTTAGCCACATGACTTGTAGAAATCACTCAGTTAATAAACCAGTTGTAACTAACTAGCACCCCCAGAGCTCGTGTCTCTAGCTGCATATGTAGCAGAAGATGGCCTAGTCAGCCATCATTGGGAAGAGAGGCCCCTTGGTCTTGCAAACTTTATATTCCCCAGTACAGGGGAACACCAGGGCCAAGAAGGGGGAGTGGGTGGGTAGGTGGGGGGGGAGGGTATAGGGGACTTTGGGGATAGCATTTAAAATGTAAATGAAGTAAATACCTAATAAAAATTGGAAAAAAATAAACCAGTTGTAATGAATACTAGGTTTCATCCTTTCTCTTCTGTACAGAATGATGGATGGAACTCTACTTAATTGCTCTCATGAAAAAGTCACCTTACATTCACTGTTGTCACACAGTGACAGTGAGACTTGGATTTGGGGTTCCATACCCTGGCTATGTCTCTGCCTGATTTTTGAATTGGAAAGATGATTTAAATTCTCCATGTTTAAGACTGTCTCGCATATATAAATGGGTAGTTTTATTTTTATTCAATTATGTCTATGAAAACATCAATTATCTTCTACTATAATCACTTCCCCTTTCTTGTTACCCTCCCTCCTATCCCTTCCGTGTCTTTTGAAGAATATTAAGTGAAAACTGTATGTATTTAGGACTGAGAGTGTTGTTCAGTGGCAGAATACTAAACCCATGAGCCCCCGGGTTTAATCCTGATCATGGCCACAGAGGGAGTATATATTTTACACAGGTGTATGATATGATGTTTTGAATGTTATGCACAGTGAACTGAGTACTAACTCTCAGATAATTCATAGTCCCATTAATTCACACCATTTGCAGGATTTCTTATGTGTGTGTGTGTGTGTGTTTGTGTGTATGTGTGTGTGTGTTTGTAGAATACTTAGCTGGTGAAAATGAATAATATTTATAATTTTCAGGAGATTGAGGCAAGAGTATGGCTGTGGTATATTAGGCACTATCTCAAAAACAACAAAAAGGAAAGTAATGAAGAAAGGATGGAAGGAAGGAAAAAAGATAAAGAAGGCATTGCTAATGAAAATGTGAAGAGTTCTTGGTTTAGGTGCTGTCTATTGAGTTCTAGGGATTTCCCATCTTTCCTCACTGAGCCTTTGAACCCTCAGCCTTCATCTCTCTA
Organism: Mus pahari; assembly: GCF_900095145.1. Classification (NCBI taxonomy): domain Eukaryota; kingdom Metazoa; phylum Chordata; class Mammalia; order Rodentia; family Muridae; genus Mus; species Mus pahari. The sequence continues at coordinate 75,396,126 of NC_034590.1, read as the reverse complement.
CTTCCCCACTCTCAGCCCCGTAGTAATTACTACTTTATTATCTATTTCCATGAATTCAATGCATTTAGATTCTACACACAAAGTGAGTTTGTAAAATAGATTTATCTCTGTTTCTGGCACATTTCTAGCTTGTTTAACATCTTTTTTTCTGTATTTAGACTCTCCAGGCCTTTGTGACCTTTTCTAAATCTTGCAATGAATTTTAAAATTCTTTCTCTTGGGAAATGGACCTCAGGGCCACTTTATGTTACCTAATAAGAGTACTAACTTCATACCCAACAGGGGAGAAAAGATACACAGAGGACCATTTATAATAGTATGTTACAATCAATAGCCAGGAGCAGTGGCTGGTACTTCTGAAGTTGGTGAGTCTCAGGAGTTCCAGGGAATCTACATGAAGGAGACACCGAGGAGTGAATGGGAGTCTAGGAGGTTGGTATGGAAAGGAGGCAGAATTCTTTCAATACGAATTAGAGTATAGGTGCTGATCTCGCCAAGGCTCTTAGATCCTGGTGCAGGGTACACTGACCTAAGTGATTTCTTTAAAATTTAACTGAGTTATCTGTGGCTGGTGGACGCAATCAGCACTATCATGAGAGGACACGTTGAGAGGTATCATCTGTGCTCCATGGAATGGGACCTCACCCAATTCAGGTGCTGGATTTTCTGACCCCTTCATCTTAATCTTACACGTGCTCATTTCCAAACAGTTAATTACTGTTTGTTGGTCCATACACCATCCAGTGTATGAAATTCTAAGATTTAAGGTAACATCTATAGTTCATCACTTCCCTCTCCAAATATACCACGATTCTCTATAGTATCTATGTGCACCTTCAGATTGACCTCTAGGGAAACAAAAACAGTGGTGTTCACACACACACACACACACACACACACCCCTCAAAGCCCAAGTTTTAAATGACAATAAATCACAGAAGCATGCTTATTATAAAAGATTTGAATTTATGTTTTAACTACATTGTAACAAATATCGGAAATATTTGTGATGAGAAACAAAGATCCTTGTTTCATAAGATCACTGGAGACTAAGAGTAATAAAGGTAAGGCAGTTTATTTAACAAGTTTGCCAAGTTGTGCATTAGCCTTGGAGGGCAGGAGTGTGAGAATAATATAACCCTAGACACATGGCCCTGCTTCCTTCTCCTCATTAATGGACAATCAGGAGGGTACACTCCAAACAGGTCACATTTTTCTTTTGTCATAACAAAAACCCTGTATTCTTTCAGCTCTATATTTCACTCCTATTTGTTTCAAAGTCTATTAGGCACATGCTGTCATCATGTCTGCTGGTTGTTGGGCAAGGTTGGCTGTCACTAACTTTGGTTTGGGGTGGGAGGATGTATTAAGACTAGCAAGGAGTTTGGATGGGGTTTGACTAGGTCTTCGCAGGGGTTCCATGTTTGCTGTTCAGGTGTAGCAAGACCTAAACTAGATTGAGTTTCCCATTGAAACTGAGCAATCATGTTTCATTTCTTGCTTTTATTACTGTAATTATATGAAAAATGGGAACAGGATAATATTTGTTATTAATTCATTTAATTACAAAATCACGCATTTTGTCTCAATTGTCACATGATATTTACAGGGTACCATTTATCTACTAGGTATTCATGCATTTAACATTTTTATTTTAACAATTTCCTTATATTTGAGAAAATAAGAAATAGTTCTGAAAATTTAATCCATCAAATATAAACTGTAGAAACCAGAAGAAGTTAAAAAAAATTTAAAACAGTCTTCTTTTACATGCATACTCTGCATATTGCCAATATTAATTGTGCAGGGATCTGAGGTCCCCAGGCTTAGACAATTCTATTTATCCCCTATGTAGTGTACCAGCTAAAGTATATATGTGCACTTTACATTTTAAGAGGGCGAAATTTTAACTTTTTCATGTGAAAAATTCCCAATCAGGACAGCCCTAGGTTACAAGTTTTCCTTGAAATGATGATATTTTGAATATGAAAGCAGTCTAGGTTCTAGAAATCAACAGGGCAGGTGTTCCAGAAATCAACAGGGCAGGTGTTCCAGAAATCAACAGGTGAGCTTTCCTTGTAAACACACGAGTTCACCTAACTAAGAACATTTAGATCTTCACCTATTTGTGATGAGTTTCCCAGTTGTCCAACAGAGGAAAAGGTTGTAGATTATGCAAGTGAGAGAAAGCAAAGCGAATGCTGGCAATGCTGCCAAGAGGGTACTACTGATATCTGACAAGACTTTTGGGATTTACTTTTAACACATTTTTACAGAAGGGTATATAATATAAAAGTCATTCTTTCATTACATGTAAATCTTCAATGAATTGGACACAGCTCAAAAATGTTGTGTGAGGGAAGAACTAGATGCACTTGAAAGGTGCTAAATTCTGATGCAGGTCTCTTTAGCATGGGCACAGAAACAGTACATATTGATACAGGAGTCAGTGCATAGCCTAATTCCTGAGTCATCTTGAAAAAAGAAATAAATAAAACCCCAACAGATGAGATTTTAGAATGTGGATCCCACATTCTGGGGTGATTGGTTCCTATGTATAAGGAAACATTGGCAAGTCTGATAAAGGGCTAGGTAAAGGGCTTCTTATGTAGGCTTATCTACCTAACACTTATTGATGAGTTTCTGTTTCTTTGGTAGATGTGAACTTATGTTTTCTTACGTTTCTAAAACATACTTAATTTTAAACCTCCAGAGTTCTCTTTTGAAGAAGTTATAGTTGTGGAATACTGGAGAACTTCTGTTCCTACTAGGAAAGCTTTACTGTGGGAGTGGGAGAGGGAAGAAAAGAGAGGGTATTTGGAAGGACATGATCAAAGAAACGTATTTCTCCACTTGAATGAAAATGTCTGAGCTACGTCTGGTGGTACACACACACCCTTAATCCCAGTACCTGGGAGACAGGGGTAGTTGGATCTCTGAGTTTGAGGTCAGCATGGTCTACAGAGGAAGTTACAGGATAGCCAGGGCTACACAGAGAAAGCTTGTTGAAAACACACACACACACACACACACACACACACACACACAAGCAAAAAACCCCAAAGAACATTGTCTATCCTATGACCAGCAACAGACCCATCCTTGTAAGGAGTCAAACAAAAGTGTTATTTTCTGAAGAATAAATGATCTGGAAAAATCACCCTCCAAAGCAAATCAAAACAGTAAGACATTTTCCACTCATTTCTGAAGATATTTACAAGCACACCCAATATTCTTCTATCTCAGAGGAAAAGCCATTTTTCTTTTAAACTTATTTTTATAGTTTATTTTAAATTATTATATAACTATATCATTTTCCCTTCTCCTTGCTTCCAATCCCTCTCATATAGCCTCCTCTATCCTCCCTCTCTTAAATTTATGCATGCTCTCTCTCTCTCTCTCTCTCTCTCTCTCTCTCTCTATATATATATATATATATATATATATATATATATATATATAATGTTTCCTATAAATATGTTATATAGCATATTTATAGAAAAAAATCATTTCTATCCAGTTGACTTGATGCTAGCTTTTATCTAATAACATGAAAATGGTACTGTTGCTGGTGCCTCACATAGCTCCTTGTATCTTGTGGAAACATATAGGGAAATCCAAGTTCCTGCTATTATAATAGGCACATAGTCCCATTACCCACCTGTCTAGCAGAAGGCCACAGTTTTGTCACAGTTTGGTCATGTGGCTAGTTCTCATTATTGGTTTCCAGCATGGAAACTTTCTCATGAGAGAAGAGTAGTAGAGGAAAACATGATATTCTGTACCTGTCCTTGTTGCACACAGGGGTTCTCACTGGCCACATAGACAGATCCTTTCCAGTGTTCTCTACTTCTATGTCCTATCACATATTTCTCTTACTGTGACTATCATGACTATCAACCCCACTTGAAAATTCTTTGTCTAAAATCCAGACTCTAAAAAAGTGTTTTCTTTCCTGCCACGGCATTATATGCTAATGCTTCTTTATTTAATTTTTCCAATACAGAAAGCACATTTTCATATGAAAACTTTAATTTTCTTCTCATTTTCAGGTTTAATATAGTTACAATGATTGTTGGTAAACTATGTAGATACTTTGCAAATTTCCCAGTATCCTGTGTTTTTTGGGGATTTTTGTGTGTGCAATGTGTGTGTCTTGCTTGTGCTTTTCGATTGGCTCTTTTGTCTCTCTTTGTTCTCTTTTGCTTTTTTGTTGGTGTTGCTGTTTGTTTCTTTTTATTGAGAGATAGAAAGGATGTGGATTTGAGTGGGTAGGAATGTAGTGGGAGGACCTGGAAGGAGTTGGATAAGAAACCTTAATCAAAATATATGAAAAACTATTTTTAATGAAAAAAAAGACAAAAACTTTCTCTGTCTACACTTGATCTTAGCCAAAAGGCCGAGAAGCGATAACTTTCTCTGTCTAAAACAAGTTAATTTTCTTATCATTAAAACTCCTTATTTCCCATTCCTATTTCTTAGGGAAGTCTAATTATGCCATAAAAACTAAAACAGAGAGTCTACTTAGTTATTGTACTGATATAGAAGTCCTGTTCTCTATTTCTTTAGTTTTTCCCACATTACCTTGATCAATGACATTGATCAATACGAATGGCCAGAATACTGAATCCTTTCTTTTTAAAAAATATTTTTTAAAATGCAAGCATGTGTATATGTGTGTGTGCACTGACATACTTGTCTATGCTCGTACTTAGGGAAGTGAAGGGTGATGTTGGATGCCTTTCACTAATAGCCATACTCCAAGCCCTTCAGGAAGAGTCTTTTCAAAGAAGGGTCTGAATTAATGAATATAAAGTATTCAGTATAGTGCTCTTTGATAAGTTAATGATGATAATGATAGTGATTTTAAAACTTCACTGGGACAGGTTCAAGCGGGATGGAAACTTGAGCTCTACTTTATCTAGAACATATCTTTTCAGTGTTACTTCACTGACTTCATTATGTGAGTTTTGGATTTTCGGCTTGATTGTAATTTCTTCCATGGCATTATCCAACGATTCTGAAGCTCCCATCTCTGAATTCCTCCTCATCTGCTTCCCCAACTACCAGACCTGGCAGCATTGGCTGTCCCTGCCCCTCAGCCTCCTCTTCCTCCTGGCCATGGGAGCCAATGCCACCCTTCTCATCACCATCAGGATGGAGGCCTCTCTGCATGAGCCCATGTACTACCTGCTCAGCCTTCTGTCCCTGCTGGACATTGTGCTCTGCCTCACTGTCATACCTAAGGTCCTGGCCATCTTCTGGTTTGACAATAAATCTATCGGCTTCTCTGCCTGTTTCCTCCAGATGTTTGTCATGAACAGTTTCCTGACGATGGAGTCCTGCACCTTCATGGTCATGGCTTATGACCGCTATGTGGCCATCTGTAAGCCTCTGCAGTACCCGACTGTCATCACTGATCAGTTTGTGGTCAGGGCTGCCATCTTCATTATAAGCCGGAATGCCCTATTTTCTCTCCCTGTTCCCATCCTTTCTGCCAAACTAAAGTACTGTGCTCAGAACATCATCAAGAACTGCATCTGCACCAACCTGTCAGTGTCCAAGCTCTCCTGTGATGACATTACCTTCAATAAACTATATCAGCTGGTAGCAGGTTGGACCCTGCTGGGTTCTGACCTCATTCTCATTGTCCTCTCCTACTCTTTTATCTTCCGTGTTGTGCTCAGGATCAAAGCAGAGGGAGCTGTGACCAAAGCCCTGAGCACATGTGGTTCTCACTTCATCCTCATCCTCTTCTTCAGTACAGTCTTGCTGGTGCTGGTCATCACTAATCTGGCCAGGGATTGGATTCCCCCAGATGTCCCCATCCTGCTCAACATCCTGCATCACCTCATCCCCCCTGCTCTGAATCCCATTGTTTATGGGGTAAGAACCAGGGAGATCAAGCAGGGAATCCAGAACTTGCTGAGGAGGTTGTAAGAGGTACCCAGGCACCTTTAGAACTCATAATAAATAATGGGAAAATAGGAAATCATTTTTATATTGAAAAGAAATTAAAAATTTAAATACTAAATGATTTTGACTCTGATTTTTACAAACATCTTAGGCAGCATAAGAAGAATTCACTTTAAAATCCTTTTCTTTCCTGCTGTTTAAAAGGAAAAATTGCTATGAAGAAGATGGATACAAGCTTCCTGACATGCAGTAAAAGACCTGCAGTATTGGTAAAGGACCCAGAGTCCTTGTCTTTTCCTGTAGGACTCAGTGTGGCAGAGCCCTGCCTGGGTTTTGTGTCATGAAGGGATAGTTAGGGCAAAATACTGACAGTGGGCTGAGATGTATGGCTCTTGGGGTGGAGCTCTTTATCCTGAGCACCTCACCTCTTTTATTTTTGGCAAATGTGACTTTCAGTGGCTTCCTAGAGCAATCTCTCTCTCCCCCCCTTCCTCTTCTACCTTCCCCTCCCAGTTTCTCATCTCTTCTGTTCCATCCTCCCATAGCTCAGGATAACCTCACTATATACCATATTTGATTGGAAGAGACTTTGCGTTTTTAAATTAAAATATTGTTTATTTTGTGTATCTAATTGTTTTCCTTGTCAGGCTTCCTGATGTCGTGGAAGCCAGAAGAGGGCTTCAGGTCATGAATGCAGAATTATAGATGGTTGTTAGGTTCCATGTAGGTGCTGAGATCTAAGCATGGGTATTGTGCAAAAGCAGAAATCATTACTGAGCCAGCCATCCAAACCCAGATTTAGAACTTTTCATCCAATTTTTGACATCAGCTGTGTCCATTCATGACCCATCCTAAGTACAAACGAGATGCTTTGTCTATTAGTTCTAATACAGTGCTTGATAAAGCGGGGGATACCCACAGTTTCCCACCACAAAACCACCAGGATTTGATTTTCATAAAACGTTTTTCAATATTTTGTACTTTCTCCACTAATCATGACACCAATGGACAATCCAAAATGGATGGATAAAAACCAATGCGGTCTCATCCCTACTGATCCCTACACTAAGATCTATAGGCGACTGAAGACAGGGAGTGGGAGAGGTGTTCTTTTCCAGGGAAGAGCACACCTATTGGTTGTCCAGGGCTCAACTGTCAGCTTTGAAAACATACAATGTTATACAGATTTGGCAGGTTATATTTAGGAATATATGCATATAATAACAATTAATGAGAAAATATGCTATGAATTTGAAGAGCATGCAAAAGTATATGGGGGCGTTTGGAGGGAAGAAAGGGATTGAGAAATGTTGTAACTATATTAGAATATCAAAAAGAAAAAAAGGATAAATTTGAGAGGAAGTAGGGTTAGGGTTACCTCTGAGAAGCACAGATCTGTTTCTCTGTTTGCATCCTAAGCCCATATACTCAGAGTTCAGAGCTGGTNGATTATCCAGTCTTCCCAGACATCCTACATTGTGTCTGCTCACGTTATATCAATATTTGTATGAATAAACCCTTATCTATGTATGCAAATTGAAAACTGTCTTTACTAATTTTTACAACTGATGCCCTTTATCTTTTCAACATTGCCCATTGACTTTACCTTTAACATCTCACAGCCGCTTTTTTTTTTTTTTTTTTTTGGTCAGCCCCCAATATTACTGCCTGAGTACACACTCCATGTTTCTTTCACCTGAAATTTTCTATTATACCGGTATTTTTGTTCTGTCTCATCTTAATCACTTCAAAGACTCGGGATCTTCTTATAATTCCACTATTACCATATCATTCCTGTATATAAAACACTTTGGTGAATATAATGCATGGAATAAATCATGGACTGGCATGGCAGATTTTGAGAATATCTTCACTTCATGGCACCCTAGGAGTTGTGTGTTTCCAGTTACACATGTTTGATGTCACCATGGCAACACTGTTCTAATTATACAATTGTGTTGGGAAACCTGGTTACCTAAGGTTGTAATCTACCTTTTCTGGATGGTTTCTTTGAGCTCTGTGCAAAATGGAGGACTCCCTTGTTTTAGTGGGGCTTCCTCTTCCCTGTCTGACCTTATCTGGGGAGTCACACCCCCAGTCTTTTACCTGAGAAATGTTACATAGTCCTTGGCAAACCTACAAGTTCCACTTCCTCTTTCCCAATAAGATCCTGCCCAGCAAGTGCTTGGGATTTCTAGAATGCCTATCCATGCAAATGAGGTATTCCCAGTACTTTAAACTCTATCCAATGATTTTACTTTTACCCATTAAATTCCTTTCCACTCTCTAAGGTTCATATATAGCCTTTCTTCTCCCTGAATAATGTGTATGCATATCAACTATTTTACTGAAGATCTGTTGGAGACCACGCTGAGAAAAACCAGGCCTTTTACAGATTGCATCTGAGAGCCAAATAGTTCTTTGTTGAGAGCCGAGTTGCCCCCTCCTTCCCAGGGCTGTTCCATACCCTCCCTTCCAAGACTGCTCTATCTCCCTCCTCTCAAGGCTACTGTCCTAAGCTGACACCTGGGAGGATCCCGGACTCTGAGATTAGCTGCCCGGTGTTCTGGAGCAGTGACTCCAGGACTCTGAGAAAAATCACAAGAAGTTTCAAGTCTGCAGTCAGCATCCCCCCATTTGTCTTTCACTCTGTTTCTTGTGATCCTTTCTCCACCCCTCCCTATTCCCCTTCACAGTGTTTATAACCAAACCTTTAAGCCAGCAATAAAGGAAGCCTTGACAACTCTTTGCAGGGCTTCCCTCTTCTTTCCCCCTCATTTCACCTCAGGTTCGTGATCCCCCTCGACCCACGGAATAACTTGTCCAGCGGGCCGGGAGAAAGTCCTCTGAGATATTTCACTGAGTATCCTCTAAAGGATCACCAAAATCATTGGAGAAGGCTTTGTTCAGACAAGTACTCAGACAGATGGGGATCCTGCAGGCCCCAGATATTCTTCCAGCCTGTTGTGCAGTAGAACCTGCCCACCCTGAGGGAGGAAACTAAGGTTGCAGAATCATAGCTGGCCCCCAAGTGGAATGCCACAGAGGTAAAGGAGGGCAGAGAGGGGAGCACATACCTACTTTACAATGGGACTTTTGAGCTCCTGTCACCTTCATTCTTTATCTGAACTGACCCTTCTCATCGACTGAAATTCAGATTCCAGTGCCCTCTCCTTCACAGAGACTCACAGCAGTATTCCAACCCTGAAAACATTGTCCATATTTTACAATTCTCCTTTATTTATCTACACCATTCTGATTTATCATCATTATAAAAAATTCTTTCAGTGTCTTATAGTGTTAGAATTAGATCTCATTAAACTCAGTAATCACAACCCTCTCTATTGACCCTTCACAACAAATAAATTTATTAAAAAATAAACTATGTCTATTTTATATTCTAGTATAAAACTTTGGCTGGCTACTTAAAATTTCTAACCCTTGATTTCTTATCTAACAGTAAAGTAAATAATGTTATCTATGCAAGTTGTTATAAATATTTAGCAAGTAGTACATTCAAAATCTGGATTCATGTTATTTTATAAATTATGGGTTCCATTATTAACATTATTGCAAAAGGTGATTAAGAATAAAATCTCAAATACCTTTTCATCTTTCTTGGTAGTAAAGACTCCCCTGTGTTTTAAACTCTTTATACGTCTGTCTCTTGCTGTCATATTATAGTAATTCATTGCTATTGCCTCTCTGTATGTTAATGGCAGGCATAGAAAAGCTATCACATGGTTTAGTCTGGTCCATGTGATTCACTATTCAAGGATTACAACAAAAAATTTGGTATGATATGCTTGTGACTTTCTGTATTGAGACAGGTGCATTCTGAGGTAGTATTGATCTCAGCAGGGGCTCATGCACAAACCCATAAAGACGCAGGCATAACAGAATTCTTTGAGATTGCACATCAATAGAACATTCTGAGTGACTTTTCCATAAATCAGTAATGAGTATAATAAGTGCCCTGAGGTTTTGTATAATAACTACAAAATACCAACTGCTTATACAAATACATCTCCTAGGTTTTGCTTTTGTTCTCTCTAATCTTTTTTTCATTAGATATTTTCTTTATTCACATTTCAAATGTTATCTACTTTCCTGGTTTTCTCTCCCCAAATCCCCTATCCCATCCCCACTACCCCTGCTCACCAACTCACCCACTTTCACTTCCCTGTTCTGGCATTCCCCTACACTGGGGCATCGAGCCTTCACAGGACCAAAGCCTTCACCTCCCATTGATGTCCAACAAGGCCTTCCTCTGCTACATATGTGGCTGGAGCCATGGGTCTCTCCATGTGCAATCTTTGGTTGGTGGTTTAGTCTCTGGGAGCTCTGGGGATACTGGTTGTTTCATACTGTTGCTCCTCCTATAGGGCTGCAAAACCCTTTAGCTCCTTGGATCCTTTTGTTTTTAACTCCTCCATTGGGGATCCTGTGCTCAGTCCAATGATTGTCTGAGAGCATCCACCTCTGTATTTGTCAGGCACTGGCAGAGCCTCTCAGAAGACAGCTATATCAGGCTCCTTTCAGCAAGCTCTTGTTGACATCCATAATAGTGTCTCGGTTTGGTGACTGCATATGGGATGGATCCTGTTCTCTCTAATCTTAAGGGAACAATGATAGTTACGTTGAGAGCTCCATGGTAATCTATTCAAGTACAATTCACACATCAGTACTTAGAACTCTACACAAAGAAAAATTTTATTATCCTTTTTAGCTATCCTCTTCTGATGCAAGCCTGCTTCCCCATTTTTCACCAGAAAAGCAAAATTACCACTATGCATTTGGGAAGCATGTCCATAGATTTATATTAGTGATGTAAGGGGGGGGTGAAGAGTAATGATGCTCTTCCTCAGCATCAGCTGCCCCCTTGTGCTCTGTGGCTTATGTGCCCAGAGTAAAAGCCTGGAGCCTTCTGTATTAGTAAGTGATCCCCAGTGAACCTTACAAAAACCAGGAGAGTGTTTGTCTCCAGGAATCAGAAGAGAGAAATGCATTTAACTCTCTGACCAGGAAGTGGAAGNTAGAAAGGACTGGGCTTCAATTCCCTCACAGCCATCAGATGAAGCCCAAACCATCTGTCTCTTGTCAAGTGGTTCTTGAGTTCTGTAGGGCAGTCTGACATGTCTCCTTTCCTTCTCATTATAATCCTTTCATTGCTGTGTCACTGCACTGATTACCTTGCACTCTAAGACCACTCAATCACTGAAGACTGGGGATGATGTCTTTCTTAGGGGAGACTTCCCAGAACATGATGCAGCATACCTGGAATCCAATTAATACTGCCTATGACTGGGTAAAGAAACACATAGCCAACTGTTTAAATTACATAATAAATAAATGAAAAGGAAAAAGGTCTTAAAGGACCTGAAANTGTGGGAACTTGATGAAGCAGAGGTGTGGGGCAATGGGCTATGTACAGATAGCCTAGTTTCCAGTTGAGCTGAGGTTTTGAATCCCCGGTGAAACCTGATGGGTGGTAATTCCCACCTACATGGGACAGAAGGCATTCCCTCATGTCTCCTGGACCCCTGGCTCCAGTCAAAGTTACTGACCCCACATCCCCCACAAGAGAGGCTTGTGGATTTCAGTCATGTAGACAGTGTCCCAAGCTTCTGACCTTCAGGCTAGACTCCTCCCAGTTACCTAGCAACAGCAAGATAACAAACCCACTATAAGAGGGGCTGCTTGTCCCCTCTTTGTTTTCTCTTAAGCTTTTACTTTCCTTACTCTCTCTCTCTAAGCTTTTACCTGTCTCTCTCTGTCTCTGTATCTGTCTCTGTCTCTCTCTGTCTTTCTCTCTAAGCCTTCACCTTTTTTACACTCTAACTCTCTTTCTGTCTTTCCCTTCCCCCTTCTCTCCTTTTGGCCATGGCAAGTTTCTCTCTTTCTACTTTTTCTCTTTCCCCCTGCCTTTCTACAGTAAAGCTCTAAACCCATAGACTGTCTCTGTTCATCAAGGCCTACTGTACTTGACCGATGGGATAGGCTTTCTTCTAGCGAGCCATGCCTAGCCTCCCATCAGAAGGCCTTCCTACACTCCAGCCATGGACCGCCCAAACTAAAAACACTCGCCTGTGTGGGAATGACCCAGCGCCCCCTCTCCCCCTAACCTCTCCTCCTTTCCCCTCTGGGGCCCCTGTTCTGTTCTCAGCTCCTCTGTCTTATCCAGCGTGGGATGCCAGAGACTGAGAACCCAGTACCAGGAGCTGCCCCTTGTCCACCCCCCGCCTTGTGGGGTCAGTGGCTTCACATGGCCAGATGTCCACCCGGGGCCACGTGGAAAGTGTCCGGCAGTTCTTCTGTGTCCACCTGCCCAGAGAACAGGAACTCTGGCCAGATGTGGCCTTTCTCCCTCCCCACTTTCCCCTACACCCACAGTCCTTCACAGAGGCTGGACTTCGGGATGAGGACATCATAATAAACAGAAGAGTGTCTACTGAGGGGTGACCACTGAACCTTGATGTTCCCCACCCAACATGACACTCTAGGTGCTTCATGGGTGAGGGGGCTTTGCTGAATCTCAGATGCAAGAGGCAGGTTAGAGTTCTAGGTGTGTACAGAAAAGAAGGGATTTGGTAGTCACTAGAAGACACTTCTTTGATTACCTGTAGTAGGTACGAAGGATGCTCTCTTGGTTGTGACCCGACTCTCCTTAATCTCCTCAACAGTGTCCTGGATTCCATGAAAGTTCAGGAAAGGGAAAGATAAGAACACAGCCAGAGGTGCAGGAATAGTGGGTCTGTGGTAATGCTCTCATATAAGAGGAAGACACAAAGCACTCAGAGTCATGGCTCTAACCAACACATCTCAGAGAACCTAATATGACAAGCAGGGCACTGTATTCCTTGAGTCTGCACTGTCCTCAAGGCTGTGCCCTTAGAACTTGAAGCTTTGGGTCAACTATGAGGAAGATGGACTCAGCAGCAAGTAGAGTACTTGGAAAGNGGNGGAGGGGTCTTGCCAGACTCAGGAAGGTTCTACTAAGCCTTCCCCTAACCCCAAGCCACAGAGCTACCAGGCACCATTCCAGCCNCCACAGTGACACACTGCTCTAGGTTTGGAGTGGTGATGGGGAGACTTAGTGCTCAGAAAGGCTGCATAGCAATTTCTGAATGTTGAAGAGAAAATTAAACACATCACTCATGGCCTGTGAAGCTAATGCTTCTGAAGTTGTCAACACTATCAGTAGCATCCTCCTGGGCTAGTGTGCTGTGAGGATGAGAAAATATGACCATGCAGAAATGTCTGTTAGAGTTTCAGACTGAGCTTGATGTACAATGAGATCATTAGGTGTCTGTGAACAAAGGGCTTGTAGCATCATGCCCTGTGTGATCTCTGTGTCCGTTTGCTTAGCACTCCCTGACAGTGCCCAGGCCAGATCAGGAAAGAACAAACCTTCTGACTCAGGGGGAAAATGTCTAAAGCCACTAAGAGATGCTGCACTGGAGAGAAAGCTCGGTTAGTTAAATGTCTGCTGTGTAGGAACTGTGGGGCGGAGACAGCAGATGTGTTATCTTGCTGGTCAGCCTGCAGCAGTGAGCTCAGGGTCAGTGATAAACCCGTTCTTAAAAAACTTGAGTTGGACACAGACTGAGAAAAACACCTGCTATCTACCTCTGACTTTCTCATGCTGGAGCATCCATGCACACATCCACGAAACCATGTACATAACCACACACACACACACACACACACACACAAACACAGACTAACAAGATGGTTTTTGCAGAATTGTAATCCTATCAACCAAGCTGACAAAGAATCATCACCAAGAGCTGTGAAAAACATCAGCTCTCAGTATGCTTCTGTGAACACGGAATTCCAAATCTGACCTCATTTCCACAGCCCAAGTCCTGTGCTTCATTTTGTTGCTGCTTGTGAAAGTTATGAAAATTCCTTCTTGATATTTCCTCAAAGGAGCAACCATGACTGTGAACAGACTCTGGGAAAGGGTGTTAATATCAACTGGCAGTTCCCTGAAGTCTTGCAGCACATTTGGTCAAAGCCCGAGTTAGTCTTCTGACTGGAGAGACAACTGGTGTGAGTGACCATCCCAGAAAGTGGTGGCAAGTGCTGACACCTTCTCAGAACTGTGTGGCTAGGCTCTGTGCAGTGCTGACTATGGTCTCTAAGCCCGAGCACCCTGAGAAATGTACTAGGAAATGCATATTCTGTCAGCCATGAACTTCATAGTACACTTACCATTCATACAGACTGTTCTCAGGCCCCGGTTAAAGACTGTTTGCATTTCATTGGTGATCTGATTCCACATCTAGAAGCATAATCTTGGAAACTTATAGTAGCCATTCTCCTGTTGTTAAAAAAAAATGCCTCTCTTATTCTGTTGTTTTTTCCTTCTAAATTCAGCATGTTCCTAATGATTAGTGATTTAAGAATACAAAATCCATTCCATTTTATCTAAATTTTAAATTACACTAAACACTCATCCCAGCTTATGGGGTTCTATTGGATTAGCCAAGACATCCAATTAAATTGGATAACAGTATAAATTCCTCAGTCTACCAAGCCTGTATGACACCTGACATTTATTGCTTCCATATCTACCACACTATGGACTCTCTTCATTTGAATTTGCACTATAAGAGTCTATTTCTGAAGACAACTGAAATAAATGCTGACTGCCTTAGACTGTGGATTTTCATGAACATCAATCCCATTGTCACGGTGAATTTACAGCTCCTTGAGAGCAAAGCTTTTTTCCTAGTACTTCCTCTCTTCTAGCCAACTACTATTAATGCATGCTTGATGGGAGACTGCATCTATCCATTCAACACAGCAATACATTTAGATCTCAATTTCCTATTTCCTGCTTTACAATGATGCAAAAAGTGACACACATTCATCCTAAGCCATACAGTTTTGAATTTTGATCTTTTCCAAGCTAATCCATGCGAAAGCATGCTTTTCTAAGTGCTGGACAGTGTCGCTGAAGTGTTGTTTCCGGATAACTGTATATTCATGGGAGTAAACAGCTGAAATCTACAGTATATTTTGCTAGTAAGCTAGTGTGTTCAATAGAGTAGGTGTATTAACATTTGTGAATTACAACATTTAAAAGGAATTTATTGGCTGTCACACCATCATAAATTGATGAACATCTGTTTTATTGACCACTTCAGGTACTCTTCTAAGTGTTATAAAAATAATTCATATGATATAACTACTGTAGGGTAATATATGTATCAATTAGTGTGTAACATAAATATTATTAAGAATTAAGGTTTTTATAGTTTTATGGTTTAAAGCTAAACTATGCTAGGTACATGACAGGAGGACCTTCTAGGAGTAGGTGACTCAGGAAATACCCCTTGATGCAAATCAGTAAACAGAAGTATTGGTTAAAGGTGGAAGTGTGTGTGGGTAGGCTAAGGGTACCAGCATGAAGAACGAGATAAAAATAAGAAAGAATCATCTTCCACTATTGTTCTTTATTCAATTTTTGTGACAGGGCTTCTCACTAAGTCTGGACCTCACCATTTTGGCTATACTGACTGAGGAGTAAGCACCCAGCACCCACCTGTCTCCAACCTGCTAGAGCTGGGATTACATATCACACCCCAGATATGTAATCTTGGCTCTTAGATGGAATTTTTTTGGGGAATTTGGACTTGGGTCCTGGTGCTTGTTTAGCAAACACTTTATCCACTGAACCCTCTCCTCAGCTCCAATTGAGTATGTTTTAAATTTTGAACAATTTTTAGTTTAAACATGTTCATTGCTATGCGATTCCATAAAAAAATCAAGAAATTCCTACATTGTACCCTTGCTTAAACATGTTTTCTAAGAGTATTCTTCACCTTGAAGTAGTTAAGTTCTCATGTTTGGAAATATCTGCTTTCAAATATATCTATAATCTATCTATCTATCTATCTATCTATCTATCTATCTATCTATCTATCTATCTATCAATCTATCTATCTGTCACCTATCTGATCTGCTTAAAATTCCCTACATAATTTTATTTTACTTAACTTTCTTTTCTTTCCTAGCATTGCTTCCATACTGTGTTTGTCTTCTATTCTTTCTTACCCAACTCCATGAGGGATAAGCTGTATTCTCCCAGTTCAGATAGTCTAAGTGGTTTTAGTCCCCATGGGCAGTGAGAAGAAAAGGGATGGAGTGGCGCTTAGGGCATGAAAATTCCCTTCAGCATCTTTGTAAGGCTAGTCTAAATAGTGCAAACAACGGTCATAATCAGCATTTGTGGGAGCTGCTCTTGGCTTAGAACCACGAATGTTTGAGGAAGAGATGATGGTGTGGGTGGTGACATGGGTGTCTAATGCAGGCAGGAAGAAGGACTCCTTCCAGTAGGATTTTTGCAAGCCTGATATTAAAATTTTAAGTTCTACCCCTACTTTCTGTTGGGTCCTCCATTTCCCAGGTGTGAATTGTACACTACTCATTTAAAAAAAAACAGATATCATCAGGTTAAAGATTCTTGAATTATACCTATACTTTCATCATTGTCTGTATGAGTTAGAAACTAGGAAAGGCTCAGTAGATTTGTTTTAACACCTACAGTTCAGCCTCCATAAAAAGTCTGCTGCACAGGTTTCAGATGAGGGCCAGTTATCCTGGCTCCTTTGTCACCCTTCTGGGTTCTCATTCTACCTTACATGTTACGGCTCTCTTGCCTCTTATGTTGGATCATCTCTGCGATTGCTCAAGTTACCATATTTTTTAGATGACTCTAGACAGAATATGGATATAATTCTTTTTCCTTGTTTATTGTTCTAGGGAAAAGCATTTCATAACAGTTGGAAATGATAAAGATAACTTTGCATAAGGACATTTATTTCTTTAAACTGACTATCATCTAACCAAGGTAAGTTTGTGTAGTCTGTCTTATAGGAAAAGATAGATATGTTTTTACTTGGTTTTGTATGTAAAGCTGCATTTTTAAAATTCAGTTTCTACTCCTTTGATCTTCACTATTTTGCCTTCCTTTATTAACACTAATTAGTATTAGTTTTCAGATATTTTGGACACACAAAAAATAATGTACCTAGTGCCACATTTGATGATCTTAAAAACTTGCCATTTCCTAGTAAATGGTAACTATGTTTGTTAGTAAAACATAGATCTAAATTCCCTGCTTGAAGTAAGGTGTAAGAGAAGAGGAGGATGTGGCTGGGTGGGGGTAACTGGGTTGCTGTTTGCTGTAGAGCTAGGCTATGGAAGATGTCCATATGGTGAGCTGTGCTAGAACAATGAATGTTTGATTACCCCCGTCCTTCATGGGTTTCCATTCTGAAGCAAAGATCAGTTCACAAAGAAATCCCTAAAGGGAGGCTATTTAGAAAAAGAAAGCAAAACCATAATTTTGAATGGAACCACATAAAATAAGTTCTCATATACCACCTAAAAGCAACAAATGAATGGACAAGTGTAGAGCAGTACTGTCCCATAATCTACTCAATAACATATGGATACACACATGGTTTGTATTATATTTTTGCTCTAGACTTTATGGTTCTGGAAAGCCTTTCAGGGTGATAACATAGTGGGTAAACACAGAAGAGTAAATTAGTTTCTTTCTATCTCCAAAATGCCTTTGGCTACTTATACTCCTTACCTTTGAGAAAATCACTTCTGTTCTTTCAAATGAGAGAGTGAAGATGGCCTAAAGAGACTAACCATCAACAGGACCACTACCACTGCTGAGTTAAAAAATGCCATGTGTGGGCTTTCTCAGAGCATTAAAAGAACAGTTTCAGTGGGGGAATATCTAGCAAGGCTGGGAGAATAGCCCTGATGTGGAAACCATGTAGCACTTTTGTTCATTACATGTTTCATACATTAGTTATCACCTTTGAGGCCTAATAACAAATGAGAAGCTGCTTAGTGACTCATGGAGAATTCATGGGAGTCAGTTGATTGTATCCAAAAACTACTGGCTCCTAAAATTTCTTGTTCACATCCCACTCACTGTCTAGTGTATTAGATGATGTTTTCATTATATTTTATCACTGAGTCTAATTTTTTTGTCATCAAGGATGTTTTTTTCTGTCCAAATGAAGGCTGTATCTCCAACGAAGTCACCAGATACATTCTGGTGATGCCCTTGGGTCTGTCTACTGGTTTGCCTGTTATATTTTCTCTTGGAAGAAAAAAAAAAAGACAGACAGTCCAGTGAAGTCTTAATGTCTGAGCATTAACTTTAAGGCCCGAGTATTTTGTTTCAGTGACAGAAAAATGCATAATCTAAGCGATACAGACTTCATGTTTTACTTAATATGATTTAGAAAAAGTAGCTTTACTTACCTATGCCTTTGATTTTTCCTCTATGAAATTAAACAATGATATTCTATTTTAAGAAGGATGCTGATATAATTTATTAATCAAATTGGGTGTAAAGAAATGAAAAGCTTAGTGGCTTTTTAACAGAATGGATGGGTACCTAGGACAATGTCAGATTACCTCTTATGATTTTCAAATTATTTATTTATCATATGTTTCCCATGTATGTCATGGCACATGTATGGAGGGCAATGAGAGTCAGTTCTCTTCTTCCATCATGTAGATCCAAGGATTGAACTCAGGTCATTAGGCTTGCCAGCAAGTGTCTTCATCCACAGAACCCTCTTACTACTTTATAACGACTATTATATGCTAACTCCTTGTGGGTATTCATAATGTGTGGATGATTTATCTCTCTTCTAACCCCAAGGTTTTCTGGTGTCAGTCATGATCAGAAGGCAACACATGGAAGCACAAAGCAACACTTCCTCTATCCTGGTCCCTGACTTCCTCCTCATCTGCTTCCCCAACTACCAGACCTGGCAGCATTGGCTATCCCTGCCCCTCAGCCTCCTCTTCCTCCTGGCCATGGGAGCCAATGCCACCCTTCTCATCACCATCAGGATGGAGGCCTCTCTGCATGAACCCATGTACTACCTGCTCAGCCTTCTGTCCCTGCTGGACATTGTGCTCTGCCTCACTGTCATACCTAAGGTCCTGGCCATCTTCTGGTTTGACAATAAATCTATCGGCTTTTCTGCCTGCTTCCTCCAGATGTTTGTCATGAACAGTTTCCTGACGATGGAGTCCTGCACCTTCATGGTCATGGCCTATGACCGCTATGTGGCCATCTGTAAGCCTCTGCAGTACCCATCCATCATCACTGATCAGTTTGTGGTTAGGGCTGCCATCTTTGTAGCAACCAGAAATGGGATTCTTACTATGCCCATCCCCATACTTTCTTCCCAACTGAGATATTGTGCAAGAATTATCAAGAACTGCATCTGCACTAACATGTCTGTATCCAAACTCTCCTGTGATGACATCACTTTTAACAAACTCTACCAGTTTGTCATAGGTTGGACCCTGCTGGGCTCTGACCTCATCCTCATTGTCCTATCTTATTCTTTCATTCTGAAGGCTGTGCTCAGGATCAAAGCAGAGGGAGCTGTGGCCAAAGCCCTGAGCACATGTGGTTCTCACTTCATCCTCATCCTCTTCTTCAGTACAGTCTTGCTGGTGCTGGTCATCACTAACCTGGCCAGGGAGAGAATTCCCCTGGACATCCCCATCCTACTCAATATCCTGCATCACCTCATTCCCCCTGCTCTGAATCCCATTGTTTATGGGGTAAGAACCAGGGAGATCAAGCAGGGAATACGGAACCTACTTAGGAGGTTGTAAGAAGATGACAGATGTTGGTAATCAAACACCACATACTAAGCATTATGTTTTTAAAGGCATCTTGTATGTTTCTAAGTCCCTTAAAACCTCCAGTGCATATATGTAATTTAAGGTGTTAAGTAATTATGTTGAAATGGGACCTGACAGAGTGAAGCTGAGCTGTAAGAGATGGTAAAGTCAACCACAGGTGAAAGAGTAAAAGCTGGAAATGAGTCTCCTGCTGCAGCCAAACCCTGAGGGTTTTGCATCCTGGAGTTATTTGGAAGTATCTGTGGCCTATGTGAGACAAACTTGCTAAGTCATAACTATATATGTCACTTAATGGATAAATGTAACTTCAGTAGTTTAAGAACTTTCTAGTTTCTTGTTTGTGTGCTTTTACATGTCAAAGCTCTGGATTCTGCCTTAATGTGTCTTGTCCCTGCTTCCTGCTGTGTACAACTCCTCAGCAGATCTTACTAACATTTTTATTATTTACTTTTGGAATTGAAATAAAATTTATTTTGAAATGACATTATAGACAAATAAAGGATCAGTAAACATTACAAACTCGTTTGATTTTATTATCTTGCATCAAACTTAACTATGATTTTATTTTTTGAAATAGATTTTTACATACAATATATTCCTATTACTTTCCCTTACCCCAACTACTCTCAGTTCCTTCCTCTTTCCCGATCCACCCAGATCCATTCCCTTTCTGTTTTCTTTTAGAAAATAGTCATCTAAGGAGTAAGAATAAGAATAAGAGAAAACAAACAAAATAAGAGAAAACAAATGACTCAAAACAGGAGAAAACGAATGCATTGAAGAAAAAGCATGAGATACATGTACAGATGTAGAGACACACATGTTTGCAAACACAGGAAGCCCCTAAAAGCACAAGGCAAAGGACCTCTAAGGTTAAAACAATGCCAAGGCATCTGTACCGGCTAATTTTGTGTCAACACAGCTGGAGTTATCACAGAGAAAGGAGCTGTGGCTGGACTTGGTAATATGTAAGAGTTATTCATGTTTTGAAGGCATGAAGGGGTCATGCAGAGCAGCTGAGGCCATGGAAGCAGTGTGAGAGGACATGGAAGGCCATTGGTGAAGGTGCAGCCTCAGTTGCAATTGATGGCCCAGGAGTGAAGGGGTCACAGCAGCATTTTGGAGATGCCAGTACCATGAGATGACCACCAAGAACAGCAGCAGCAGTGAAGTACAGGCAGCTGAAGCTGGAGATTAGAAGACAAGGTGTGTGCTACAAAGGGCATGGCTGGAGAAGTGACCCAAG
>NC_034590.1:75364846-75373932 GCF_900095145.1 Mus pahari | reverse complement strand
ATGGGGAACTTTCAGGATAGCATTTGAAATGTAAATAAAGAAAATATCAAATTAAAAAAATAAAATATCTTACAAAAATATTAAGAAAAAAAAGATTATGAACTTCCAGCAGCTCTTTCTGTGCGGATAATGTTTTATAGTTTTAAGATACACACTGGTGTGTATGTTTTAAGCAAAAAATGCCTTGTCCTTTCTTGTACTGTTTTATCAATGCCTGACTTCGTGTTGTCCTGTCTCATTTTTCCATCACATTTGATTCACCATGTGTACCCCTCTTTTTGCCACCTGTCTTTAGACATATACATTTTTTTCTCTATGTTGAGCCCAGTTTGTCAGTCTCACATTTTCAAGATTGAGGCATCTGAGCTGGTAGGTTTGGCTAAACACAGATTGTACTATCTGCAGTCCTGATCCTGCTGCAAGTGTTAGTGACTAAATACTGCATGATGGGCACTTCTGAGGGTTAATTTATCAGCAGTTAGGCCTCTTTTTGGAGTTACTGAGAACCTCCTGTGTGCAGTTCCCTGACACTCACTTGAGAGTGACTTTTGACATGCTGATGAAGGATGACCTAACTGCTCTAAGGAAATTTGTCAAGAAATTTAACTTTCTTTAGTATTTTCTCTCACCAAAAGTAGCTTTTATCATTTTTCTGTTTCCTAACATCAAAGTTTAATCCTAACCAAAATATAAGATGCTTCAAACACTCTTCTACCACCCCTTCCTCCACAGCTTCTAGTTTTGTTTTGTTTTTTTTCTGAGATTATGTCCTATACTTACTGATTATCTTGCTTTAAGTGCATACTCAGTTATCCTCTTAGAACAAAGTGATATGACTGTACCCACTTATAAACTGCCCTGTCCTCCAGCCTCTGTTAAAGTCTACCTAGTGCACAATGCCTGCCTTTATTCACCGATGGAGGCAATTTGGCCTCATAAAGTCACAGGTGTGACCCTCTCTAAACTCTTCCATGCCATGCGAAGTACTTTATCCATCTTCTCAACCTCATATGCTTTAGAGTAGCTGATAGAAAATGTTTTATGTGTTGTGGTCCTTTTGTTGAATAAAAGTGAATAATACATTACATCTTGTTTCTTATATCCTTTGGATGGTTCTTAGGGAAAGGCTTGTATTATTTATATGCTATATTCACAAAAAAGTGACTGAAACATCTCCTTTAACTTAAAGTTCAGTACATCCTCACATATCATTGAACCCAAGATTTCTTAGCTTGGAAGGAGGCTGAGTTTTGTGTCTACCCTGGCTTACCAATTTGGCACCTTTGATCTCAATATAAGCTCTGGTGTTCTCATCTAAGGAAGAAAATATTTACATTTGTATTCTGTTTTTGAAGGCCCTAGAAGACTTAATTTGTGAGATGATTCTAAACCTGAGCTCATGTAGGCAATGCACTACTAAATGCAAATGCCTCAGTTCACTTTCCATTGCCTACTGCCTCTCCAGATTCTTCACGCACAGCTGGTCTTTATTAGCTAACACACCACATCCAGGTAACAGATCTGTGTGCTGTGCCATTCACAGCCTCTAGTACAGTTTCTCTCTCCTTCTAAAATTCTTTGCTTATTTGAAGGATATAACATTATGCCTTGGAATTCTATTTAAGAGCTATTAAAGTCTTAATCCTTTGTCTCCATTTTAGATGTTGATATTTGGCTCCCATTATGATTGAGATGGGCTCAGCAATGTTCTTCACAAAGAAAGATTATTGTCTGTCCATGGGGCTGTGAATGTAGCTCACTGGTAGAGCTTGTGTCTGTATAATCTGGTAGGATTTACATCCTAGAGTTGAGCCTGGTTCCACTGCATAAGGAAGTAGTAATATTTTGTATTTGAAGCTAGGGAGATGATTAGGTGGGCAGAACACTAATGGAGCAAGCACGAAGACCTGAGGTCAGACCCCTAGAACCCATATAAAGAGCTGGCATGGCTGCATATGCTTGCAATCCCAGTACTCTGTGCAGAGGCAGGTAGGTCCAGATTTCTTTGGTCAGCCACTCTAGTGGAAGTGGGTGAACTTGAGGTTCAGTGAGAGAGGCTTTGCCTCAGCAAAGTAAGGTGAACAAGTGAATAAGGAAAAACATCCTGATGTCAACCTCTAGCCTCCATATACATGTTCACAGGCAAGTACACTTGAGCACACACGTGTACACACAGACACACAGAGATACATACACATACAGACACACAGACAGACAGACACATAGACAGATACACACACACACACACACATACACTGATGATGGACAACAACCTCAAATTAGTCATTTGGAAGAGAAATCTCTATTTCTTTCCTTCCTACCGTTAATACCCTCCTCTCCTTTTCCCTTCATTTTGCTCTTCCCCACCTCTTCCTTCTTCTTCCCTCCCCTCCCCTCCTTACTTGTTTCCTTTCTTGTCTTTCCCAAAGAATTACATATTCTAGGCAGCATACTGAGTTGTACCCATAGAACTACATTTATTTTTTTTTTTAATTCTTCCCATTTGCATGTAACGTTTCTTTGATGCCACACAGAAACGCTTTCTGTGAAGGTAAAAGTCAGTAATCTGAATAATGTTCCATCCAATATCTAGGAACTTGGTATTTCTACAATAGGTATACTGCTTATTCACCTTCCAAATTGCTTTCTTATCATTTTTGATGTGCTTCCTTCAATATCTTTTTAGTTCCATTAGGTCAGTATTGGTTTCACTCTCTTTTGCATATCCTACTGGGGAAATTAGATTGATAAAACTGAATCCAGGATAGATTAATAAAATGTGGAATGCAATAGAATGGGAAAGGGATATATACATATATATACACATACATGTATATCTATCATATCGAATCATATCATATATAGATATATGTATATATGTATATGTATGATAGAATAGGAGTCCATATTATAATATAATCCTTTATACTACAAACAAGCACATTAGTGAATGCAAGTACATTTTTCAAAGTGTGTTTGTGGAAGGTGAGGTGGGTGTTCCGAGTAGCAGGGTGGGCAACTGTGTGTGGCCAGCCACCTTGCAGATTGGAAAGAATCAAACAATGTAGACATAACTCATCTCTTAACAGATTGTGCCCTAGTACTTGAATTGCCTTTTATTTAGAAAAATAGTAAAAGTGGAAAAAGAAAAAGTAAGGGATGATGAAAAACCAGACTCAGAAAGCTCTTTGGACTTTTCTGAACAGTGTAACCAGCTTGAACTGTTGGAAACCCGTGGACATCTGTTCCCACTGGTACTAGAGTCTCTGTGTAGGTGATTCTGATGAAGATGAGGAGCAACAGGAAAAGAATGAAGAGTGATATCAATTGCAAGAAAAAAATCCAAGAAAATTACTTCTTTGGGCTGCTGGAAAAAAAATGGCTTTTGTACAATGAAGAGACTACTCTCTGAGAAGGCCACCCCGACGTGAACACTGGGGATGGAGATGACCATAGCCCTCGTCACCGAGCGGCCTACAGTGGACATTTAGATGGTGTTCATGAGCTGGTGGCTCAGGGGGCAGATGTTCGTTCAGGCAGTGACTGTGGATGACCGGACACCACTGCACAGTGCTTGTAAGTGAAATAAAACCAGGGTGGCCTCTTGATTACTTTAGCACGATGCAGACATCAGTGCCCCCTTTTGACCCCTTTGCACCTTGTTTCTGGGAACAGAGACAGCAGAGACGCCCTGGAGCTTCCCTTGATGAATCACTACATCAAACCAGGGCTGAAGAACAACTCACAAGACACTGCTTCTGACATCGTCATTTATCAATACCTCTTTGAAATCGTGGAAGACTGTACAAACTCTTCACCTCCTTCTTAATGACTCTAGTAATTTTCTTAGGTTTCAAAGTACCACTGCACCCCCCATATATGAGAAAGAAACTATTCCCATGTACACAGAACCGATGTCTCACTACAGAAATCCTGCTGTATGTATCACAGATTTCTTCTAAGTGAGCTGCCGGCCCTTGATGTCACATGTATTTGAGAGGTATTTGCGTGCATCTGTGGTGATTTCTGCAGTGTGTGATTTTTGTTAGAATTTTACTGGACACGGGTAATACAGAAACTAAGGAGTGTGTGTGTGTGTGTGTGTGTGTGTGTGTGTGTGTGTGTATGCTGACTGAAGAGAAAAGTATTTTTAAGTATCTCATACCTTGGGTCTCTGTTCAATTTAGCATATTGACTTGTATTTTTATAAACCAACTCCAAATTTTCATCTCCAACATACCGGTGTCTTCAATTGTCTTCTCTGCTGCATCAGCTGCCTTAATTCTAAACAAGAAACACTAACACATTTGTAACTTAACATCTTTGTAAGTCTAAAAAACATAGTAGAATGTTTAGATGGTTTGCTTTTGTAAGATGTAGGTCATTCTGGGAAAAGCAGTTAGAGATATGTTTAATCATTGAATGTTTACACTGCCTCCCCCACCACACTCAATCTTGTAGACAGTCTTACCCTGGTCAGCCCCTGTGACCCTTATTGTTATGGCCAGTGTTTCCATTTAGACATGCACAAAACTGTTCTTTGGTCCAAAAGATTAAAACTGCCTTCCAAAATGTTAAAAAAAAAATGTGTGTGTGTACCCACACACATGTGTATGTGTGTGTCTGTGCTATTTTGCATGTGTATAGACAAGACAACTCTGTGGAGTCCATTCCTTCCTTCCACCTTTGTTTGAGTTCTGGGAACAGAATTCATGTTGCTAGGCTCTCGTGTCCAGCACCTTTTCCCACTGAGTCATCTCTCTGGTTTCTCCTATTCCATGAAATTTAGGTTGCTTCTGGTAAGTGCTTTAAGCCTCTATTCTCTCTTCCTCTTTGTACTTAAATGTACAGCCTCTCCTTCACCATTGGTATATAGGGCACAAGTTCCTGTGCTCACAGACGAGCAGGAAGGAAACCAGGAATGTTAAACGCTCAGGGTTTTCTCTTCAAAGAAAGAGATATATCACCTGTTTTCTGCTCAGAAGGCTTGGGATGGATGGGGTTAATAGCCTGGTGACCTTTGTGCTATCTGACTAGCCACATCCTCCCCTGTCTGATAAACAGGACCATAGATAGTTACAGGCCTAGGTGACCTTGGTGCTACCTGTAGGTCCAGGCTACAGGTCCAGGCTACACTTGCTCCTCCAGACCCTTACAAACAGGACCAGAAGTGGTTGATAGCCTAGAGACCATACCAGATCCTCTCTTGGCTCTTAAGATGACACA
This sequence comes from Mus pahari, assembly GCF_900095145.1. Classification (NCBI taxonomy): domain Eukaryota; kingdom Metazoa; phylum Chordata; class Mammalia; order Rodentia; family Muridae; genus Mus; species Mus pahari. The sequence goes on along the minus strand of NC_034590.1, from coordinate 75,368,706 downwards.
TGTAGTTTATCTGTAGAACCTGTCTTCATGGAAGAAGTGACATGTCCTTTGAGAAGAGTCTCACTGTAATTGTGCCCTAAGCTTTATGGTGCACAGGAAATTGTGTTATAGACACATTCTCCACACTGCAATGTATTTAAATGTGTCTAAAATAAACTGCCTGCTGTCAGAGTCACACAGTTTGAAGCCACTGGCTACTGAGTCATGTGGAGCCTGACTTCCTTCTCACCTCATGTGGCTTGATCCTGTGGTGCTTGCAGAGGCCCCCTCCCCCACACACTGAAAGTGTCTAGGTTCGTGCTAGTATGAATATAGGCAAATAGTTAGGCTTTTGTAGCTACAGCTCCTTAAGAATTAGAGCTCTTGCACACCTCGTCACCCAGAGCTGCTATTATTATTAGTAGTAGTAGTATTAGTATTATTATTATTATGTATTTTGAAATACAAGGAAGGCAATATTGCTGTTATGGAGAATTGTATGGATCTTGGCCTTGAACATCAGGAAATGAGAAGTCAGGGAATTATATATTAGCTGTAAATTATTAACTAACTGAATAAGACATTAACTTGTAGGTACATGGTTATAGGGTTACTTTTGGAAACATCTATTTCAGCCTTCACAGACATGAATATATCTGTAATGCATGGATCCTTTAATATTCTTCTAGAGTGATTCATTTGCCTCTAGTCTAACTCCTCCAGTGCCTCCACAATGTTTCTTCCAGAACAATCAAGACTGCCTTCAAACATTTTTTCAGTGATCCCTCTGGAGGCTTGTAGGAAAAAACTCTAACTCTTTTAAAAGAAACTCCTTTAAAAGTTTATATTATTTCCATACAGTAATTCAACCATATCATATACAATACATTTTATCTCAGTTTACTAACTGCCTGTATTCTTATCTCAACCAAAAATCATGTTTCATTCTCCTACATCTTCATCTTATTTTGACTGATACCTATTCCATGAAATCACAGTCCTAGATTAAATCACATTTCTCTCTTCAGTTACTGCTGATCCACACCCACTAAAAATACCCAAGACACAGCCTGCTAAATGTCTGTCACTCTGTGTCTTCTACAGATGAAACATTGGCTACACCTCACATCTCAAGACTCAGCCCTGTGCTCCTCAGAGGCAGCACAGAGCAGAGAAGCATCCATAGCAAGGCAGAACTGCCCTGCCTCCAATCTCTCCATTTGCTTGTTTGGTAGCTGCTCCCTAAATACCCGGCATCCCTATGAGGAAGGCACATGGGACCAGGGTGAATAAGCTTCCTCACACAGCAGCAGAAGTCTCCATTCTGCTGTGAAAGGACACTTGCTATGATGGTGAGGAGCCACATATAGATCAGCTGAATTTTAATTCTCTGTGCTTATTCCTTTACTGTTCAGCAGCCTGAGTTACTAATTCCATCCATGTCTCCACTAAACATAAGCCACATGTCCTGTTTACAGATGTGACATTCAGTTACAGCTGTGAGTAGAGAAGAGAACTCCTAACTTATAGAAAACTAATTCACTTAGGAAGTGATTTCTTTCCTCTTCTCAAATGTCTGTATATGAACACTAACAACAGACTGATCCTAATCCTGCCTCAGTTATCTTAGCTGAAAAGAGCTCTTCTTATTTTATATACCAAGGAAACCACTGTTCTCATTCCTGAATCGTGCCTTCTCCTACACTCCTAGACTTAGAAGTGGTAGAGGTCAGTCATATGTTCCAATTTTGATTCTTTTAAGAACTACTCTGTCGATTTCCACGATGGGAGGAGTTTATATTACCAACAGCAGTGTATAAGAGGCCCCGCTACCTGTCATCATCACCACCACTTCCTATTTTTCCTTTGGAGATGGGGTTACTTTAGCAGGAGTGGAATAGACTCTCAGTGTAGTTTTTCCTTGGATTTCCATGGTCAATAGGGCTGGACAGATGGCTCAGCAGTTAAAGGCATACACTGCTGTTGCTCAGAATGCAAGTTTAGTTTCAATACCCATGTCAGGTGGCTTTTAACTCCTCGGAATTACAGGTCCAGGGAATCCAATGCTCTCTTCTGGCCTCTATGGGCACTGTACTCTTGTAAAAAAAATGCCTTTCCAACATACACATAATTAAACAATGAAATAATTTTAAAAACTATGCATAATCTCTGCTCCTGAGTGATACTCCTTTCCACTGGAAGCAGTACACTTCAGCTTATGTAATACCCAGTCATCTCCAGAGAGACTCCGTATGACTTTAAAGCAAAAATCTCTTTATTGCTAATTATTGATGAATTTACATTAGATGTGTCTGTGCATCTTCAGAGAGGCAGGACCCCGTGGGAGTAACATTCAAAACCTATGCCTTTCCAGCCTCAGGAGAATGGCTATTAAACAGATAACAGTTTAATAAAAGCATCCAGATACCAAAGCCACATTCACAGAACCACTGAGAAGTAGAGTAGTCACCCATTGTCTCCAAGCAATGGGGTAGTCCTACCTGCTCTCCAAAGAAACTTAGTAAGTACTTCAGGAACTATGCATCAGAAAACCAAGTCCAAGTGATTGTGAAGTTTGTCCTTTGACTTTGTTATTTATTTCAGGATGTTATTATATTCTTGTGAAAGTACATGATGACCATGAGAGTAATTTGTGTCAGAAGAACTTGAGCAGCGAGGGTGTGGGTCATCTGAACTCATAGGAAATGTCTGTATTCTTTCTTACTGACAGAAACAAAAAGGAAAAAAAACTCTCATCTTATCTTTTGTCTTTATGTGCTTTGATCCTCCTAAGAAAGGTGGCTAACATGATATGATGGTATGTGCCTGGTCTTATTGTAGCTTGTTATGCTATGTTTGGTTGATGTCCCTGGGAGTACTTTTCTTTTATGAGGGAAGTTGGAGGGGGTGGATCTCTGGGAGAGGAATGGTAAATGGGAGAGACTGGGAGGGGGGAAGGGAGGGGAAACTCTTGTCAGAATGTAATATATGACAGCAGAACCTTCAAAAGGGAAAAAGAAAAGATGGCCAAGAAGTACAGATTCAGAGAGAGAAATGGAAAAGAAATCTATAATTCTTATTTTTTTAGTTTTTTTATTAGATATTTTCTTCATTTACATTTCAAATGCTACCCCCAAATCCTCCTATACCCTCCCCTTGCCCTGCTCCCCAACCCACCCACTCCAGCTTCCTGGCCCTGGCATTCCCCTATACTGGGGCATATAATCTTCGTAAGACCTAGAGCCTCTCCTCCCAACTATGGCCACCTAGACCTTCTTCTGCTACATATATAGCTAGAGTCATGAGCTCTTGGGGGGGGGGTTACTGGTTAGTTTATATTGTTGTTCCACCTATAAGGTTGCAGACCCCTTTAACTCCTTGGGTACTTTCTCTAGCTCCTCCATTGGGGGCCTTGTGTTTCATCCAATAGATGACTGTGAGCACCCACTGTATTTGCCAGACACTGGCATAGCCTCACAAGAGACAGCTATATCAGGGTCCTTTCAGCAAAATCTTGCTGGCATATGCAATAGTGTCTGGATTTGGTGGCTGTTTATGTATGGATTCCCAGGTGGGGCAGAGAACTCACATGATATGCACTCACTGATAAGTGGATATTAGTCCAGAAACTTAGAATGCCCAAGATACAATTTGCAAAACACATGAAATTCAAGAAGAAGAAAGACCAAAGTGTGGATACTTTGTTCCTCCTTAGAATGTGGAACAAAATACCCATGGAGGGAGTAGCAGAGACAAAGTTGGGAGCTGAAATGGAAGGAAGGGACCCTCCAGAAATCTATAATTCTGAAAAGGCTGGAGAGTGGGAAAGAGGAGGAGGAGGAGGAGGAAAAGGAAAGAGAGAGAGAGAGAGAGAGAGAGAG
>NC_034590.1:75358376-75364806 GCF_900095145.1 Mus pahari | reverse complement strand
GGAGAGAGAGAGAGAGAGAGAGAGAGAGAGAGAGAGAGAGAGAGAGAGAGAGAGAGATTATATTGGAAGGCTAGAGATCAGTCAGAATTGTGCATATATAACTTAGAATAACTGGCAATATATCTGAAACTGATCAGAAAACCTCTAGGGGAAGTCTGTTGTATGTATTCAAGACAAAAAAGGAACATCTCTAAAATTTGAATGGGAATATGCTTGCATCCTATGTGATAGACACCCCTAACAGCATTCCTCAAATCCCGATATAAGAGGTGAGTTTGCCCTTCCAGAGGAGAGCATGGCCTAACAACTTCACTTCTTATGAAAATAAAGTGAGATTATTATCTCACATTATAAGGTAAAGACAGTGATATTCCTTTAGTTATTTCTTATATTAGGGGTCTTATATCCTATCTATTGTCTGATATTTTCACAGAAAATGAAGAGTTATTTTTGGTCCTTACCAAATACACAAAAGTGTTGGTGCTTCTGTGATTTTTTTTCTGTATTTATTTTCTCTCTTCAATCATTTTATGCTTTTTTCTCACTACTAATTATTATTATTTTTTATTAAGGTAGTTCTTTGACATTTTGCCATTATTCTTTCCATCCTCTTTTACCTACCTTTTCACAGAGCAAGCCCCTCCCCTCACTACTTGTCCATTTCCCAGATTTATGACTTTCGGTTTTGTTGTGTGATATATTTAATTAGGTTCATCTGTGTGACTGCTGAGCTGGAGCTGTCCATTGGAACCTAGCACAGCCATCAGCAGGCACACAGCTGAAGGCAATGGTCCCCTAGGTATCTCCTCTATCCATGCCTGGTTGTCGATGGGCCCCTTCTTATCTAGATCTAGTGTGCTGTCTGTAGTTGTTAAGAGTTGTGTTTGCAGTGGCTCTGTGTTGACCAGAAGGTGTCCTTTAGCAGCCCCTCTCTCTCTATTCTGGCTTATACTTGTACTTTTCTGTATCTTCTTCTACAATGCTCCCTGACTTTGATGATATCAAAGTCTTGTTTAGGGCTGAGTATTAGATATCTGTAGTTTATTCTGTGGACCACATGCAGCTTCAAGTCTCTTCTTCCATCACAGTTCATTAGAAAGAAGGGCTTCTTTGATTAAACGTAATAGTTGTAACTGTCTATGGGTATAAACATGCATGTTAGAAGGTAATTCGGTGCTACATCAGTTTATTAAAACAGCAGAATTAAGTCCCCATATCATCCTGTGGCCTCCCTGTCATGGGCTTTCCAGTGAGCTTAATGCCATGCATGGATTGTCTACTGTGGAGTGGACCTCAAATGCAGAGAATGGTGAGTTACCTCCATAATAGTAATGATACTATTGTACATGTGGTCAAATCTTGTTTGTCAGGTTGGTATCACAGTTTGTAGAGTTCAAATTGCCTCCCAACCCCAGCAGCCTACACAGCACATTCTGACACTATGAAAGGTATCAGGTAAGGGAGAGGCTTCTATTTTAGTCCTGCCATGTCTCTGTATCATGGTGCTGAGTATGATTCATGACTAAATGATGTTTTTTATTCTCTGCTTCATCCACATTTTCTTGAATGCTAACCAGCAGTTATAGTAAACTTTAGTATGGAAAATTGTGGAGATAATTAATAATATAGTATATTTGTCAAATTTATGGTACTCTCAATGGTCAATCAGGTCTCTATATCTGCAATGGGGTTATTGAATGCCTATCTTCAACAAGTTGGCTAGTATGTTTCTCTATAATATAATAAAAAGATGATATTCTGCCCATAACATCTTATAAAACAAATATAAGTGTGGATAGCAAAGTTTGATTAATATATTATATTAACCATATGTCTGACCATTTTAAGACCACAAGGGAGAAAAGAAAGAAGAGGTTTAAAGTGATAAGCAAGAAATCACTCTTCCAAGAAGTGAAGATAGGGCAAGTAAGGCTAGGGCAGGTAGGAGTTAATTTTGGGGGACAAAAGGACTCATTATAAGGGAAAGGAATGCTACATGTGCATCTTAGAGTGATTTACACAAAGCAAAATACACCCTCTAAGTGTGGTTGCATCTGAGTGCAAGCAATGAAGTCTATCTGGGCTGAGAACTTATATGGAGGAATTATTATTTTCACATAAAATTATGAGTGCTAATGGAAATTATGTTGTCAGGAAGCTGTGTGGTTCAAGTATAATGGAAATGGACATACATTTATTTTGTTGATGAAACAGTGGAACCTTTGAATTCTTGCCTGTTTCTTTTCAGCTCTACCTGCCATCATGGTATCTCCCAACAACACAGGGGTTCAGGTGACAGAGTTTCTGATGATCTGCTTTCCAGGAATGCAGGACACACAGCACTGGCTATCCATCATCTTGGCTCCCCTCCTGGTTTTGGCTCTCGTAGCCAACTTTGTGCTGTTATTCACTATCCATCAGGAGGCATCTCTGCATGAGCCCATGTACTATCTGCTTGCCATGCTCTCTGTGCTTGATGTCATCCTCTGCCTCACAGTCATCCCCAAGGTCAGACCCTCCCAGGACACCCACTTTTCACCTTTGGCTAGATAGTTAGTTCTTTAGATGGTTCTTTGTTCTTTGTGTGAATCCTCTCATTCCTGAAGAAAAAAAAATGCTCAATATGTCACTTAACAATTACACCAGATCCTTCTCTTAGCACCAAGCTGTGTCCCTTTCTAGTCCTTTTCTATTTATTTATTTATTTATTTATTTATTTATTTATTTATTTATTTTACATCCCAATATTAGCCCTCCCTCCTAGCCCCTCCACAGCTCTCCCCCACCATTACATATGCTGCATGGTCTTCATGCTTGTCCCTTTTACTCTTAATGCCTACATTTTGAAGCTTCAATGACTTCACAACTGATAACTCTCCCTATTGTCCGTTAGTGATATTTTAAAATCCAAATTTCTCCTCAGTTCAAGAGATGCTCTTCTTGACTGAAATTTCCTATTTCTATGTCCGAAGGATCTAGAATTTAGTCACTAAAGTTTAATTGGCTTTGTATATCATATTCTTAGGAAACATCTTGGGGAAGATTTCTCAAAGTACGAAGGGACTAGAGATGTCTTTAATACTCCTGTGACACATGCATCCCTAGATGGTAGATGAATCCACTGGAATTTGTTAAGAACCAGGGAACTCAACTGAAGATAAGATATGAATAAATGCTTTCACAATAAAAGTTTGGTCTCTAGATTTAAAGAAAAGGTATAAACTAGAGTTGGTGGATCAGTGTTTCTCAACCAGTGTGTTACAACCTCGTTAGTGGGTTGAATGACCCTTTCACAAGGGTTGCATGTCAGATATCCTGCATATTAAATATTTACATTATAACTCATAACAGTAGAAAATTACAGTTATGAAGTAGTATGAAAATAATTTTATGATTGATGGTCACCACAACATGAGGGACTGTATTAAAGGGTCACAGGATTAGGAAGGTTGAGAACCACTGCTGTAGATTAACACAGGCATAGAAAGTATTTAAAATTAGGATGCAATCCCAGTGGATTCAGGATTTGGATGGTTTTAATCATATACCTTGTGAATTTCCTAAGGCTAGATATTTTAGGATGATAACGAATGCACAGAGTTTTTGAGAATGATAATTCTGGCAGGTCCTGCTTATCTTCTGGTTCAACATGAAACCCATCAGCTTTGTGGGCTGCTTCCTGCAGATGTTCGTCATGAATACCTTCCTTCCTATGGAATCCTCTACCTTTCTGGTCATGGCTTATGATCGCTATGTGGCTATCTGCCATCCTCTGCGCTACCCATCCATCATCACAGAACAGTTTGTCATTAATGCAGCCATATTTATTGTTGCTCGCAATCTTCTAGCCACACTGCCCACTCCGGTTCTGGCTGCTAGACTCAATTACTGTGCCAGCAATGTGGTGGAGAACTGCATATGTGCCAATATTTCCGTAGCAAAGCTTTCCTGTGGGGACATTCGCCTAAATAAGCTCTATCAATTTGTGAGTGTTTGGTGCCTACTAGGTTCTGATCTGGTGCTCATCTTGTTGTCATACTGCTTCATCTTGAGGGTTGTTATGTGTCAGCAGTCTGGAGGCACAGTCACCAAGGCCTTGAGTACGTGTGGTTCGCATCTCATCCTTATACTCTTCTTCTATACTCTGTTGCTAGTCTTTATCTTCACAAACAAGGCAGGAAAGAAGATACCATCAGAGGTACCGATTCTTCTCAATGTGCTGCATCATCTCATCCCACCTGCCCTCAATCCCATTGTGTATGGAGTACGAACCCAGGAAATCAAGCAGGGGATTATCAAGCTATTCAAACAATAGTTCTGAGATACATGAGCCAAGGAAGGACTTTGTAGAAGGGATTGTAAAAATCTGGCCATATTTTATTGTTGGTTTGATGTGAATAATATAATAGACAAAATATGTGAATGTCGCTACATTCATCTTGAATTTACAACTTCAGAATTACTGTTAAAAGTTTACTCCCACTTTCCTCTATCATATATGCTAAATCAACCTTTAGGGATATATTGTATTCTTCATTCTGACTGTCTTTGATCATGATGTGTTAATAATGCAACCATTAAATATGAATTTATCACCTTCTGTGTGTTTTTCAATCTTTATGTTTTAATTAGGCATCATAATTTATAGGATAGTAATGAAGGGACACTTTGAAAAGGACATGGGGCATATGAATACGATTGGTGAAACCAGGAAAGTTTCTTTCAATGCTCTAGGTTAAAAAATGATTGCTAAACAGTCTGGACCATGGCAGTGAGTGAAATTGAAGTTTTGAGTCACAATATCTGTAGAGAATCAATAAAGTGAGTAGATATTTCCTCCTGAGTCTAATAAATAGTCCCCAGTAGATAAGTACTTATCTCAGAAATGCTGAGAACTCAGTCTGTGTTTAGATTATCATGTCACTAGACTACTGATGGGAATAATGTCAATTTCATTCAAGGAGAATTCCATCTTAAACCCCAAATCGTATACTCCTGCTTTCCATCCCCCCCCCAAGTGAAAATGCATGTAAGCCTACAATGAGAAAAATTGACCAAGTGTGAGTCACTTTTTCAGATATGAAATACCTCATTAATTGATTATCTGTATAAGGTATAGCCTTATATATCTGGTCAATTCTGTTTGTTTCGAATATGGTAACAAAACAAATAAATATTGAACTTTCTCCTGCAATCTTCAGAATCACACTAGACTCACTAACTTGTGACTAGAACAGTAATGAAAATGGATGTATGCATATGTAGCAATGTAGTAGGTTATTAGTTATTTTGGGTATAGCTGCATATGGTAGTTCTATTTCTAGATTTTGTGTGTGTGTGTGAAATGTACAGATTGATTTCCAAAGTATCTACACTAGTTTACCCTTCCACCAACAATGTATGAGGCTTCCCTTTCACTTGATCCATGCCAGCATTTGTTACAAATGTGCTCTTTATGATGTATGATTCCCTAAATCTGGGTCACTTCTGATATGAAATACCTCATTAATTGATTGTCTGTATAAGGTATAGCCATATGTGTTTGATCAATTTTAGTGACATCCTGTATAATAACAAAAAAAATCAGTATTAAACTTTTCTGTGGTCTTCAGGATCACTGGGGTAATACAGTTATCATCTGCTTGGAAACTTATGTCTCTTTAAGCATAAGTCATAATTGAGCCTAAAATTGGGTCAAAATCATGTTCATATACACTTTATTATCACATAGGCTACTATAGCTAATAAAAATCTCACTCTTACAAATATTAATGTTGGAATGTCTTAATTGAACATATAACTCAACACCAATGAAAATTCTCAAAATGAAAGTAACATCATCTTACCTTAAAGCAAAACTAGAATTTTTTTCAGATTCCTTCTCACTCTAGTCAGAAAGGCCATCATAAAAAGGACAACACCAAAGGTTTTAGCAAACAAAAACTGAAAAAATTTCACTGATATCTATTCAATTTTTTCATCAAGCAGAAACATACAGTCATTGTCAGTAGTTGGATGCAAGTGGGTCCATAAATGATATCTGTAGAGGAGTTTTAATCCAGCAACGTGGCTGCTCAGGCAAGGGATCATATCCAAAGTCCGTGTAGGACTACGTGATCTGGCTGGGATGCAGACACACTCTGGATTACAGTATGATCTGGCAGAAATACAGACATGCCATTAATAAACATCTTTAATCCCTAACAATGAAGGTATGGCTAGTTTGTAGAAGGAAACAGCCATGTTTGAAAGTAACATCTAATCGATGGGCAGACAAAGGGATAAATCGGAGAAAGGTTTGACAGAATGAGTTAGAGATAAGATACACCCAACTCATATGAGAACAATGAGAACAGCACAGGAAAAAGAGGCTACTTAAGGGGCGGGGGAGAGAGAGAGAGAGAGAGAGAGAGAGAGAGAGAGAGAGAGA
>NC_034590.1:75348396-75358307 GCF_900095145.1 Mus pahari | reverse complement strand
TACTGGAACAGTTTTACAGAGACAGGTTGCAGAGAGAACAAGCTAGACAAAGGTGAAGACAGAATGCACCAGAGAGCCAGAGAACGAGAACGAGCCAGAAGATTAGTATGAGGTCAAGCAGAACAATTTAGGCAGAGAAGCTGGATTAAATCAGTCAGCTTGGAAGAAACTAGAAGATTCCAGGTCTAGGCCTAGGGATAGTTAGAACAGAGAAAAGAAATGTTCTGGGCTCAGTCCAAGCCATGTACTCCTCTATCTAAAGAACTAAAAGCAACATTTACAGATGTAGATACACAAACACTCCTTAGGCTCATTTGAATTTTGATCTGTGAGTATTTGCAAATTCTTTCACTTCCTCTTTCAACTGTCACCGAGAAAACAACACAGGAGTTGTCTATACTTATGGTAAATAAGAAATATGGAGGAGGCTCTTCAGTGTGAATTAAGCCTGTTTCAGGAGGGCCAGTCATTTTGTAGACTTTCAGGACTCTACATGCATTCTGAAACGACTGATTTATTGCCTCATGCATCAGATAAGATCCTGAAACTGAATGACACTCCTTATTTGTTCAAAGCTGGACATGGTCTTTGTAGTTGTGCAAAGACTCGAACAGAGAGCTTGGAGCTCAAACAACTTAGGTTTTTAAATATTTTTTTTTCTTTCCTTTTTCAACTAACTTATTGCTTGCATGTAAAAGTAACTCTTTTTCTTTTTTTTTTTTTTTTTTTTTTTTTTTTTTTTTTTTGTTATTTCTAGAAGGAAAGAAAAGCAACCTCTCAAAATTCCTTGGATCCAGATTAACAATCTTTCAATATTCCTGAGATCTGGATTTGTTTGCATTTTGCTAAATATCATCTAACTTCTTCAGTAATTGTAAATTTCCATACATCTTTGTATTTCTAATCTCTAATAAGACTTCTGAATAAAAAAAAAGCTGGTTGAAAAAAGTTTTGCCCAACTAGTAATGGACTGTAATGTATTTATATTGTATTATGGAGTGTCTTCGGATATATCAACATACATAAACAGAACACTATACATAGGTCACAGGGTATTTGTGGATTGAAGAAAGGAAGTTCCAAGTGCAGCAGTAATGTGAAGTCATGAAGGAAGCAGCTTGAAGTGATGGCTCCTTCTCCTAAATCCAATAAAATGTACCATGCTACATGTCAGTTCTTCAAAGAGCTCTGGCTTGAGAGCTTTGGCTAATGACAAAGAAGCTTCACTTGAAAACACAGGAAGATGGCAGAAAGATGTCTGGGTGGACATAAGCAAAGCAGACTTGCTTTTGTCTCTAGCCCCTTTCCATCTTTCAGAGACGACCATTAAAATACTCTGCTTTGTTCGCCTCATTGCATAATTAGATTAATTTTATTGATGAAAATGAGCTTCAGTTGAGGTCACTAATGTCTACAGTCACAATAAAAATAAATGTGCAGAAATTATCAATGTAGGAGCAGCTGGGGGTTGTTTTTCTAGTATAGTGTTTACTCTTTCTGGATTCTCCTACTTCAAATAAAATAGAATATTTGTTACTAGAAAAAATTTAAAAGTCACAGAAATATGGGATGTTTTATTTGTTTGACGTTTTTTTTATTTTCAAGATAGGGTTTCATTCTGTAGCTCTGGCTGTCCTGGAAATCTCTTTGTAGACTAGGCCTACTTTGAACTCAGAGATCCACCTGTCTGTGCCTCCTAAATGCTGTGATTAAAGGTGTCACTACTCCTGGATGAGATAGGGAATTTGTATGTGTGTTTATTGTGGGTACTGAGTATTTTAGACGAAGGTGAAGCCAGGAATATTTTTTTAGAGTTAGTACTTACTTTCCTCATTAGAATGTTCTAAGTTAGTTTTTCAGCAATTTTTCTATCAATATAATAAACAATAAATTGCTGTGCACTAGGAATGTAGAGCTGCAGTTGGCCTGCTTACCACCCCTTCTTCAACAATTTCTTGATTCCTTGCTTGATCTCCTGAGTTCTCACCCCATAAACAATGGGATTAAGGGCAGCAGGGATGACATGGTGGAGGACATTGAGCAAGATTGGCACATCAGAAGAGACCTTCCTCTTAGCTACGTGTGTGAGGATAAAAACCAAAAGGATGGTACTAAAAAACAGGATAAGGATGAAGTGAGAGCCACATGTGCTCAGAGCTTTGGCTACAGCACCCTCTGCCTTGAGTCTCAGCACAGCTCTTAGAATAAGGGTATACGAGAGGAAGATGAGGATTAGATCCGATCCCAGCAAAGTCCAGCCTCCAGCAAACTGATAAAGACGGTTGACAGTGACGTCGTTACAAGAGAGTCTAGAGACAGACATGTTGGCACAGATGCAGTTCTCAATGACATTTCTCCCACAGTAATGGAGTCGTGCTGAGAGAATGGGGATGGGCAAAGGAATAAGGACATTCCTGACCAGAATGAATGTGGCCGCCTTGACTACAAATTGGTCAGTGATGATGGATGGATATCTCAGTGGGTGACAGATGGCTATATAGCGATCGAAGGCCATGATCATAAATGTGCAAGATTCCATAGCAAGAAAGCTGTTCATGATATACATCTGGAGGAAACAGGCAGAAAAGCCAATGGCCCTGAGATCAAACCAGAAGATGGCTAGTACCTTGGGGATGACAGTGAGGCAGAGTATGATGTCCAGCATGGAGAGGAGGCTGAGCAGGTAATACATGGGTTCATGCAGAGAGGCCTCCATCCGGATGGTGATCAGAAGAATAGCATTTGCCCCCATGGCTAGGAGGAAGAGAAGGCTGAGTGGCAGGGAGAGCCAGAGCTGCCAGCTGGGAGACCTAACAAAACAATTTAGGAGGAAGTCTGAAACTCCAGTAGAGATGGTGTCGTTCTCGTGTGCTGTCATATTTTGTCATATAGTCCTACAACTTTCTTTTAGCAAGCTGTAAAATTAGGATTTAGATAATTAGGTTCTAACTCTGAATATCTGAGGGTAGAGCAAGTGGCTTTAGTTATTTACAATTGTAGCAGGTTATCCAAGTCTACTGAACATATCTGCTTATGTCTGGTGCCTTGTTTCTGGGGCACTACTACAACTTTACCAGTGTAGAGCAAGCAAGTACTGAAGTAGCAGGATTTATCTGCACATTTGATTTTATCTTTGAAAGAATTAGTATTATCTTTACAGAAACTAAAACAGAGAAAAGCACTTAGGAAATTATTTTCACGTGCAGGTGAAAATGTACATTTTTTCATATGTTTTCCACCTATTTTCTTTGAAATATTCACACAAACTATCATTCAACTTAATGACTATAGGGTAGCAAAACAATGTGCAGAGATTGGCACAAAAAGGACTCAAATGAGTGTCTCTAGTTTCCATAGCATTCTAGCCTTTCGAATGTATTTACTTTGCTTTAATTATATATTTTTATCTAATCTACAATGAAAATAGTGAGTCCCTTTGTCTCAAAAAATCATTTTTATTTGGTAAGGGTGTACCTTAGGACATAGTTGGTTTCTGCTCTATTAACTCATCAAGCTTTTAGAAGTCTTAACTTCTGGACCAAAGGAGAGTAAATAACTACAATACCAGGAGAGCAATGGGTGTGAGTAAACAAGATGAAGGGTCACCTGTTCTGACTGCAGTGGTGTGGGGGGATGACAAAGTTCACTTGTTAAAGCCTTCCTCCCTGCTCATGCTCATTTCTGCCTTGAATGGTGCAGGTACATATTTCCACCCTCCTTACTGCTGTAAATCTCTTCTCATTTAGGATTTGCCCGTAGAATTCTTTTAGCCTCTAAGGTCACAAAATTGAAAACGAAAGTATCTTCACTTGTGTTTGCTCAGTGGGATTTTTAGTGCTAAGAAAGGAGTGAGCCACTATAAGAATGGGCACACAGAGTGAGATGGTGGCACAGGGGTGAGTATAGCTGCTTTCCAAGAAAGAGCACAGATTACTTGGAGAGGGCTAAAAAATCTCACACTGGGGAGAAGTGGGAGAAAAAAATGTAAATAATATGAAACAGTGCCTTCACAGACATCTAATATTTTAGTGTGCATCCTCCTGCCCCTGGACCGTGAGCAACCTCAAAGAGCATTGTAGCTTAGCAAGGTGTGGTATTCCAGAATCTTTCAGGTCATCTCACTGTACAAGTCTGTCTAGGATACAGCAGTGTCGGAAAAAGTGTAAGTGATTCTATGATAATGGAAACTTAATACAGGGCTAGGTACAGTGATGCACATCTGTAGCTCTAACACTTGGGAGGTTGAGGGAGGAAGGGTTTCCCAGTTCAAGGTAAGCCTGGGCTAGCGATAGAGACACCCTCATAAACAAAGCAGAAGGCTTAAATTATTATGAGAATGCTAGGGTGGTGATGTGGGTGTGGGTGGGGGGATGGGGAGCACCCTCATAGAGGCAGGGGGAGGAATTAGGAGCGTTGTGGAGGGGCAACTGGGAAGGGGGGGGAGTACATTTAAAATGTAAATAAATAAAATATCCAATAAAAAATTAAATTGAATGTGTTAGGGAAAAATAGGCCAGAGGTTGGGGTACAGTACAATCAATGTTGTAGTGAATCTGGAGAGCTCTATGATATTTTCACACTGATCAAATCCTTTGGTCAAGAGGTTCCTGGTGTATCTTTGTGTCTAGTGATGCCTCTTCTACTCCCAAAATGCAGTACATGGCTACCTCCCAGACTATCTCTATAGCAATGATAGCAGCTCAGTGGAGGCTGGATGGGCCTCCCTTCACTGGGCCCCTCTGCTCACTCCTCCTGACCATCCTTTTTTTCAGGCAAGTCTGCCAAAAAAGAATTCACTAACAAGGTATATAGGTGAACGAAGAAAAAAAATTAAATCTCCCATTTTTAAAACCTTGCTAATAAAATTGAGTGTATTAGTAATAATATATTAGTAATAAGTATATCACTAACAAAATTAATCTAATAGTTTCACTCCTGTGTCACAATATACTGGTTGAAGAAAGGTTAGGTAAGTTGACCACTTTAATAATTTATCTTTTACCTGGACAAGAGACAGTATCTTTCCTGTAGTAGGCATAAAAAGGTAGGCATAAAAATGTGGGAGAACTAAAGTCTAAATTTCTTTAGATCCAAAGGCAGTAGAAATATCTATGCACCTATCTCCTATGGTATCAAGGTGACAAATATATAAACATGCATACATACATGTATGTCAATATATGAATACATCTATCTATCTATCTATCTATCTATCTATCTATCTATCTATCTATCTATCTACCTCATCTATAATCTGCCTCTATCATTTATCACCAGTCTGTATATTGTTTCTGTCATCCATTTTCTATGTATTTATGTATGTATGTATGTATGCATCTATCTATCATCTATCTATCTATCTATCTATCTATCTATCTATCTATCTATCATCTATTAGTCTATACCATCTATCTATCAACTTGCCTTTCTACTTATCTGAGTTTTTCTATGATGCCTTGCCTCAATCTTAAGAATAGTTTACTAGGATTTGGACTCCTCCTGTCCATTTTGCTGTTCATAATGCTTAATTTCATCCCTCATCCACTTTTTCTACTGGTTTTAATTGTTTTTTTGTTGGTTTTATGGGCTAAACCTAAAAGTTTGACTAAAAGTTCCAAAAGTATTTTCACAGCTATAATCTCATGACCTTACATTTTATAACTCGATACCTGTAACCTCAGTTTCATCTCAGCTTCTCTTTTTCATC
Organism: Mus pahari; assembly: GCF_900095145.1. Lineage (NCBI taxonomy): Eukaryota > Metazoa > Chordata > Mammalia > Rodentia > Muridae > Mus > Mus pahari. Next base: position 75,352,600 of record NC_034590.1, on the reverse strand, counting down.
AGTTCTGAACTGTGCTTAATATGCTTAAATAACCTATAGAAGGTACCTCGTAGTCTGAGTTTGTAACTAAGGAGCTTTCCCTGTGATGTGGGCATTATAAACTCCACCTGTTAATTTTCTATTTCAAAGCATCTATTTGTGAATTTTATGTATAATCAAGTTCCTGCTATGTCCATAATTTGTGACAATTGACCTATCCCCATTGGCTTTTCTTTTATCCACAACACATACAACTTCAATCTAATGAAAAATATTCTTATTATCACTATATTCATCTTTAAGATTTTACATTTACTGATTTCTCATTTTCTGACTAATTTCTTGGAAAATTTTACACTTATGAAGTGTAGCCCCTGATCTCACCTTGAGGTACTTACCCCTCCACCTCATGGAGTCATGAAGTGTTCCTGAAAAGAATGAAGGGATTTCATATTGAAAACAGGAAGAATTTGGAGTTTTCATCTGGAGGCTCCCATCAAATAGAGGGTCTTGTGACTGAATCATGGAGGTTGATCAAAGAGCCTAGAGGGAGAAGTATGCTTTATGCCTCACAGAGCTTAAATGTGACTATTTTCATTATTAGATAAAATGTCTGGATTACATATGATCATTTTATATCTTTCCCTCTCATTCATGCTTCCATTTTCCCCTCCCTCTACCTTCTCTGCACTGTATTGTTAGAATTCCCACTCAATAAATATAGGCTTGCATACACATACTAAGAAGTTAAGCACTCAGAACACATCTGATGTTAATCTTTGTTTGCAACTAGAGCTTGCCAGTGACAACATTAAGGCTGACACTGGCTCCCAATGTCTCTGGTTCTAGCTAGAGGCACGTTGAGGAATCCTAGGAAGTTTTAAGTCCAAAACTAAAAAATGACCTTGCAGCCAGAGTCTCTCTCTAGGCTGACAAGACCACGGATCAGCACTAGAGAAACACTGCTCTAAGAAGTGACAGTATCACACTTTTCCCCTGGCTTCTTGAAGTTCAGAAAGGGAGGGAGGGAGAGAGAGAGAGAGAGAGAGAGAGAGAGAGAGAGAGAGAGAGAGATCAGAAGCCAGTTTCTCACATTTGTTTCTTTCCAAACAGATGATCTCTACTCTCCCAAAAGCGCTGACTCAGCAAAAGAAATCGCAGGTACACAGGTCGGTCTCTGATCTTCTGGTAAGCCCTAGAGTCTAGACACCCTTTGGTGCCCTCTCCTCAGAATCACTTACCAAGAACTTGAAGCATGGGTTCTGGATCCATGGATGCTAGAGTTCTGGCTAGTTTCAGAAGTAGTTATACAGCCAGAGCCTCAGGGACCTTACCCACTGCAATGTTTTCAATTTATCTTCTTTCTAGCTCAAGAGGTCCCTCTGGGAGAGATGAGCAGTCAGTCAGGAAAAGAGGTAATCCATCCTTACATTGGCTGTCTGTCCTACAGGGATTAAGTCCATCTCCTGGGTGAAGGGCTTGTAACACACATCTGTGTGTGCTCAGGACTAGGTGCACATGCTCACTTGGTGCCTTCCATGGAGTCCACAAACTCAGTTTGTATGTGTTTCCTGCATATGCCTATCATATAGGTAGACTGCCTAAAACTGCATGACTCAAAGTTAAACTACCACAACTCTTTTCATGGAGCTGTTATCAAAAAATGTAAGAGAAATAGTAAAAAGAAAAAAAAAACTCACTAAGCTTCTCATTACTCAATGGAAATGTTTTAAGTTAATGAAATAAAAGGTTATGCTTTTCTTTATTCATTGCTTAATATGCCCTGAACTCCATTTGTCATTTCAGACACCATACTTCTCACCTATGGAAAGTAACCTTAAGTCTTGCAAATATTGTCTATATCTTAATTCTTTTGAATATATAGAATGAAATTCCAGCAATAATCTCAACCTTTGTATCCTCTAACTCTAACATCATTGCTAATTTCAACTAACCAGTTACTTTTCTCATTCTATTTTGGGTTATATTTTGCAATTATTTCTATATCTGGTAAATTTTGTTGTTATATTAAACTATTATTTGGGACAGAATTTCTCTATATAGCCCTGGCTGTCCTAGAACTTGTTCTGTAGACCAGATTGACATCTGAGATGAGCCTCCCTGTGCCTCCCAAGTGCAGGGATTTAAGGCTTGTGCCACCACTTCCCCATTCACATCAGAAATTTTGGAATGTTGCTTTTTTGGTCACAAAATCTTATAAATGTCATTTTTATAAGCATTCGTAGGATTAATTATGAAATGCTAATGAATTATTTGAGAATAATTTGCTTTTAGGGTATTAGGGTATAATCTTTGTTCTTAAGATTTGTTATGAAAGATCCAGAACAATTCTTAATCTATGACTACTTTTGATTTATTATTGAGTAAAGCCTCTTTGAATGCCTCCCAAGTACCCAGAGAATTGTCTTCCTTTCAGACTGTAGTGGATAACTACTAGAACTGCTTAATCTTAGCCATAATGCTTGACTACCTCCCTATCTTCTCATAGCGCATGCAATTTCAGTATATAATATATTCACTGGAGGTAGATTCTCTATAAACTTTCAAACTTCTTTCTCCACTTACTCCTTTCTCTTCCAAAGCTCTGGTTTATCAAATGTAGTAGTTTTAATTTTTCTAAACATTTAAGTACCCTCCTCAACTCAGAGACACCACTGATGAGCTCCTCCTGCAATTCTGTCTTCCTCCATGTTTACCAGACTGAGAACTCTTTCACAGTAGCATATCTATCTCTATGGCTTCTCTCATTTGCTATCCATATTTTATATTTTCTGTATTTCACAGGTGCCTTCAAACTCATTGCATAATATATTCCATGCATATAGATTGCCATGGTTGGACTTCAGACTTGAGTCTCACCTGTTTCTTCTTGACTGGACCCTGAAGCCTATGAGCAGATTAGACTTCAACCTTACCCTCCTTCAGAATTTGATGTAGCTTGCCTTGAGGAATGACCACCAAGGTAGCATGGTATAAAGGATTCAATATCTTTTATGATCTCCTTATAACAAATATAAGATTTCTCTTAGTTTTATTTGAGAAATAAAAGTCCTTGAATCCATGGTCATTAGCTAGTAATAATTTTATTCTTGGGAGTGAAGTAGTTTATATTATTTTAAATATTGTAATCAAGGAGACCCAGTGGAAACAAGGTAAATTATGCACTGAGAGAAATAATGAATGGCAAGGCATGGAAGAATAAAATGAAGGAGGAGGTATAGATAGTGGTTGGAGGAGGGGCCAAATATATCAGACTGTGTATAGTCCTTCCAGTCATTGTTAGCATTTCTTTTTATTATGAGTGAATTGTGAAGCTATGCATAGTAGAGATATAACTCACCTGACATGGTTTGATGTTCTGGTTCCAATATATGTTCCAGAATATGTTCCAATATAGTCATGTTAGACTGCACTACAGAAAAAATAAAAGGAGCTAAAGCAGAAAGCTTCATTCATCTCCCCTTAGGTCATTTCATTCATCCAAATGGAGACGAGGTGGCTTCAGCTTGTATAGAGGTGACAGCAAAACAAAACCAGAAGACAATAAAGGTAGGATTCCAAGGCCAAGAAGATATGCTGGAAGGGCAGCTTTCATTGTAAGGGAACTTGGGAGACACAGTAATTTTAAAACTTGTCCTTATGAGAAAGCAAGTGTGGAGTTTCATTAGCTAGGACAGGGAAGCTCTTGGGAATCACCCTTTTCCAAAAAGGAGCAAAAGGCTTTCATGCATCTTTGCTCTGGTCCATGGTCATATAGTTTTCTGGCATATTCTTCTGCATCATTCAATTTATCTATACCACTCTCTGTGGTTAGTCTTTGGTACTTTCTAGAGAATCAATACTCCTTTATCTTAGGACTTCCAACATCTCCTATGTGTTTTAATCTAATCTTAATGCATTGTAATATACGTGATTTTGCATTAGCAAAATCTAGTTTCTGCATTAGCCACTAGACTATGTTTTCCTTAGAGTTTCATTTTGAATAATATAGTGATCATAAAATGACTTTCAGTAAATATTTTTGACTTCTTGAAGGGATGTGTTGATTTACATGTGAATTAAATATTTTAAAAGTTATTTTAATATTACATTTATTCTCCCAAAATGATCATACTGTTTCCATCATCCATCTTTCTTTCTTTCTTTCTTTCCTTCTTTCTTTCTTTCTTTCTTTCTTTCTTTCTTTCTTTCTTTCTTTCTTTCT
>NC_034590.1:75332247-75348356 GCF_900095145.1 Mus pahari | reverse complement strand
TCTCTCTCTCTCTCTCTCTCTCTCTCTCTCTCTCTCTCTCTCTTTCTTCTTCGTAGACTGCATGTGAGATTTATTACTGAACACAATTTGGTGAAGTACAGCAGAGCACAGTGGGAGCCCTTGCGAATGCAGGGCTGACCACTTGTCTCACTTGTCCAGGAGACTACAGTAAGACACATTTTTGACACCACAGCCATCAGGGATGAGCATTTCTCAACTACCACGTCTTCAAATTCATCTGCATTAAACTTAGTGAAGCCCAACATCTTTGAGTTGTATATGCCCTGGCATCAAGATAACTCAGTCTTGGTTCTAACAGGGTCTCAATGGCATGTTCTTATTCTGTAGCTTGTTAAATAAGGGCAGGATGACTTGGCCAATGTGCAGGCTGGCTGCTGTTACCTGAGGTTTTTCAAAGGCACCACATACCCTTGTTTGGAGCCTGTCATTCCTAGTATAAGACAACATCTTGTCTTATGCATACTTTTATGCATAATGTTTTTGTGCACTGTGTAAATGTTACCCCTGTGTTATTCAAATGCTTATTTCTCTGCCCTCATATTTTGTTTTAATCTAGACATGGTATTGCAATGTCAAGAATCTCCTGTCTCAAATTTGTGTAAACAATTCTTTCCTGTAGGAAATTTTTTTTGAAACCTACTTTTAATAATGTTTAAATCTCTCTCTAGCCCAAAAACTAGCAGAGGTAGTGAAAAAGAAGTTATTAGGACAGAAAAGAAGTGAACTTGTTCAGCAATAGTTTTTTGGGGTCGAGCTTGATTTTCTTGGGCAGCAGTTCAATCCAATAGCAAACACCAAATATGATTCAGCAGCAGCTGCAGACCAATCTCTAGGCAGGCCGACACAAGGCTCAGACCAACAGCTACATTCTAGTCCTTTCAGCAAACCAACAACTGTAGTTCAATCCTAAGAAACCACCGGGTTCACCAACTGTCCTGAGGTGAGGCTGCAGAAGTGGCAAGCTCCTGCAGGGACCTCACAAGCAGTTCTTGGGTGAGTTTCTCTCAATATTGGAGTTACCACAAGTTGAACTCAACAACACTATATAAGGTGAACCAATACATGCATGCCCATAGCAAAAAATAGTGAGGCAGAGCAAACCAAGGTTCAGTGCTCCTTTCCCACAGTCTGCAGGGTCATATTTATACTCCTTCATCAAGCATCCTTTCATCTGTGTCTGCTATATCCAAACATCCTTTCACCTGTGTCTGCTTCAGGAAAACAGTCTTTCATGTGTTTGCTTTAGCAAGACAACCTTTCACCTGTGTGTCTCAGCAAAACATCATTTGGCATAACTAACTTTCCAAAGTACAAGAAGTTTCCACTTCACTTACTGTTTATTTTCTGCTTTGTCAATAAGTGTGGATTACCCAATGGCTGTTCAGAAGAGAGAATAGGGCAGGACTTCTGTCAGTGAGGGAAAGGAAACAGAGAAGGGAGAGGCAGATTTGCCAGAAGGAGGAATGATGAAAGAGTTCATAAAGTTCAGCTGGACAGTGGAAGCGATAATTGCAAGAATTGGTATTCTTAGCTGGGAGGTGGCCAGATTATTTTAGGGTATTAAAATAGACAACCTAGGTATTGAGTTGAAGTATTAAAATAAATCTTTTTTTTTTCTGTGTTGTTCCTGGGAACTAGCTAGAATAAAACTATACAGCCACCATATTAATTTACTACTTACATTTATATTAAAAATATTATTTACACTTACTCAAATATGAAAGCCATCCTTGCCACAACTGTTCATTATGCTTTTGGGGGGGGTGGGCACAAATATGATCAGCTTCCAGGGCTTTGGAGCAAAGTTGCTCGTTTCATCTGACACAATGTGGCCATAAAGTGGGAATTCATCAATGTTTACCTTCTTCTTTCCCAAGTCAAAGATTCGGATCTTGGCAGCAAGCACAAGTATGACTTGTGAAACTGCTCATGCCAGGTGGTATGGTGTACCATGATAATACTGGAAGCCTTCTCTGGCTAGGGAATGAACTGAAGTGCAACACAGAATCAGAGGAAGGCTAAGATTGACGATCCCTGGCCTTGTATCTTATTTATTTCTCTCTCTGGGAATTTTATTCTGTCATAAAGAGTTTTAAAAATAGGGCCCCCAATGAAGGAGTTAGAGAAAGTACCCAAGAAGCTAAAGGGGNCTGCAACTCTATAGGAGGAACAACAATATGAACTAACCAGTACCCCCCTGAGCTTGTGTCTCTAGTTGCATATGTAGCAGAGGATGGCCTAGTTAGCCATCAATTGGAGGAGAGGCCCTTAGTCTTGCAAAAATTATATGCCCAGTACAGGGGAATGCTAGGGCCAGGAAGTGGGAGTGGGTGGGTTGGGGAGCAGGTCGGGAGGAGGGTATAGGGGACTTTCGGGATAGCATTTGAAATGTAAATGAAGAAAATATCTAATAAAAAATTGAAAAAAAAGAATTTCGTTGTACCTCCCATAGGTTGAACTAGAGATAAAATTTTGTTATCCTTATGTAATATCTTTGAATGGCACATACTAACTTATGAACCATGGAGGGTCATGTAACGGGATTGGTTTTTATGGTTATGGTGAGAGGACATGAGCAATTTTTCCTCAGAATTTGTTGTTCACTTGCTGTCTTGTGAAAATTTAACAGAATTGGTTTCTAATGTTTACTTTTGACTGGACATCATTATTTTCTTATTGGACTCTTATTGAAGATCTTGGAACTAAATTTCAGTGCATCTTAGGGTTAAGCATTCTTAGTACTCTCTCCCTTATCTGTTTTGTCCTAACTCCATAGATAACAGGGTTCAGGGCAGGAGGAACAACCACATACAGGTTGGCTAGAAGTATGTGGATGTAGTGAGGAATATTGTGGCCAAAGCGGTGTGTCATGAATGAGAAGAGAGCTGGAAGGTAAAATGCCAGCATGACACTGACATGGGAACCACATGTACTTAGTGCCTTAAGCCGAGCATCCCAGGATGGAAGGCGAAAGACTGCTTGGAGAATCCGGATGTAGGAAAATCCAATCACAGATAGATCAATGTATCCCACTGAGAAAGCAACCAATCCATAAATAACATTGACCCTGATATTGGCACATGCTAGTTTTGCCAAACCCATGTGTTCACAGTAGGTATGTGGGATAATCCGGACACCACAGAAAGGCAACCTCAAGATCAGAAATATAAATGGAGTCACAAACACCAAAGTCCTGACTATTATGATTACACCCAGAATAGCTATCACTTTGTTGGTGAGGATCATAGTGTACCTCAGTGGGTTACATATAGCAATATATCGATCTATGGCCATAATTGTCAGCACCACAGATTCCAGACCAGTGCATGTATGGATGGTATACATCTGAGTGATGCAGGCTCCAAATGCAATCTCCCTGAGATTGAACCAGAAAATACCCAGCATCTTGGGAATAGTAGCTGTGGATAAGCCCAAATCAGTACATGCCAACATGGCCAAGAAGTAGAACATGGGTTGGTGGAGGCTTCGTTCAGTTTGGATCACAAATAAGATGATGATGTTCCCCAAGACAGCTATTAGATACACTGCAAAAAAGGGAAAGCCAATCCACAGGTGCAACTCTTCCAGTCCTGGGATCCCTATCAGGAGGAAGGAGGAAGGGTGGAACTGTGTCTTGTTGGAATGAAGCATGTTAGTATGAACTCATCACAGATGTATTTCTTGCAGTTTTCTGGCTTCCACAGAGAGACCCTAACTTCTTTCATAGTATGTTGTGTAATTCTTTCAAAAGCAGAAAACCCATTCTTTAATTCCATAATACAGCACATGAAACCTACAGAGGGAATAGGAGACACTTTAACTTTGAAAAATTTGCCTCACATTCATAGAAAACCATGTAGAAAACTTTCAAATTTGCAACAAACATGTACTTCTGTCTTTTATCTCTTCAGTGTTTAAGGAAGGACTTATATACATTAATTTAGCAACTATTTACTTATAATTACACTAGCTATTCAGAATATAACATATAGAACCAATATGGAGTCTCTCCCTCCATCCATCCACCCCTCATGTGTGTTTATGTGTGTGTGTGTACACATGTACAGTGTACAATGTATAACTGGACTGAAATTAGGAGATGATGACTCAACAAGTTGTTGGGAATGATATATATCTTGCAAAACAGAAGAGAAATTGTTCTTTGTGGGAGTGGAGTAAAGAGGGGATATATTAGAGAGACAGTGGTTTGGAATTAAACTATGGAATGAAATTAAGGAATTTAAACACAACTGGAGACTATTACACAATTCCATAAAACAATGCTCCCTTTCAGAAATATAAAATCCTGCCTTAATATTGCAATCATTACACAAACAGTTCTAAATACTCAGAAATTTATTTCAGACCTCTTATGATTCATGGTCTTTTAAAGGTGGAGCAATATGACGAGCAGTTACTGACTTCCATTGTGTTAGCACTGAATCTAGTTTTTCAGATAGAGTATGTGGTGACATTTAGTTACTAGCTAGCTGACTTCCAAAACTGAATTCATCTGTTGCCTTATTTTTTGGTCTGGGTCATCACTTGTAACATGATGAGGTAATGTATGTGAGCAAATTAGTCTATTACTTAACTATTAGCCACAGGGTGTGAATTTTGTGGTAGACGCTGGGTCACAGGTAGTAGTCACACATTGGCTGGACTCGTTGGGTCTAGACAATGATGTCTGTGCAGTAGTGCTGTGGGTTGTGTTGTCTTGATGTTCCTTTGAGTACAATGAATTCTAATTTGGTGGCTATAAAATTGTCTTCAAAAACTGTGTTGGAAACATGATATGTCTCATTTAGATTGACATGTACCCATATTATAGTCCATTTCCTTTACTAATATACTATGAAATTATTTCCAAATATGTGTTATAATTAGCTATTTTCTGATTTGTTCATATCAAACTCAGTATCAGTAGCTTTCCCATTCACTTACCCTTTATTAGATCTCTCTTTGTATTCATCCCTAGCCATAACCTCAACACATAATAGGCCAAAGAGTTCTTTTAATTTTACTTTTCACTGAAAAGAATACTACTTCAGATTGTTTTTTAGGAAGAGGTCTAGGTGACATTTAAGGAAATTTCTTAGTGTTTATAAGTGTTATTTAAATATCAAAACACAGCTGAGATTGGTATCTCTGTTCCTACTTACAAAGGTGGTAAATGAAGGTCAGGTTAAGACTGTCTACCTGTCTATCCACATACATGCATCTATATTATAAATGCTGAATACATGTTATATATTAATCAATAGTTGTAACAATTTTTAAAATACATAGATAGGGGTAATAATACCTATACCATAGTCAGTGAAACATACAGGAATATTCTGAAAACTAGAACCTATAGATTTGTGGTGTGCTTACTCAGCCCTGAATATGGTTTCAGTAGCTGTAATAACCACCGCCACCACCACCACCACCACCATCATCATCATCACCACCATCATCATCATCATCACTGAGATGATAAGGAAGAGGAGAGATATTTTCCAAAAATACCTCATCTCATCCAGTCTCCATTTTCTGCCTTTAAATTCCTATTATTTTTTATGTAATGCTTTTTAAATCTATATCAATGTGTAGTACATTTCCAGTTTCTAAGATAAAATATTGAATGAATTTTCCTTCATCTAAATTATTTTGTCTTGTTTAAATACCATGGCATGTTGAATCTGTTTTTAAAATGTTGTATATATTTCATATTTTAATCTATATCTTAATGTCTACTTTTCCTTATTTTTATAGGTTGCGGATTTACATTTTATTGTTAATGCCATTTACTGATCAACATTGTTAGTCTGAACTCTTACAGAATTGTCTGAATTGGAGTTTCATTTTCATGTTTCCATCAGTCTACAGCTTCTAGAAAGACCAGCCACAAATGCCAATGTACTACTTGTTTCCTAGTGGTAGAACACAATTGTATAAATTCTGCTATGTTTAAAACACAGGGATCTTATATCACGATAATATTAGTTGTATTAATGAGAAAACTACAGAAAGAATTTTATTGACAGAAAGTCAAAGAACAGAGCTAACTCGTTTACCATGTGCCCAGAGTTAGTGAGCTAAATAGCATCATAGGATTAGTGGTCTGGTACGTACACAAACCTTAACACTTGGGAGGCTTAATCAGGAGGATTATGAGTCTGAGGATGCCTTGTGCTACAAAGTTAGATACTGTTCAGTCAGCAAAGGCAGCCTAGAATCTCACATCTGGCATATAACTAAAGAAGGTCACATGTCCAGGTCATATAACAAAAATGCAAACATTATGAAAGACTATGACAGAATTTCTCCCCATAAATCTGTCCATCCTAAAGAAATAGTTTCCAATAATAATTACTTATATATTCATACAACATATAGCATTTAAAGCAGCAATGATAAACGACATCAAAGTTGAAAGCATTTGAAGAAGACAAAAGCACACATCTCAATGAACATAAAAATAAAAACAATAAATATCTGATTGATATACAGGAAAACAAAAATAAACACTAAATGAACTAATGAAGCTAATTTGGAATTTGAAAACTAAATTCAGTAAATGGAAATATTGAAGAGCATTCATGTTGAAATGAAGATGGGATTGAAAAAATGATAAATTAATTAGAAAGTTCAGAGGAATGGCTTTTAAATAGACTGGATCAAATAGAAGACAGAATATCAGTACTTGAAGGAAACAGAGAGGAAATGAATCACTATAGGAAAATATATCAAAAAATTTAAAAAGTACATACAAAAGAAACATGCAAGAACTGTGGGACACTGTGAAAAGACCAAAGCTTTGAATCATACACATAGATGAGGAAGAATCCTAGGTCCATGACATAGACCAGTTATTCAACAGGATCATAGAAGAATATGTCTACATATTAAAGAAAGACAAATCTATACAGATACAATAAACACAAAATCCCAAATAGACAAGCCCAAAGAAACTACTCATGGCATGTCATACTTAAAACACCAAGTATACAGAACAAAGAAAGAATATTGAAATACAAAAAATAAACACACACACACATACACACACACACACACACACACACATCACAAAAAGAGAAAAACCTATCAGAATAATAGCTAATTTCTTAATGGAAAAATTTAAAAAGCAAGAAGAGCCTAGTGCAAGGTAATTCAAATTATCAAAGATCACTGATATCAACCTAATTTACTCTACCCAGCAAAACTATCTATCAAGTTGAAGGAAGAAGAAGAAAAACTTCCCATGATATTAGCAGCCTACTTAAAAACCAAAACCAAAATGAACAAACCAAAAAAAAATCAACTAAATAAAAAGCAAAAATTGTTCATCTGGGAAAAGTAAGTAAAAGTCTTTGTTTAAGTTTAATTTACATTGCTGTGGTTTCTTGTGACTTTAAATCCCAACTTTCCTTGCCATGGAATTTTCAACTCAATGATTATTCTTTTTAAACTTCAGACTGTACTTCTTATTATATGAATTGTGTTTTCTAAAATACTACCTTTGGAGAACTGTAACATTTTGTTAAAGTTTTAAAGTAATTTGATAGAATTTAAAGTAAGTTTGATTTTGCTACTAACATTTCTTAGTCCCCTATTTTGGCCATCAAATTACTTTTTCCTGCCATCCATGACTAATTGGTAATTTGTCTTCGTCTCAAAAGACAAGTGGAAATGTATAAGAAGGAAAAGATGCCATCTACTCCAGTTGACATCATTTTAGGAATATTTCTCTTATATATACAATATATTACTCTTTTTTATTGGATATTTTCTTTATTTACATTCAAATGTTATCCCTTTTCCTGGTTTCTCTCCTTCCCAGAAACCCCCTATTACATCCTCCCTCCTCCTGCTTCTATGAGGGTGTTCCTCCACCCACCCACTCACTCACCCACCCACCCACCCACCAATTCCCACCTCCCTGCCCTCAATTCCCCTACACTGGGACATCTATCGAACCTTCATAGGACCAAGGACCTCTCCTTCCATTGATGCATGACAAGGCCATCCTCTGCTACATATGCAGCTGGAGCCATGTATACTCCTTTGTTGATGGCTTAGTCCCTGGGAGTATTTGGGGGTCTGGTTGGTTGATATTGTTGTTCTTCCTATAAGGTTGCAAACCCCTTCAACTCCTTCAGTCCCTTCTCTAACTCCTCTATTAGGGACCCCATGCTCAGTCCAATGGTTGGCTGTGAACATCTGTCTCCGTATCTGTAAGGCTCTGGCAGGACATCTCAGGAGACAGCCATATCAGGCTCCTTTCAGCATGCATTTCTTGGCATCCACAATAGTGTCTGGGTTTGGTAACAGTAATATACTATTCTTTGTTCATGTGCACACACTCCTGCATGCATTGAAATTGCTTTTTTCCTTGTCACTGTGGGTATTGGTGTCTTATTTTGAGTGAAGAATCTGAGCAAATTGTCATATTGATCCCCCTCCCTGCTGTGCACCTTGATGTCTATCAACAGAGTGTACAGTCACTGGCTGACTTGTTGGAGCTCAGTTAATGTTTGGAGACCCTTCTATAAGCTTTACTGGAACTTACCTACCTCTGACCAACATCTGAGAAGTCATTTGTGAAGAACTGGATGCCATAGACTGCAACTTGTATTGGACTAAGTTCTCAATAACCAGAGTCAGGAAGTTAAAAGAAGACCTTTAATTCTCAGGGGAGAGCCTCCTCCCAATGAGGACCTAGACACAGCACAGAAAATTCCCACATCTCTGAGAACAGATTTTTTTTTTCTGTTTCTAGGTACCAATGATCAGTTATCTGTACATCACCAGGGAGCACTCTCCCACAAACACATCTCAGGAGGCTAGCTGCTCAGAGGCATGATGGCTTCACACTAATACTTCAAATCTCACTGTGGTGATAGGTGACGTAACTCTTGGTAGAGAAGTAATGAAGGAGGAAAAGATCATGGTAGGAAAACCCCAATATTTCCACTAAGTCATCGCTGAAACTTATAAAATTAATAAGTAGGAGAGAAAGATGAGTCTTATTTATTTCCAAACCTAGATATAGACACAGTCATAGACACAGCTGGAAAGCCACACACACACACACACACACACACACACACACACACACACACAAACTTAGACACATATAACTGCATTATTTTTGTGAGTCTTTGGTGCCCTTAATTCTATATACTAATTAAAAAGTAAAAATAAATACAATAGAAATTTATGCCAAGGATAAAGTACAGTTTAAGGACATGACATGATTTTTAATTATAATTTTATCATATTTGCTCTTTGAAAATGTCACAGATGTATGTATGAAGTGTATTATGTTGACACTCATCCTCTACCCTCTCTTATCTTCCTTTCGCCTCTGTCAAACCCCTCTTCTTCCCTTCAAGTCTTTTTTATCTTTCATGTGTTTTTGTTTTGTTTTGTGATCCACTGAGCTATAACCAAGCCATCTGTGTAACTCTGGGTTCAATGGAACTTGGTGGGTACACAATTGAAGACAATGTCTGTACTTTCCCAGAATCCATCAGTAGTCAATAGTTCACTGGGGATCCATACACCTCCTTCCAATCCTGGATTAACTAATGACATGACCAGTGTAGGCAACTTTAGTTGCTGGGGGATCTTAACTGCATCACTGTGCTGTGTCCTTTGCATTCTTTCTGTCCCTTCTGTGAGATTCACTGAATGGCCCCACCCTCAGAGAGCAGTGCTGGCCTTACCAAAACTGCAAAGTGAATTTGTAGCAAGGTAGGAAAAAAAAACATCCCCAGAAAAACAAAGAATCAAAGTCTCAATTAACCTGGACCTCGGAGATCTCTCAAAAACTGGACTACCAACCAGTCAGCATATATCAGCTCATATGAGGCCCCCAACATACAGCAGAGGTCTGCCGGGTCTGAGTTCAGTCAGAGAAGATGCATCTAACCCTCAAGAGACTGGAGGCCCCAGGGAGTTTAGAGTCTGATTGGTTAGGGGGTGGCTGGTGGTGACATTCTCGTGTAGACAGGGGTCTCGGGAGGAGGTATGGGATGTGGAACAGTCAGAGGATGGACTGGGGTGGGGAATAAAATCTGGAGTGTAAATAAATAAATAAATAAATAAAAGATTAAAACAAACAAATAAACAAAACCAAAATGTGTTCCAAAACTTAGTTTTCTAAAAAGAACTTTAAAAGAACATTTTATTTGTATTTTTATTTAAATTTTATATTCTGTACATATTGCTAGAGGCCAACCACTTTTTCTGTTTTTTTAAGTTTGTATCTTTTATTTTTACCAAAAAATAACAAAATCTTTCCTCTTTCACAAAAATAGATTCCCCCCGACATGGTCCCTTTTTGCAGCCTAGATTTCAGAATATATTCTGTAGCCCACTGTGGGGGAATCTTCCACTGTCTTCAGTTTTGAGACACTACAAAACTGTAGGCCAGCCTGTTTCCCTTGTGGACTTTTCTGGAGCCAGCAGAGACATTCCAGGTCCTGCTACTCTGGAGTGCCCTGCTGTTTCTCTGGAAGGCAGGCAGTTCCTCATCTATAAGAAGGGGCCTGGTTTTGGAGGTTTGCCTCAGCAGCCAACTCTAGCCTACCCAGGGTGTGGTAGGGTTTTCTGGAATCAGGCTAGAAATCCTTCCTCAAAGCGTTAATAGTTGTGTCCTGGAGTGTGTCTGACAACCTCTGTTTGCACATGCATCTTGGTGTCTCAATCAGCAGGCCTAGCATAGAAGTTAAAAGCTTTGTATTTTTCACAGTTTTTGTTTCCTCCAATGCATATTGAGAGACAGAGACAATATTCTTATTTGACTTCTTGTTCTCATCCTGGCCTCTCAGGATAAAGGCTCTGCAAGGGCAGAAACCTATCTCCCTACCTGTAAGTCAGTGTATAGGGCTCAGCATGGAGGTACTGAGTAATGGATACTGAATGAGGATCCCAGCCTTTCTGGTAGCAGTGCTTGGAAATCCAAGAAGCATGAAAGCATCAGGAGAATGGGCTGAGGCAGGTGTTTTTAGAATGGAAAGGTCTCCATCAGTTACATGATCCTCTGTCCTGAGATAGAAGAAAAGACTCTGGATTCTCCAATTCTAGTTTCAGTGGCTCCCTGGTTTGGAGGGCTATTTTGTGCTGGCCTTCAGTTATGTCAGTAGGTTCTGGGTTATAGATTGAAGTATCTTGATTCCAAGTTCAAGATCCAGGGGAAGAAGCTTACCTTTTGTTTGTTTTGTTTTGTTTTGTTTTGTTTTGTTTTGTTTTGTTTTGTTTGAGACAGGGTTTCTCTCTGTAGCTCTGGCTGTCAGGGAACTCACTCTACAGACCAGAGTGGACTTGAACTCAGAAATCCAACTTACTTCTGCCTCCTATGTGCTGGGATTAAAGGTATGAACCACTACCACCTGGCTCAGAGGCATAATGACATCAGGCCCTTCTGGAGGCAGAGATGAGTGAATTGACAATTCATAGACATCCTTGGCCAAGCAAATCAGCTCACACGGTGGTAGGTCAGAGGCTTAAGGGACTCAGGGCAAAGCTGCACTATCTAACCTCCACTCAAATGCCAGGGTCTCATATTGATAGAAGATGGCAGTCTAGAATATTCAGAGGTACAATTCCATCTACATACACATTTTGTACACTTGTACACATGGTCAGACTGTATCATTACTCCTATAATGGTTATAGACTTGTAGTCAACCTCTCCATCTATCTATACATCCATCATCTATCATCCATCCATCCATCCATCCATCCACCCATCATCCAAAATGAGGGTCTACTATGTGTCTAGAAGGACCTGGATCTCTTAGACAAATCCCACAATCACACACACACACACACACACACACACACACACACAC
This sequence comes from Mus pahari, assembly GCF_900095145.1. Classification (NCBI taxonomy): domain Eukaryota; kingdom Metazoa; phylum Chordata; class Mammalia; order Rodentia; family Muridae; genus Mus; species Mus pahari. The sequence continues at coordinate 75,336,492 of NC_034590.1, read as the reverse complement.
ACACACTTGCTAACCATATTCCCCAAAGGATTTGGGAACCATCATGGTCGGGTGAAAGAGCGAAGTTTCAGAGCAGAAACCTGGTAGCCTACCCTACTCTTGGACTTAATACGAGGGACTAAATTCCTTTTCTTCTGTTGCCCACTTGAAGCCTTCCCTTTTCCATGCATTCCAGTACACAGATTTCTGAGTTCAGAGGTGTTGGGTCTATAGAGGGTTCCTACTCTTCAGTAGGCCTTCAGATTTCTCTACCCACAGGATCCTAAGGGTCCCCTCTCCCAGCTACAGTGTTCAGATGGTCTATCTAATAGACAACAACATACAGATCTGGACTCAGTGACAGATCCATTCTGTCATCTCCCTCAGCGGCTCTAGTTCCCTCTGGTCCACCAGGCTGAACTCCTGGATGAAGTAGTAAAAGTGCTTCTAGCAGGGGTTGACATTTGTCTCCACCCCCATGCTGAGGATGCTGTTGAAGCGGTGGATGTAGACATGAAAAAAGACTCTGAAGAGTTAGGATCTTGGTGCAGACCTTCTGGAAGCTCTTGGGGAAGGGAACTCCAACATATGTAAGAAAGATATCCTCATCATTGGTGAAACTCTCGATCCAGTCCATGAGCAATTCCATATAGTGGGTGCTGAGAGCTCGTTGGGCCTTCAGTATCGACAGTCTTCCTGCCAGCAGTACTCATAGTGGGGCCCACCAGCCGTGACTGATGCCCAGGTCTCACTGCAGTGCTCAGCCATGGTGCCATAGACGAGGTTGATATGGTTGAAGAAGTCTACCACAGGCACAGCGATCCAGTCATCAATGCTCTCACCAGGTGGCAGCCTCACCACACTCCAGGCCAGACTTGAGTGAACCTTTTGCCTTCTTATATAGCTCAAAGCTCTGTGTGCCAGGCTTGAAGTGCTTCTAGGGCCAGAAATCCTTGTCCTTAGCAAACACCTGCTTCAGACACAGTGCACAGGCAGGTAAAGCTGGATGTCTAGGCACAGGGACCTGAAGATGACCCACTCTGCCTGAGTAGACAGCTTTGGGTCTCTGTCCCTGCAGAGGCCAACCATTTTTAATGGCCAACAGTAACCCAATTGGCCTCCAGAGTGTTCCTTCTTTCCTTTCTGACTTAAAGTGTGTCATGACCACATTCATTGTAATCCCAAAGGAAAAAAGTTGTACTAAAACAAGCAAACAAGCAAACAAGCAAACAAACAAACAAGGCGGTGGTGGCAACTTTTAATCCTAGCACTCTGGAGGTAGAGGCAGGGAGATCTGTGAGTTCAAGACCAACCTGGTCTACAGATCGTGTTCCAGGACAGCCAGGGCTACAACAGAGAAACATCGTCTTGAAAAAACAAAAAAAACTAAACAAAACCAACCAACTAATCAAATAGAAGGAAAGGAAAACAACACCAAAATCTTGCTCCAAGCATTCCAGTAGGTTTCTGTACATTTCTCTGTGTGTGCCTAGATATGCTATAATTATTTGTTTTGTATGAGATAGCTAAAAATGACAAAGTGAGAAAGGGTTCTTTGCTTTTTATCTGTCATCTATCTATCTATCTATCTATCTATCTATCTATCTATCTATCTATCTATCTAGACCTGCTTGATGTACATATGAAACAAAGTCCAACAGAAAACTGTAGTTTTATTTTGCTTGCTCTGTTCTAACAAAAAGTTGTTTAGCAAATAAAGAATAGCCATATTTTTTTTTAAGCATCTTATTGCTAGAATTAATACTTCAGAGTCAGGCAATTTAAATCCATTTCCAGTAATTCAATAACGAAAGGCCCTTCTCATATCTTTGGGTCTTATCATTTTTCCTATAGATTTTTCATGAGTGGTAAAAAAGACAATATACAGTCCACATGGTTTTTCACAGAATGTAGTGAGTTAATACGTTAATGTATAAATAAGTAAACTAAATTACTAAAGATAGCCCATGAAAAGCTCAGTAGTTTATTTTATCAAGCTTTGTACTTCCTTTAACCACTAGATGTCAGCAATCTGCACTTGCCAAGCTAATGATCCTAGATGCAAACTGTCTTCATGAGCTCATGCTATAGGTTTGCAGAAACAGCTATCACCCTACCTCCAGTATATATATATATATATATATATATATATATATATATATATATATATATATACTGATATATATATATATTTGCATAGCTGCAAGGTTGAGAACATGTGTCCAGACGTCCTTGATTCCTTTTAGGATAAAATGTATAGGGAAGAGGGTTGGCAAGTTTTTAAAAATGGTGGGCATAGTTTAATAAAAAACTGTCAAATTATAGAGGGAAGACATTTGGTTTTTCAGTTTTAATTAGAGTGTGCTAATTTTGCACAGGAATAGGTTTTATTTCATAAATGCACATGACACATTGCTAACATTTACACCTCCATTATTCTGTATAGTCCCTGTTGCCTTATCTCCCTTCTCCCTTATACTCATCCTTCTGTCTTCACGATAACCCCCCTCCAATTTTGCGTATGAGATATATTTAATACTTGTCTTCCCGAGGCTCACATTCCACTTAATGAGAGCTGATTATTTCTGATAAACGTAATCTGTCTGAGCTAGCTTCTTTCTTTCGCCACATGCAAATGGTGCTAAAGATGGGTCTATTTGGTACACTTTTGGACATAAGTATCTGTGTTTATTTTGACCTCAGTCATTTTATTTGTAAGATTAAGCTCATGGGTCAGGTTTTGATGCATTTTTAAAAAAATGTTCACTCACAAATTGTAACAAGTAATTTCCAGGTGCACAAGGCAGAGGCTGGAAAACTCAAATGCAATTCATGTACACAAACCAGGAAAATCTGCAGGTTGCTATACCAGTCAGGAATGGATATAGCTGGTGTCATTCAGAACAAAAGTTGCTTAGGTTCCCAGAGATGAATAAATGCTACCTTTTACTATCTTCTTGGCTTTTTATACTGATATTTCCTAGTCATCTAATAATTTGAGTAATTTTGTATTGAAATGTAGACTTAGACAACATTTCTGAACAGAAGACATTCAGGACCTAGCTACTGATTTTGAAGCAAGAATTTTCTAGCCAGTCATGAATTTCATCTCAATGGCAATTTAAACAAAACCTCATTATTCATCCATATTGGGAATTTAAAAGAACAAAAATTCAAAATTCATAGCATTGAGAAACTTTACAGAGATTTTTTTAAGCTTATGCCATAGAATTGACCTTATATTCCCCTCTAAATTTTATGAAGTTCTATGTACATGAAGGCAAATGATGTATAGAATCAAATTGAATTTAGATACAAGACACTAATTACTCACACCTACTTGCATTAAACTGGAAAAGAGTATCACATTTCCTTAACATTCGTATAGTAGTTTGTCAAATCCCTTAAGACACAGCTTATTGGAGGAAGAATAGAGAGGGGAAGTATGGGGAGAAGGAGTGAGAACACAGAAGGAGCAATAATGATAACTATAAGGATGTGATCAATCAATCAAAGTGATTCAGTGATTTACAGATGAAGAGAAAGTCTGGGCTTATTGTAAAGGATAGAATTCTGTGAGACACTAGCTGTTCTGATTCAAGTACCACTACTTAAAGATGTGTGGAGAAATGAAGAGGTATCCCTCTTTACTACAATTGATTCTGTTCAAAGGACATTGTCACCTTCAGCATTATCTCCATGACTTTTTAAACTTTGTCCAGACATGTGGAGGGAGGTGGGGAGACTGGGCAGAATTGTGATTTTCTTAGCTGTTAATACTAAAGCATTTGGATCAAAGTGCTAGGCATGGAAACCATTCCTAAAATTATAAAGAATTTCAAGAGATTATTATATACCTTGAGCCATATGTGGATACATTTATGTAAACCTACATAGAATTATTCTTTTTGTACAACTATTTTTATAATTTTCTCTCTTATCTGCTTAGTTCTGACTCCATAAATGACAGGGTTCAGAGCAGGTGGAATGACTACATACAGATTAGCTAAAAGAATGTGGATGTAGTGGGGAATATTTTGGCCAAAGCGGTGAGTCATGAAAGAAAACAAGGCTGGTGTGTAAAAACACAGCATTATACAGACATGCGAACCACAAGTGTTTAGAGCCTTCAATCGGGCATCTTGAGAGGGAATTCGGAAAACAGCTCGAAGGATAAGCACATAGGAAGAGGCAATCAGGATCATGTCTACAAGGATATGGTGTCCCGCGCTACCTTCTCGCCAGCAAGAAATGACGCGGCACACA
>NC_034590.1:75326604-75332236 GCF_900095145.1 Mus pahari | reverse complement strand
TGTTAGAGCACAGGACATCAGCGCTATCTTGTAATGGCGAATGTGAGGGCGGCTCCCCACAATATGGGAAATCACTACGAGTCCATAGATGATATTGATCTTGATGGGTGCACAAGCTAATCGGGCCAGACCCATGTGCTCACAGTATGTGTGAGGCATGATGTGGTGACCACAGAAGGGCAGTCTCAGAATGAGAAACACAAATGGAGTCACAAGAATTAAATTTCTTCCAATAACAACTGAGAGAAGAAGGCTGATTGTTTTATTGGTGAGGATTGTGGTGTACTGGAGAGGTTTGCAGATGGCAACAAAGCGGTCATAAGCCATAACCACTAGCAAAACAGTTTCCATGCCCGTAAACACGTGGATGAAGAACATCTGAGCAAGGCAGCCCCCGAAACTGATCTCCTGGAGATTGAACCAGAAGATGCCCAACATTTTTGGGATGGTAGATGTGGATAGACACAGATCAATCATCGACAATGTGGCTAGAAAGTAGAACATGGGCTGGTGGAGGCTATGTTCAGTCTTGATCACAAAGAGAATGGTGATGTTTCCCACAAGGGAAGTCAGATATACAAGACAGAATGGGAAAGCAATCCATATATGAAAAACTTCCAGTCCTGGAATCCCTAGCAGGATAAAGAAAGAGGGATGGAACTGGGTGCTATTGATAGAAGACATTCTCCAAGCAAATGTCTGAGAATTCTTGTTAAGGGAGACTATCCTCTCATTAAGAGCTTCCATTATCAAGGACCTGGGAGATGGAAAAAATAAAACAGCATAAATATGGAGATAAGATGTCTTCTTCAAAAGTAATTTAGCTAGCTGGGCAGTGGTGGCACATGCCTTTAATCCTAGCACTTGGGAGGCAGAAGCAGGTGGATTTCTGAGTTTGAGGCCAGCCTGATCTACAGAGTGAGTTCCAGGACAGCTAGGGCTACACAGAGAAACCCTGCTCAAAAAACAAACACAAACAAACAAACAAATAAATAAAACAAAAAGTAGTTTAGCAATTTGCTCAACACCCATCTTACTTTTGAGACCTATTGAAATCAATATTGCCCCCTTTTTGCTAACTCATGAGATCACTGAGAAAACCTGGAATATTTGTTCTTATGTTATTTACTCACGTTCTTTGATTCTCATTCATTAATCACTTTGAGTACTACCATCCATGTCCAGAGTCCCTCAAAGTGTGGTCTACTATTAAAAAACCATAAATCCTATGAGATGCATTATACTTTCACCAGTGTTTTGATTTGTTATAAATCTAGGGGTTTGTTCATTAGTTCAGTATGCTCAACTTGACATAATAAAGCTCAGTGAGATGTTCTGCTCTTTAATTTTCCTTATTTTAACTCTGTTGCTCTGAGAAGCCTGTTGCTCTACAACAACATTGCTAATTTTTAGTGCCTTTTCATCTTATGGAGTTGAGTTATTTTCAAAACTATTTCTAGACTCCTGGTTCTTTGAAAATACTCACATACCTCTCTTAGAGTTTTGATTGCTGTGATAAAATACCATGACTAAAAGCAACTTGGGGAGGAAGGTTTTATTCCAATTTACAAATCTCAAGTCATACTCTGCTATTGAAAGAGGTCAGAGCAGGAACTCAAGGCAGGAATCTGGAGGTATGATCCAAAAGTCAGCTCCTCAGGGCTTGCCCAGCCAGGTTTCTTTTACAACCTAGACTACCTGACCAGGGGTGATACCACTTACAGTGAGCTGGGTCCTACCAAATTAACCATTAATTAACACAACACCTCACAGACTTGCCTACAGGCCAATCCTATAAGGGCAATTTCTCAATATAAATTTGAAAAAGAGCAAAGGGCGATTTAAGGAAAGATTTGGAGGGAGGAAGGGGAAGAGGGAATGATTTAATTATATTTACTTATAATCTCAAAAGCAAAAGAAATAATTTCCTCTTCCCAGATACATCTAGATTTGTGTCAGGTTGACAAACAAACAAGCAGACAACAACAACAAACCAACCACTCTGTATATTTTTTTAAAAAATTACCTTTCTCTTATCAGATGAATCATTTATATTTGTCTTATAATATATAGAGTCAATACTATATACACATAATATTTATAACCTAAAATTGTGTCTAGCTTTAAGTATAAAAAGATTAAATATCTAAAAGATGTTTGCACTCCAAAGTTAAATTTTTGTTAGGTTATCTGTTTTTAATCCTTTAACAATAGTCATCAAACAAACAAAAAAGTCCCTTAACAAAAACAACAAAATCTTTTAATGTTTTGTGCTCCTAGGGTACTACATAACTCCAATAACTAACATGACCTAACTTCTTTATCCTGTTATGGTAGAAGATATGCTACTGGGACGTAAAACAAGAAAATTTTAGTTTCATATTCCTAATATAATAGAAGATTCTGGTTCCATCTGTGTAAGAGAGAGAGAGAGAGAGAGAGAGAGAGAGAGAGAGAGAGAGAGAGGACAAAGAGACACAGAGAGACAGAGACACTTGACAGAGAGAGACCAAGACATAAACAGTGACAGAAACACAGACACACACACACACAGACACACACCCACACACCCACATACACACACACACCCACGCACACTACAGGGAGTGGGGAGACAGACAAACAGACAGTTGTAGAGAGACCAGAAAGACAATGGAGTATAATGTTCTGAATACCAGATGTTCTCTAGCTTGTTAGGTAACTATCACACCAAGGAAATGTCCTGGTAGAAGAATCATTAACAATGTTCTGTTCTGTATGTGAAGAGACAGAGCCATAGAAGACCCCACAGAAGCCTGAGAGAAAGTTGATCATACAGAAGTAAGAAGTCATTTGCCAGTGTTGAAGGGAAGATGGCAGTCTAAGAAATTGGAAGCAGTTTATGGAATTTGGCTAACTTACAGTTAGTACCATCTTCAGGGTGATTGTTTACAACAAGACACTTTACCAGCAAAGGTGAGGTGTCAGGGGAGTGAGAGAGGGGGCTAATCTGGCACAGTATCATTTACAGCTACCAGGACATTTACTTCTTATAAAAATTTAGCTAGAATACTTGTTCTTGTCTTTCTGCTGGAGCTGTGTGATACCAGCAGTGTCTGATACATGCTGCTGACAAGCTGGTCATTTCTTGGAGGCCATCTTGGTTTAGATGGGCTTACTGACAAACACCTCAGTCCCACAGTATACTATAAAACTTGAGTTGGTGGTAGTTAGGGTACTTTCCCTTATAGAATCCACAAATGCTGTGGTAACTGATAATGTGATCTCCTTTTACAGTATTGTTTCTTTCTGGACTTTGCAGAACATTAAGTGGACTATTTTTACACTTGAAACTACTTCTACTTAAAGTGGCTAAAATGTTTGTTGTGCCATTTACTTGCTGAGGAACTTCGGCTAAGCTAATCTCTTTACTTTATAAATCATTTTCTTTTCCTATAAAAGAAATTGGGGAATATCCAACTAAAATCCAACTAATATCTTTATTTTCAGAATGAACAAGACTAGTAGATCTGAGAGAAGCAGGTCAGAAAGTAGCCAAAAATGTCACCGGTGTTTCCTAGTGTTTAATTTTAATCCAAGATTCCAAGAAAAAACCATTGTTTAAAATGATGTCATTGTTGTCTAGAAGAAGAGTGGGTTGTTACAGAAAGAATGAAGGGCTGCTCTCAGGCTAGACATTCACACTTCTCTAGATATCCATATATAGTAACATTATCCAGTACTGCTCAATTTGAAGAGAACCTGGCTCTCTTCTCAGTCTTAGTCATCCCTCTTCAGCATTCCTCAGCTTCATGGGATCAAAAAATTTGAATGGTCTGGGAAGGAAGGTGAATTCAGGCCATTTCAAGATGGAGGCATGAAGGAGGCTGGAGAAACAGGCAGATTTTGGTTGCTCTAGCAGGGATGTTACATCAAATTTTAGATATGGTTCCCCAAAGTATTGGGAAGTAGGTGGTGAAAAATAGGTGGAAGGAGCTTTACATGAGAATGAGTATGAGAGAGGCAGGAGCCGACAATAGTGATGATGAAATTACTGATGGAATTATATCTGGATACTGACATTAGTCACACCTTTATCCCAACCCAAACATAACAGTGATCTGCAAATTGTCATCTGCCACAGAATGCACAGCAAACCTTACAGATAGATTTACTGCTTGATTGGTTTTCTAGCCTCCATAATTTTAATTTTACTGAAGTATGTGTGTACCTGTGTTTTTATAAACTATACAGGAATGGGCTGAGGACAAGAAGTAAGAGAGGAAAGAGGGAGGAAGGGAAGAGAAAGGCACAGGAACAAGTGTGCAAAGTCATCATGAATATCACAGTTCTTACCTTATCTGTACCAATCCCACTGTGATGTATTTTGCTGTGTCCAGAATGGTTCTCAAGATAGTCGCGGATTTCTGAGTTCGAGGTCAGCCTGGTCTACAAAGTGAGTTCCAAGACAGCCAGGGCTATACAGAGAAACCCTGTCTCAAAAAAAAAAAAAAATTAAAAACAAAAAACCAAACCAAACAAACAAAAAAGGAAGACTTCTGCATATTTGACTGCTCTTTCTCTTCTCTGCTGTCTCTTCTGTATCTTACATGGATTCTGATATTACTAATATTTTATTTCCCAGTTTTCACATGGAGCTGAATAGCATTGTGGTATATGTTTTTAAAGATGGCCCTTTCAAGCCTCTGCATTTTCAGCCTCACTAGTCCCACGGAGAGAAACTTTATAGGGAGTCTAAACATGTCCCAGCATCTATGAACATAGTTTCCAGAACCCTCTGTGCATAAACCTGTGCCCAAGGGTCTAACATTTTATTCCTCTCTATGGCATAATGGAGAAACACTGTACCAGATATAATCCCTTTGCTCAGAGGAGGAGATGCAGTGTGAATGGGGAGAAAGGGAAATACACCAAGGGAATGAGAGGGCCTCCCAAGGGTAAAAGAAGACATTAAGTTTATACTGGAGAATTCTCCAAAGTATGACTTTCTTCAACAACTTTTCCACTTTGTTTCATTAAAAAATGCAAGTTCTAACTTAATCTGGGCAAGGTCATAGCTAAGGGTTTAGAAGTACAAGAGTAGACTCTTAAAATACATTCATCTCTGTGACAGTGTACAGAATTAAGAGTTGGGGTCTATAGGAAGGCGTATGTTTACTCTTTTGTCAGGTTGTGGCAAAAAATTCCATTTCTCCTAAGAATACTTATCTTCCCCTTGTGAGGCACTGGTAGTATTTCCCCAGTGTCTCTTCCTGTGTGGTGAGGTAGGCTCGATAGTTTTCTTTAAAAAAATTTTTTTTTAAATTATTTTATTAGATATTTTCTTCATTTACATTTCAAATGCTATCCCAATGTCCTCTATACGCTCCCCCCACCCTGCTCCTCTGCGCTCCTACTCCCACTTCTTGGCCCTGGCGTTCCCCTGTATGGGGCACATAAAGTTTGCAAGACCAAGGGGCATCTCTTCCCAATGATGGCTGACTAGGCCATCATCTGCTAAAAATGCAGCTAGAGACACGAGCTCAGGGGGTACTGATTAGTTCATATTGTTGTTCCACCTCTAGGGTTACAGACCCCTTCAGTTCCTTAGGTAATTTCTCTAGCTCCTTCATTGGGGTCTCTGTATTCTATC
>NC_034590.1:75324818-75326593 GCF_900095145.1 Mus pahari | reverse complement strand
TGTCCTGGATTTCCCGGAAGTTTTGAGTTAGGTTCTTTTTGCGTTTTGCATTTTCTTTGATTGTTGTGTCCATGTTCCCTATGGAATCTTCTGTACCTGAGATTCTCTCTTCCATCTCTTGTATTCTATTGCTGATGCTCACATCTATGGTTCCTGATTTCATTCCTAGGGTTTCTATCTTCACAGTTGTCTCCCTTTGGGTTTTCTTTATTGTTTCTCCTTCCTTTTTCAGGTCCTTAATGGTTTTGTTCAAATCCATCCCCTGTTTGGTCATGTTTTCCTGTAATTCTTTAAGGGATTTTTGTGTTTCTTTTAGCTGTTTAGCAGTGTTATCCTGAAATTCTTTAAGGGATTTTTGTGTTTCTTCTAGCTGTTTAGCAGTGTTATCTTGTAATTCTTTAAGGGATTTTTATGCTTCTTCTACCTGTTTATTAGTGTTTGCCTGTAGTTCTTTAAGGACTTCTTCCTGTTTAGCAGTGGTCTCNTGNAATTCCTTGAGGGATTTTTGTGCTTCCTCTTTAAGGGCTTCTACTTGTTTAGCATTGTTCTCCTGTATTTCTTTGAGTTAGTTATTAATGTCCTTCTTCAAATCTTCTACCACCATTATGAGATATGATTTTAAATCAACATCTTGCTTTTCAGGTGTTCTTGGGTGTCCAGGACTCACTGTGGTGGGCGTAGTGGGTTCTGATGGTGCCCAGTGTTCTAAGTTTCGGTCAGTAAGATTCTTACATTTGCCTTTCACCATCTGGAAATCTCTGGTGTTCATCTCTGGCTGGAGTTTGTTCCTCCTGTGATTCTGTTAGCCCCTGTCTGCACTCCTGGGAATCCAACTCTCCAGTGCATCCCCTTGGTCAGAGCACTCTCTGCAGGCAAGCTCTCCTCTTGCAAGGCAGGTGTCCAGAAGTCTGGAGCTCTGATCCTCCTTCTGAGTCCTGGGGTCAGAGCTGTCCCTGTAGGCTGACTCTCCTTGCTTGATCCCGAGGACCCGTGTTCCCGAGGACCTGCGGTGTGGAGAGTCCTCTGGAGCTCTCAGCTGCCTCCACTGGGGTTCAGAAGAGCCTCAATAGTTTTCTAAGGACATGCTATAGGCTCTGATTTCCTGGCTTTAGGAACAAAACATCTAGGGGGTAATGGAATATGCCAGTTTTCATTTTCTATGTTCAGAGTTTTTTAATTTGCTATCATAGAGAAAATAATGTTTCTAATCTAAAAGAGATTAGGGGATTGTTCTGTTCATCCTTCTCTTTTGATAGACAAGATGATTAGTTCCTAGTCTCTTGTTCTTCCCTTACAGAGTCCAGGTTGATATTTTATTTACACATAATACTCCCATATTAAGCCTAACTCTATCCAGTTTCTGCTTAACATTTTTCCTATGACTCCCCTTTCCTTATTGTACAACATAAACTTCACACAAATTATACTGTTACCAATTTATTTTCCTCTATAACTGATAATTACTTGGACAGTTTTTGTAACTTGTGATTTTTTTTCATACTATATCACTGTCTTTTGGGATCAAAGGTCTTGCATGTAAAATCATCACCAGTTATTTCCATGTTCCTTCAATTCTTCCCCAGGGACAGTTCTCCATGATAGCCCTCCACATGACCTTCCTTTGTGCTTTTTGTATTTTCATGCCACTATGACAGCATGCATACTCTCCTTCTTCTTCTTTTCTTCTTCTTCTTCTTCTTCTTCTTCTTCTTCTTCTTCTTCTTCTTCTTCTTCTTCTTCTTCTTCTTCTTCTTCTTTCTCTCTCTCTCTCTCTC
>NC_034590.1:75305005-75324778 GCF_900095145.1 Mus pahari | reverse complement strand
TCTTTTCTCTCTCTCTCTCTCTCTCTCTCTCTCTCTCTCTCTCTCTCTCTCTCTCTCTCTCTTGTTCATTTAGGGTTGCCTTTGTGTGCTGGTATTAATGTACTATTTCATTTAATACTACTCTTCTGTTTACCTAGCACAGTGTCTTGGATGGAAAAATTGGTTAGATACTGTGGGTTGTATATGTCTTAGAATAAAATGCCAGTTCTGTGAATAGCCCAATGCTCTATAATCTTATATTTGCTATTCTGATCTTATTGTGAAAATTATTACAGAGTCTTCTGACAATTTATCATAAAAGCATTATTATCTTCACTCTTGAAGCACTATTCATATTCTGAGACAGAAACCCAAATGTTCTTTAAAGACACAGTTCCTATAAAGATTTTAGGGATTGGGCGTATTTTTATACTGTAGCACCTTAACCCAATAGTCTAAAGGAGAGAGAATCTTAATTCATACCCAGTGATATGTCTTGAATAGTATTCACCCTCATCCTTTAATGTCTAACATATATGTTGATACTTGTGATATATTATGGTCAATGATTCTAAGTTCTTAAAGATTTTCAGTTTGCATCAGTTTTACTTTTTAAATATTTATCAATATATCTTTTATTGTTTCTTTTCTTTAAAATATGCTGGATAGTTTATTTCTGTTATGACTTCTGTATCATGTGGGGAATTATCCACAATAGTCATATCTTCAGTTTTGAAGGAGTGAGAATATAATAAGCATGAACAAAAGAATAAGATAGAATACATATTTTGCATGTCCTTTTGGGTCTGAGTAACCTCACTCAGGATGATATTTTCTAGCCACATCCATTTGCCTGCAAAATTCATGATGTCCTCACTTTTCAAAATTATCTTTAATCTTTTTTTTTTTTTTTACAGTCCAGTCATTATCCCCCTTTTAGTCTTCCTACTGACAGTTTATCATCCCATTCCTCCTCCCTTGTCTCCAAGAGGATGTCCTCACCCCTACTCCACCAGGCCTCTCTACTCTCTGGGGCTGCAAATCTCTTGAGGGTTAGGCACATCTTCTCTCACTGAGGCCAGGCCAGGCAATCCTCTGCTGTATATGTGTCAGGGGCCTCATATCAGCTATGCATGATGCTTGATTGTTGATTCAGTGTTTGAGAGATTTCAGGGGTCCAGGTGAGTTGAGACTGCTGATCTTCCTATGGGGTTGCCCTCCTCCTATGCTTGTTCTATCCTTTCCCTAATTCACAGGGGTCCCCGACTTTAGTCCAATGGTTGGGTGTAAGCAACTGTCTCAGTCAAATGCTTGTTGGGTCTCTCAGTGGGCAGCCATGCCAGGCTCCTGTCCATGAGCATACTATAGCATCAGTAACAGTGTCAGGCCTTGGAGCCTCCCCTTGAGCTGGATCCCACGTTGGGCTGCTCACTGGACCTACTTTTTCTCAGTCGCGTCTCCATTTTTGTCCCTGCAGTTCTTTTAGACAGGAACAATTCTGGGTCAGAGTTTTTGACTTTGGGATGGCAACCACATCCCTCCACTCGATGCCTTGTCTTTCTACTGGAGGTGGACTCTACAAGTTCCCCCTCTTCACTGTTGGGCATTTCATCTAAGGTCCTTCCCTTTGAGTCCTGAGAGTCTCTCACCTCCTAGGTCTCTGGTATATCCTAGAGCTCCCCACCCCACTTCCTACCTCTTGAGGTTGCCTGTTTCCATTCTTTCTGCTGGCCCTCAGGACTTCATTCCTGTTTTCCCCCAATATATGATCATGTTTTCCTTTTCCTCTCCCTATCCCCTTTGTAAATCAACCTGGAAGTTCCTTAGAAATTTGGAAATAATCTACCTGAAGAACTAGGACATCAGGAGTTTTGCAGGCAAATGGATGAAACTAGACAATATCATCCTGAGTGAGGTAACTCAGATCCAAAGGACATGCATGGTATGTACTCAGTAATAAGTGGATATTAGCCAAAAAAAGTACAGAATACCCAGTATATAATCCACAGAACTCAGGAAGGTTAACAAGCCAAAGGGCCCAAGTGAGGATCCCTCAATCTCACTTTGTAGGGAAAAGAGTGTCTTCATTTTTAATAGCTGAATAGTATTCCATTGTGTAAATGAACCACATCTTCTGTATCCATTTTTTTTTTTTTTTTGGTTGAGGCACATCTGGGTTGTTTCCAGCTTCTGAATATTACAAATAAGGCTGCTATGAACATGGTGGAGTATGTATCCTTGTGATATGCTGGGGCATCTTTTGGGTATATGCTCAAGAGTGGTATAGCTGGGTCTTCAGGTAGAACTATTTCCAATTTTCTGAGGAACCTCCAGATTGATTTCCATAGTAGTTGTACCAATTTGTAAGAGGATATTAAGCCAAAAAAGTACAGAATACCCAGGACACAACCCACAGATGGTAAGTATTACAAGGAGAAAGTCCAAAGTGAGGATGTTTCAATTCCACTTACAAGGGGAAAAGAAATAATCACAGGAGGCAGAGAGAGGAAGAGACCTGAGTGGAAGACAGGAATGGGAGAAAAGGGAAACAGGATCAGGTATGGGGGAGGGACAGGAGAGAAGCCCAGCATCAGGAATAAGGTGGGAGGGGAGATTCTTTAGAAAGTACCAGAGACCCTGGAGGTGAGAAACTCTAGAGACTCAATCTCAATCAGGATGACCTTAACCACAATGCTCAACATTGGTGAACGGGAACTCAAAGAGCCCATCTCTAGTAGATAGACAGGGCTCAAGCAGAGGGACAGGGTTACTAACCCACAGTCAAAATTTCTGATTCAGAACTGTTCCTGTCTAAAAGAATTGCAGGGACAAAAAAGGAGATGAGACTGAATGAAATGTGGTCCAATGACCAGCCAACTTGGGATCCATTTTATGGGAAAGCACCAAGTCCTGACACTATTACTGATGCTAGGATGTTCTTAAGCCTGGCATGGCTGTTCCCTGAGAGGCCTGACCAGATGTTGACTGAGGCAGATATAGACACTTACACCCAACTGTTAAACTGAAGTCAGGAACACCTATGATTGAATTAGGGGAAGGATTGAAGCAGAAGGGAAGAAGGAGCCCATAGGAAAACCAGCAGTCTCAACTTACCCAGACCTGTGGGAGCTTCCAGAGACTGAGCCACCAACCAGGAGCATACATGGGTCAGTCTGAGGCCCCTGGCACAAATATTGCAGAGGTCTGCCTGGTCAGGCCTTAGTGCGAGAAGATGTGCCTAATCCTCAAGAGACTTGAGGGCCCAGGAAAGGGGGAGGCTTAGTGGAGGAAGCACCCTCTCAGAGGCAAGCTCTAAGCCTCTGCTTGCATCACACCAGTTTCATAGAAAGTCATATGCTCACTCTAACTTAGAAGGTTGGAAAATAACTCCATTTCTCCTTTTATTTTTTGAAAATTTTATAGAATGGATTATTATGTTTAACTTGCCCACCTGAACACCCAAATTATCCCTGTCTCTACCCAATGAACTTGTGTCTTTATTATTATAAACTCAAGTTCAATTTGTGATGTCCATTTGCTCTAGGATTTGTGGGAATCCACAGAAGTGTAATCAGCCTGGTAGGGGTCACACCCTGAAATAAAATTGATCCCCCCTCTTCCAGAGGTGGGCACTC
Organism: Mus pahari; assembly: GCF_900095145.1. Lineage (NCBI taxonomy): Eukaryota > Metazoa > Chordata > Mammalia > Rodentia > Muridae > Mus > Mus pahari. Next base: position 75,321,164 of record NC_034590.1, on the reverse strand, counting down.
CTTCAACAGCTTCTTAGTTAAATGTGGGTCTTCATACACTCTTCCCCACCCCACCTGAAAACCAGGGACAGTCACTTGGCCTGCTGTAGGATAAGAGGCTACACAGATAAAATGAAAGTCAGTTTTGAATAATGAGGTACTGTGGCTGAGACTGTCTTTAATCACCCAGCTAAACTGATATGTCTCAAAGGAAAGGCTCATGCAATATTGTCCAGCTTGATCTTGGTCACTCTTGTGCTATCTATCACAACTGCTCTGAGTTTGTATGTGCAACTTCCCTGTTGTGTCTCAAAAACATTTTTTTTCCTAAGCATTGCATTAAAAACCAATGTTTCAGGGGCAAATCTCATTTTGTTTTCTGCACACAAATGATATACATTGTTATTCATTTCATTCTGCATCACTTATCAAAAAGTCTACACATTCTCTAACTTCTTGCAATTTTATATCATGACTATATATTTTTTTTTGCAAGTATTTCCTTTCTGTATTTGTTTCTTTTCAATTAAGCTGTCTGCTTGTGTACAAGTTTCCCACATTTTAATTAATGAGACTGTTTGTAAATGTGTGAATTTGCATAAGTATAGCAGCATGAATCCTAGAGTGTTGTTCTTCAAGTTCACCTGCTCTCTTACTGTTGTGGACTCTTGACCCTTAACTGGTGATACTGTTGAGAAGGGTTGTAGAAGCTTCAGAAGGTAGAGCCTTGCTGGAGGAAGTATGCCATAGAGTGCAGGCCCTGAATTTTATACTCAAAGCCTATATACGTTTGCTCTTTGACTCCTGACTACTGAGACATTGTGACCAGTCAACTTCCAGCTTCTGTCTCCATAACTTTTCCTCCATAATGGACATATTTTTTCTGAAAATACAAACCCAAAATCCTTTTTAAAATTATTTAGTCAGATATTCTGTTGCAGTAATGTATAAGGTAACTAATATGATTAATATATATAAATATATATTCTAATTTGATGAGAACAAATGGACAAATGATAGTAAGAAAACATTCACAATGAGTTAGAGAAATAACTTATAGGGAAATGTAAAAATAATGCATATTTAGGAGGTTATTTCCCATATATGCTAATGTGAGCATCTTAAACTCAATGAGTCACATACACACATACACACACAGACATATGCATGGGCATAAATGTGCACACAAGTGGTTCCCCCACAAATAACTTGAAATTGGAGGGAGAGTTCTTGGTAGTAGAAGAGGGAGGTGGCATAAAAGAGGGTTAAGAAAATGAAAATGAGTAAAACTTACCACATTCATATATGAAGCTCATTTTGGATTATTCTGAGTTTCCTTGTGATAATGTATACTTAAATACTTTATTCCTAACCTAGTCTTCATTTCAATGTATTTTTAAAGGAGATCAGAAGAAAATCCTGATCCAAAAACAAAATCTTCAAGTTGAATTTTAGAGAGAGTTTTTTCTCAAATACTCAGCCATCAAGTAGATGTAGTGATAGATTCAGGGAAAAGAATATTGACGCAGATAATATATGTACAATCAAGTTGATGACTATGCACTTAATTATCATGTTCATTACTTCTTTCATGTTTATTCTTATCCCTGAAGTTTACTTTATTAATTACAATTTGAAAATATTCATACATTAAATTAGTGGAGATCATTAGAGTTATACAACTGGATAAAGTGAATACTATGATAACTTTCAAAATTAAATTTGACTTTAACTATGCTTGAACAACATTTTACTTAAGATCTTTATAGCAACTTGTCATCCTGCATTTTTGCCTGCCAGTTGTGAAATTCTGGGATGTATAGCTTATTTACTTGACTGTTTTCTTATATTTGTTTTTCATAGTGCAAGACTTTTTGATTTTTCCACAAAATTATTTCTGCTCTTGTTTCTATTATCTTTTGAAATTCATGAACATCTTTTTAAAAAGTTTTACACATTTCTCTGGTGAAAGTCATTGAGTTCAATACTCAGAACACAAACATGCATTCTTGTTTCTGTCATGTGACTAAATTACACCTGACTACCTAGTCCCCTCATTATTTACATGACCTTACCTAAGTCTACTTCCATCATGACTGCAAGTCCTATATTTAACATCTCTATGAAAGAAATTTTATTATCTGCAAGAGACCTAGAATTTGACAGCTCTAACAACAAGTATTTCTTTCAATAAATTAAATCACTCTTCCTTAAAACTTGCTGTTGAATGACATATTCTGTCAAGTTTCAATAGAGGATACAATATACCTTTAACAGCTACCATCATCACCAAAGATGGTTTGTGATATATATATATTTTCATATTTTATTTTATTAGATAATATATATATATATATATATTATCTAATAAAATAAAATATGAAAATACAAAAAAGAAAGTCTGCTGTACATTTGTAAGTTAAGTCTTCCTTATGGTTAAGCTTCTTATATACACTATTATTTATTTTTTGGTCATTAGTTTTATTGACAGCTATAATAACCTACTAACCATCTAATTTTGCCTTATGTATCTGAAAGTTTCTATAGTGAGTATTATTCATTAGTTATTTGCTGAGTTAATTGGTCATTAGATATTCCTCCTGGCTATAATTTTTCTGCCCTATTTTCTTATCTACCACTATTTCTTGTATATATTTGGCTGGCTTCATATTTATCTGATATCACCACTACTATTTCGGCTTTGTTTTGCCTCTCTCTATATATTTGCCTGTTTTGCACCTTCTCTTTGCTGCTTACCTGGTTTGATAAGGCTCCCTTTTGTGCAGTATTGCTTCCTTGTGGACTGAGAGCCTGTGTCTTACATGAGCCTGAACTCTAAGCCCATTTATATAATGGAAATAATCCATCTCAGTTCTTTTTATACTAACTTTACTTTTTCATCATTGGTGACCACACAGGAAGCAGGGAAGACACCAGGAATTTGAAGGTAGAGGGGTTCTCTAGTAGTTGGCAAGAGGGTGAAGATCTGGACTTTTTCATTGTTTATTCCTCAGAATATAGTGCTGTTTTCTGATCCACTGTTACATTGTATTTTGGTTTGAATTTTTAGATTTCATGTCATTTATATCTGTGAAGTCTCCTGTATCATAAATATTATAATCATTACAAGAAGGGCATCAGCTGTGATCAATCTCCTTAACCAAAAAGATTCTTCACCCTCTGCTGGATCTGCTTGGTCCTGATTCCATAAATGACTGGGTTGAGGGCAGGAGGGATGACTACATAGAGATTAGCCAGGAGGATATGAATATACTGAGGGATGTTGTGACCGAAGCGATGAGTAAGGAAGGAGAAAAGCGCTGGGCCAAAGAAGGCTAAGATGACACAGATGTGGGAGCTACACGTATTAAGAGCCTTTAGGCGAGCATCTTGAGAAGGAAGATGAAAGACGGCATATAAGATCCTAGCATAGGAAACGATAATAAGAAACACATCCAGAAACAAAATTGAAATATTCCCAAGACCAAAGTAGATATTGGCTCTGATGCTGGCACAGGCTAGTCGCGCCACGCCCATGTGCTCACAATAGGTATGTGGGATAATTCTATGTCCACAGTAAGGCAGCCTCAGGAGAAGAAAAATGATGGGGGTAATCATACACAGGCTTCTTATAACCACGAGGACAGCAATCACAACGATGATTCTGTTGGTGAGGATTGTGGTATACCTGAGAGGGTTGCAAATAGCCACATAGCGATCAAAGCCCATGGCGAGGAGTACGATGCTCTCCATGACTGTGAAAAAATGAATAAAAAAGACTTGAGCAACACAGCATGAAAAGCACAGCTCCTGGAGGCTGAACCAGAAGATGCCCAACATCTTGGGGATGGTAGCAGTAGAGAGACCTAAGTCAATCCCAGACAGCATAGCCAGAAAGTAGAACATGGGTTGGTGAAGAGTTCTGTCAGTCCATATAACAAATAGAATGATGAGGTTTCCAACAAGAGCGGTCAGATACACGACACAGAAGGGAAAACCCAGCCAGAACTGTGTAGCTTCCAGCCCCGGAATCCCCAGCAACAGGAAAGAAAGAGGGTGATCCTCAGTGACATTGGTGGGGGCGTTCTGTTGCAGGTTGATGTTGGGCATGGTTTAAAGGTGATTGCTAGTTTCTATGGGGCGATTCATCCAGGCTTTACAAGATCTATAAAAATTTGAAGAATCTTCAAACAAAATGTTAATATTAAAAAAACATCTTTCCCAACGCCTTTGACTCTTTCCCTTTTCTTTATCTCTGAGTAAATTATCCAAGTGATATTTTTCACCTACACTGAAAGTGTGAGAAGCTGAGCTATGCTGCCTTTAAAACTAGCATTCACAGTAAGGAAGAAAGTGAACTACCGTCTTTTCAGGAGCTATATATGAAGAGGACATAACAAAACTGATAAATATTATAATAATAATAACAGATGTCATTAGTTTGATATCTACTACTGAAAAACATTGCATCTCTCCTTATTACCTATGTTGTACCATATAGTTATAATTTGCTGACAAGCAGTCTCCTACATCTGGTTTCATGGAGAAGTGTTTTAGTAAGTTCCTGCTATTTCTCATGCCAATAAACAGAAGAGCTAAGATTTATGAACATTTGAAATTAAGGATTTGACATAGTTTAAATCTTTCTTTGTAAATTTGTTAACAGAAGCAGTATAAAGAGAGGGGGAGGAAATGGATCTGAAGAAGAATAGATTACACACTATTTCCTCAAAGGAAATCTGCATGATTTAGATTACTATATTTTGAGTTTTTTTTTTAAATAAAGCCAGGAGAAGTATAACTGTGTGTTTAGTACTCAAAAAGTGAATAAATTAGAGTAGAAAAGGACAGAGGTGCCAAATAGAGAGTCTATAAGCAGACCCACATATCTCATTGGATCTGGTTATTTAAAAACAATGTAGCCTTGGATAAGAATTTAAGATGGGCAGCAAAAGTAAAAGGATGCCCATAAAACATCTTCCCCTTGTAAAGCTTCTTTATAAGAAAGAACCAGCTGACTTTAGTTTAAAATACATAGCATCAAATCGTGGAGCTAAAGGGCAGAGTTTTAGGTCACAGAAATCATGTCTATCTTCACTTCTGACATATTCAGTCTCAACTCTCCCAAACTATCTTTTGCTCATTAATGTACTAAATGGACTCATAAGAATTACTCAAAGCTATTAGATTCATGCATTCAGTTTCTTACAGGGAAAAGCTGTGGATTACACTTAGACACAGGCTGAGGAAATCCTGTGAGGTTTAGAAACGTGAGGCATTCACTGTCCTCTCATGGAGCTGGGATGTACTATGCTGACCTTGTGTGACAGTGTGCATGGAGGCACATTACCCTCTAAGGAAGCTTCCCCAGGCATCTTTATTGTGGTCTCATTCCATGAGCATGACTGCTTGCTTACTCCATGGTAATGTGGCTTTATATTTGCTACTCTCCATGTTGACTGGTGCCACTTGATTCTCCACACAAAATATTCTCCACACAGTTCCTGGACAGTTTTCTTTAAGAACATTTTTATTAAGTCTTTCAATAGTTCATACAATGTATTTAATTCTATACCCTGACTTCGCTCTACAGAATAACATGTCCTTTCCAGTTCTTACTTTGAGCAAATACATGAAGATTACCTCCTTGATGCCCAGAGTAATGAAGAGCTGTACTCTTTCTGCAAATTGAAGTTCATTATTACAGGCTTGCAAACTTAGTTCCCAGAGCACCTCCTGCTGCTGCTGTAATATCTGGGATTTGACCTTATGTCCCATCCTTTTATCTTGTACTTAACTATAAGTTCCAGCAACTAGCTTTAAATTAGCTTAATCCCTCTGAAATATGAAGAATGAAGAGAGGCCAAACAGCTCATACACATTTTGTGCCTCTTCCTATGTAAAAGTATTGTGAAATATCTTTAAATGTAAAGAACTAAAATGTACTACTTTGTCCTTTAACTATTGTGTTTTTTCCTCAGTATATCACTTATTATATCACTAAAGACAGTAAATATAAGAAAACTAAGTCAAATTACAGATATATGGTAATATTAGATTATGTTGCAGATTCAGATCCTGATTCTATCCCCAACTTACTGAACATAGGCATGTTATATTGTGCCCTGAGTTTCTGTTTCATGTAGATAAATGCACAGTGATGTCTATGATTGAGATAAATAAGTGAAATTATGTACGGTTTAAATAATGTGGATGATAAATTACTTTCTTTCTAATGTCTTTCTCATTATTCTTGCCCTACACTATTAATATACGACATCATGTTTACCACTCTGCTATAAGGCTTATGTATTTTCATCCATGAATAGATGTTTCTTTGCTTTTGTATTCTTTTCTAATTATGCATTTCCTCCTTGAAAGTTTCATATATATTCTAAATCTTAACTCAATTCTAAATTCTAATCATATGTTGCAAAAACTTACCAAGATTCCTCTCTTTCTCAGCGAGTCATGTAACAATTGTGTGTTTAGTTTTAAAATACATATACGTGGCTTAAAAGAAGCCTTTAATATACCTGGGTAGATATTAACAAAGTGTGTGTGTGCGTGTGTGTGCACTCAAGTTCTGGAGCAGGTGGTTAGTAATAATGTCTCTAGTTGCCAGTGTCTTTCTAATGAAGTGAACAGTAATTCCCTTTAGTCATTCCACCAGGTGAAGAGTCACTCTGCTCACTCAGCGAACAATTTCCCTGTATTTGATTAATTGCATTTTTTTGTTATTCCATATATCATTTAGGCAAGTCTCACTTCATCTTTTGTTTTCTCTCTTGTTTCCAAGTCCCCCCTCCTCCAGCCTATATAGTGCCTGCTTTACCCACTTTGGACTCTCTTGAGAATTTATGCACCCAGCAACATTTTCATTCTTATAAAATACATATATCATAAAACTTACCATTTTAAAGTCTGCAGTTCAGTGGCCCATAGAGCAGTCACAATGCTGTGTTATTATCACTGCTATATGGCTCCAACATTTTTCCATCTTTCCAAAAGCAAACACTGGTGTCATTAAGCATCATTTCCCTATCATCTCTCCTTTCATCCAGTTCCTTGGAAACATTACTTTGTTTTCTGTCTTTATAAATTTTATTAGTTAGTTCATTCTGGATAGCTCATATAATGGAGACATGTTGCCTAGTGTGCTCTGCTATAAGTTCTGTTTCTTTGTATGTCTGTTTTCTTTACATCAGCATTACACTCTGTTGAGCACTATAATTTTTGTTTTGATTTGATCTTTCTTGATGTATCTTTATTTTCAATATTTATTATATTTATTGGCTTTCATAAAAATCTCTTTAAAGTGTGTCATGTATTTTATCCAAACTAATCTTTCATAGCTTCTTCATTCTTTCTACCTTTATGCCCACTCCTACTAGTTTGCTTCCTATAGTCTTACTTACATTTTGATGCTTCTCTCTCTCTCTCTCTGTCTCTCTCTCTCCCTCTGTCTGTCTCTCTCTCTCCCTCTCTCTGTCTCTCTCTCTCCTACACACACACACACACACATACACACACACAAACACACATACACACACACAAACACACACACATACAAACATAAAATATATAACATCTTAAATTCAGAACTGAGAGGAAAAATCCTATTTTAGTCTTTCTGGGTCTGGTTTGTTTCATGTAATATAATGATCTCAAGTTACATATACTTTCCAGGAAATAATGTAACTGTATTCTTATCACCAAATAACACCTCAAGGTATACACACACCACATTTCTTTATCTATTCAGTGAATTATGAGCGCCTAGTCACCGTAGCTTCAATATTGTGAATACTGTTGTCTTTTCTCTAATGTATAATTCTGTTAGTTGACCAGATTAGTAAGGTATGTCATAGACACATATTCAGTATGTTCCTTTTACCCTGTTTTTTTAAACAAGTATGCCAGCAGGGCATGGGTGTGAGGTATGCTTTGGTCAATCATAACTGAAATGTCCATGTTTATTTTATGTTTCTGTTGTAGTCAAGATGCTGTCTAGGAGCATCTTTCTTTGCCTTTCTTATTTGGCCTTCTTGGATCCTTATAACTAACTTAGGATTTTTAATAGTCCTCATATTTGTACTAATGAACTTTCTGAGGATTGTATAGATATAGGTTGTATGTATGTCAGAGCTAGGGTTAGGGTGGATGTGAGGTGCCATGTGGGTGACTGGAAGCAAACTCAAGTACTCTATAAGAGTTACAACTGCCCAACAATCTTCCCAACCTCTAAGAAGATTATTGGCATTGTTTTTGGTAATTAGGTTTTTTTTTTTTTAAATTGACACCAGAAGCACAGGTGAGAAAGCAAGAACAGATGAAAGGCTTTGTGAAAGGAGTAATCGAGGGCACTACCACATAGATCATAAAGGTTAATATCTAATAGAGATAGATAATGCTAAGATATAAGATGAAAACCATGCAAAGGACATTGGGCTACTTCTCAAAGGAAGATATTTATTATACCAATAAGTATATAAACTTCCCTGTTCTCGTCTATTATTTCTTTGAGACTCTTATAAAATGCATTTTGATCACATTCGACTCTCTCCCTACTCCTCCAAACCTACCCTTTCCATACCCCCAAATCAAGAGCAGTTGATGATAACTATATATTAATGTATCCATGGCCTTCCATTGGAGACAACCCACCAAGAGCATATTCTTTCAGGTGTGGGAACATAGATAGACTGAAAAAAGCTGTCTTCAGTAGAGTGAGTCAAGCACAGAAAGTCACTCTAAGGTCTCAACCACGTGCTTAAAAACCATGTAATTCCTATAAGGAGACAATATAATGCTAACTACAAGAAGCTAGGGTGTGAATGGAGTTGGGGGAAATGAAGATAAAAAGACATAAAGCTTTGGTCACAGGGAATGGCTATGTTTTGGAGATCATTTGAATAGAGAGATGACTACTATAAACAATGATGTGTATTACTTGTAGAGGGTATATATTATTACTCTCAAATTGACAAGTCTAAGGTATTTTACTTGTTGATTACCTTGACTATAACCACTTACTTATAATACACATAGTCATCAAAATATTGTGTATTATTAATTCATGTAATCTTTAATTATTATTATACTTTTTAAAGCCTGGCAAAAAAGTTAGAGCCATCAATTTTTATTATCACTTGTAATGTTTGATACTTCTAATTTCTTCCATCATTTTTAAAGGCTTTATCTTGGGAAGAGTTCAATTGTGTTACCTTTCAGAGCCTTCCCTTAACTTGCTATGTTTGGGATGATATATTTGTGTTATAATTCACTAATTTCTACTTTTCTTTGTTATGACTTCCCTTGTGATTGTTGTGCTTCTTTTTCCTTGTTTACAATCATTTTAGATGGCCCTTTAACTCACTCTCAGAGTTTCTTTTTACAACTGTGTTTATTTCAGGCACATGTGTAGAGGCACATGTGATGTTTACGGGTCTCTTGCCACAACTGTTGCTGCATCACAGCAGTTTTCACTGAACAATCACTTCTTCAATAGTGTGTGGATGTACATCATTGGTGGGATACATTGAGAAAAACCAGGTTCTATCACAGAAACACCATGGAGGATGGAGGGGAACCTGATCTGGTATTGGGTGAGGGAAAAGGACTAAAGCCCTGAGGGCCAGCAGAAAGAATGTAAACAGGCAACCTCAGGAAATAGGAGGTTGGGGGGATCCCCCAGAATGCACCAGAGATCTCGGAGGTGAGAGACTCCCAGGACTCATAGGGAGGGACCTTTGATAAAATTCTCTACAGTAGGGAGAGGGAACTTATAAAGCCCACCTCCAGCAGGAAGACAGGACATCAAGTGAGGGATGCAGTTGCCATCCCACAGTCACACCTCTGATCCATAATTGTTTCTGTCTGAAAGTATTACAGGGATGGAAATGGAGAGGAGTCTGGGGAAAAGAAAGTCCAGTGACAGGCCCAAATTGGGATGCAGCTCAAAGGGAGGTCCCAAGGCCTCACACTATTACTGAGGCTATGGAATGCTCACAAAGAGGGATCTATCATGACTGCCCTCCAAAAGACCAAACAAGCAGCTGAAAGAGTCAGATGCAGTTATTTGCACCCAGCCAATGGACTGAAGCAGTTGACCCCTCTTATTGAATTAGGGAAGGCCGAAAGAAGCTGAGGAGAAGGGCAATTCTGTAGGAGAACCAGCAGTCTTAATAAATCTGGACCCCTGAGATCTTTCAAACACCGGACCACCAAACAGACAGCATATGCCAGCTGATATGAGGCCCCTAACACACATACAGTAGAAGACTTCCGGGTCTGTGTTCATTCAGAGATGATGCACCTAACCCTCAAGAGACCAGAGGCCCCAGTGAGTTTAGGTCAGGTGGGATGGGGGTGGGGACCTCTATGTGGAGACAGGGAGGCTTGTGGGGGGGAGTGGAGGAGGTGTGGGATCTGGAGCAGTCAGAGGGTTGATGGAAAGGGGCGGGAAATGGAATATGGAGTGTAAAAAATGAATTACAAATAAAATTAAATTAAAAGAAAAAATTGATTAATCTACCCATAAGCAAACAAACTACAGAAGAAGGGAAAGAGACTCTGAAGGGTGGAAACTGAGGATGAATAGGAAGATAGCAGCAAGAATCCCAAAAATGTTTTGGGCCTTTAAAAGTTAATTTTGCAATTATAATTCAAGTATATTGTATCAGTGCAAGTAGAGGCATAGGTAATTAAAAGGAAACAAAGGAGCAGCAATAGTCCCCACCCTTGTCTCTTGTGTGCACAGAGAGCAACTGAGAGGAAGAACTCTGCAGAGGCCACACACTACACTTTATCAAGTTTCCCATGATACTCTGATTGCATTCTTAGGGGAATTGGGCCCATAGAAAATGTATAAATTTCTTTTGCTCAGCAATCAAAGAGTGTGCCACAGGATTATCCTGAATGACATTTCATAGTGATTTAGAAAACAAGGTAAGTCATATTGTGTAGAGACTAAGAAAAAATGTTAAGGGAGATGGAGAAAGGGTCCCTGCCTAGATAGAAGGGAGGAGATGGAGGGATTGTGAAATTATAAGAACCAGATGCAGAAAAAAAATGCATACTCATGCAACCTCCAAGGCTTTTCCTTCCCTGCATACACTTTTTGCAAATGTCATAAAAATTTTCACATGTAAAAACTAAGAAAAAATTCTGAATACGGCTTGGCACCAATGTCTGATTTTTATTTAGCTGCTGTTTCTGATCTTGTGTAAATGGTCCTTGCAGTCTGAAGTGCAAGAAGAGACAGACTGTACTTCTCTGTTTTCAAGAGGCATCCAGGGGATCCAAACACATGGTTTTGAATTAGTGAGTTTATGTCTAAGTTTATCATGGATGATGGCTGTTTAGAAAAGACATTTATGAAATAGGACCCAAGACATTTATGAAATAGGACCCAGAAAGCCGAGAGGAAACTCTGAGAGAGGCAGATTCTATAATACACCCTTGGACATGAAGTTGCAGAATTAGGTGCAGAAAACAAAGCCCAGGTGCTTATCTTCTCTGTGTTTCTAAGTGGACACATGGTTGTGTGAGAACATAATGTTCTCCTTAGACGTCCACAGGAAAAAGATTTTATGGTTTGTAGCTCCAATGCTGTTATCAGTTTCTGCTCTGTGAAGCCTCTGACATTGAAGACTCATTAGCCTACTAAGTCTTCCTGAGGTCAGCAAAAGGGCCATAGATTGCTTTTTTACATACCGATTAGTCATTGTGCTTCCATTCCCCCAACTTTGATCTTATTCTTTTTCTTTAACAAAATGCCTTTTCTTCTTTATGTGGAGTGCTTTGGTGTGGGGAATACCTTAGAGTAGATAACTCAGTTGGCAAAGAGCTTGACTTCAAAGCATGAGGAACTGAATTTGATCCACCTCAGCCCACAGAAATAGCTGGACATTGTTTGGCACACAGCTGTAATAGCAGGGCTGTGGAGGTGGAGAAAGTTAGATCCTTGGGGCTTGATGGCCAACTGGCTGATCTTACCAGGTAAGCTCTAGGTCAGTTAGATAATTTGTACTAAAATAAAAAATGAATACAATATAAAATAAAATATTGTGTAGGTGGTACCCAAGGGAAATGATCTGAGGCTTATATATGTATATGCACACACTTTCATGCCTACCCTCATGCACATTTGTGCATGTATGCCTATTGATACTTGTGTGTATCAATAAGCACACATTCCCAGTCCCAGATTTCCAGTTTCCACCTTGGACTTTGTGTTAAGCCCTTCTGTTCTTCACAGTATTCTGTGCATAGCCTACCATACCATTTTCAGTACATGTTAAAAATGGGAGTTTATGGCAGGAAACTTAAAAAAAAAATTCCCTATTTGGAGTTTTATTTTTTTTTTTTTTTGCCCCTAAAAAGGTATGTCTGGAGGGAGTGTATGGTCAGTTTTATCTAAATTTATAGTCAAATTGCCTGGTTGACACCAGTACTTGTGGAATCCCTGTAAACACGTGATAGAATGAATTGTCAAAATGATTCCCCAACTATAATTCTGTGCATGCTCTCATCATATGAAAAATAGAACTACACCTGCATGTCACATGTGATAAATTTAAGAATTTTAGTTTATTTTCCTTAATATCAAAAGCCTAGGTAATACACACATGTCCACACCTACATACACTCACACACATACACATGACTACAGTGTTCCTCAAACAACTTCTAAAATTATGAACTATTTTTCATTTTTACAGGGTTTCATATACCATACATGGATATCTTTAGGGGTATATGTGTGTCATCATATGTTTAAAGAAAGAGACACTGGTATCCTTAAAATTTTCTGTAAGTTCAAAGATAGAACTCTACTTCTTAATTTATTAAAAAAATTTTGATATAAATTTGATCACATTTGTTCCTTTTTAGAACACCTCCATGACTTCCTTTACCCACACACATAAAAAATCCCAGGGCATGTTACATTTATAAACATATCTACTGGACACCTTGAATTTTTTCAAGAGTTAAGTCTTGTTAATTTTGAATATATTCTTTCTGTACAATTATACATAACAATTACTTACACATTATAAATACAATGTTTTGTAAATAAGTGCAGCAATCACCTTCATGCTTGTTTTCTTCAAAAGTTTAATATATTGCTTGTTCAGAATTTACTATAATAGCAACAACCATTAAACATGGTACTGGTATAGAATCAGAAAAGGAACTAAACAGAAGTATCTTGAGTACTTCCGTCTCTTCCATGTACATAGGTTGAAATATATTGGAAAATTGTGTAGCTCTCTCTTCAAATAGCTAGTCCATATCTGGAGAGATTTTTAGTGGATATGTTATTTATTCATTGACCAAATAAATTTTTTATATTAAGAAAATCTTTCGATTCATGTTTTTATCATAGTTAATAATGAGCAAAACTATCTTTATTAAATATATTTTCCCCTCTCACTGACTTTACTTTCAAAACCTGGTGAGATATTATAATAGTTATAATGACCATGAATAATTTATTTCCCATGATAAAACTTAAAACATCTACAGCTTGATCTCTTTCTCTAAATATGAAACGATAGAAATTCTACATGACACAACTTTTTCATGAAATGTGACAAAGGAAGGTAAGTTGTTTATCCTGCTGTGAGAATCAGATTAACACTGTACATAACACCACTCACAAACAACATTTTATATTCACTATTTGGGGTGTGGGGTAAAACTAACCGGTGCCTGAGTAATTCTTATGCATATTAAGGGAAAGCATAAGTAACAGGACTTTGTATACCAACCCTGAAATTCCATCCTCTCCATGCATTCCTGGCCACTCTGCAGTCTGTATTTCTTCTTGCCCCTCTTCTTTGTATCAGTCTTGTTCTTACATAATTTCAGTGCAGTAATGGTAACTCTATAGCTGATGCTGTGTGAAATTCAGGAAACTTGCACATGAAATGAAGAGAGTGTTTTACTTATTTTACAAATATAAACAGGAGATTTAAAGGTTATTTTTGTATGTTACCAGGAATGTAGATAACAGGCTAAGTAGACAAATAAAAAGCATACATATCACACATTAAAACTTATTTATATTAAGACAGCGTCTATCTATGACTGAAAGAATGTCCCTGTCTAATGACACAGAAGTCCATCCTTCTTCGTTCCTCCTGCTGGGCATCCCAGGGCTTGAAGATGCACACATCTGGATTGGATTTCCCTTTTGTTTTCTCTATCTCATTGCAGTCCTGGGGAATGCTGCTGTTTTATTTGTAATCCAAACTGAACACAGTCTTCATGAGCCCATGTACTACTTCCTAGCCATGCTGGATTCCATTGACCTGGGTCTGACCACAGCCACCATCCCCAAAATGCTGGGCATCTTCTGGTTCANTCTCAGGGAAATATCATTTGGAGGTTGCCTTTCTCAAATGTTCTTCATCCACTTCTTCACGGNCATGGAAAGCATTATGTTGTTGGCCATGGGCTTTGACCGNTACATTGCCATTTGTAAGCCCCTTCAATATACTGTCATTCTCACCAACAAAGTCATTGGGGTCATTGCAGGTATAGCTGTGCTGCGGAGCCTATACATGGTTCTTCCANTGGTGTTTCTCCTCCTGAGGCTACCCTACTGTGGTCATCACATCATTCCTCATACTTACTGTGAGCACATGGGCATTGCCCGTCTAGCTTGTGCCAGCATCAAAGTCAACATCATGTTTGGTCTTAGCAACATTGCTATCTTGCTCCTGGATGTGGTTCTTATTTTTCTCTCCTATGTCAGGATCCTCTATGCAGTGTTCAGCCTGCCCTCCCGGGAGGCCAGGCTCAANGCTCTCNATACCTGTGGCTCTCATATAGGTGTTATCTTAACCTTTTTTACTCCGGCATTTTTCTCCTTCTTGACACATCGTTTTGGCCACAATGTGCCCCAATTTATCCACATTTTCTTGGCCAATCTCTATGTGGTTGTCCCACCTGCCCTTAATCCTGTGATCTACGGGGTAAGGACCAAGCAGATTCGGGAGCGAGTAATGAGGATTTTGTTCCATAAAGATCGCTAGCCAATAGCACTTTGCAAAGTTTGTTCCAGTATTTGTCTCAAATGTTATTGAAAGTAGTTATTTTGTGTTTAGTCCATATAAAACTGGAAAAGAGACAAACTTACCATGACCAAAAATGTTATTTAACTGTGAATCAAACACCTTATATTTCAAGGTAGTACGGAGAATATTGGAATCCTTATGAAAATCTTTTTCTGTAACCATTTCATTAATATTACTAGATCTTGCAAATGGTCCTGTATGTAGGACAGATTCTTCTTATGTAGAGAATATATTGATATTCAAGAAAGTTATGTTATCTATCTGAATTTTATTGTTAGCAGAAAGTAGTAATTTAGGCCAAAGAAGATTCCCCCAAATTGTGATCATTTCCCTTTTTTAGAATTGAATACACGTAGAATATTCCTGCATACTGCAAAAGCATTATGGATAAATTAAGTGACTTATAGAATGATGGTAGTGATGATAATGACCTTAAGAAATTATTGTAATATATTATGACATCTGCTTAGTATAAAAACACCATGTACTCAGATATATTGAGAAGCAACCAGAGAAAGGACATTAGAAATCAATGTAATGGAAAGAGGTAATGATATAGCTTTGATATAGCATGGAATGTATAAGTGCAAATAGATATTTAGTTCTATTTGTTGAACAAGTAGTACTTCAGATATATTTCATACAAATTATATGATACATGATTATAACACAAATATAAATAATACATATGTATACACATATATTGCATGTAAGTGTATGTATTTAAATAGTTTTCATGTTCTATGTATAATTTTTTTGAGCAATAGAATGATAGGCAGCATGTTGTATAACCACTTTCATAGGAAATAAAATGTAACTTTAAAAGTGGTGTATATAAATTTCTGAAGATTTAGAATGTCTCAGTATGGATAGGGGATGGGGACAAAACATCCCACCCCAAGCTGGACCTCCTGGTAAATGATTGCTCCTAGAGGAGGGTGAGTAAATTTCTTCAGGATGTGGGCCCTGAAACACTGCCCATGCTCCAGCAGATTGCCCTACACATGCACATTAAAGCAACATGAATTGAACCCAGTGGTGCATGAGAGAGAGAGAGAGAGAGAGAGAGAGAGAGAGAGAGAGAGAGAGAG
>NC_034590.1:75301805-75304805 GCF_900095145.1 Mus pahari | reverse complement strand
AGAAGAAGAAAGAAGAAGAAGAAGAAGAAGAAGAAGAAGAAGAAGAAGAAGAAGAAGAAGAAGAAGAAGAAGAAGAAGAAGAAGAAGAAGAAGAAGATAGGAGGGGAAGGGAGGAATGGAGGGAGGGACAAGAATGGAAAGGAGAGAGGGAAAGAGAGAGGGACAGGGAGAGAACATAAAGTTGGAGCAAAAAGTGGTGGCCCTACACACATATATATTTAAGCAACATGAAGTGAACATGGTTGTGCACTTAGCAAAGAGAGGTGTCATGGGGGAGATGGAGAGAACAGTGACAGGAAAAGAGACAGGGAGAGAACATGAAGTCAGGAGCAAATGTGGTGGGAGGATAAGGGATGAATTGGGCAGGATGGAGTTGGAGTGGGGCATGGATTTGATTAAAACACATTATATGCATGTATAAAATTCTCAAATGATAAAAATCAAAATGTATAAATCACAAGGAAGAAAATAATTTTAAAATGACTTCTGTATTTTGTGTGTATTTAATACATACAGATGTTTTAAAAATTATTATTTAGAAATAAATATAAGGATTTATCATTTTGTGGAGAGAGATGATTTTAGGAAAAAGGCCTTGAAAATGCATTGTTATAATCAAGGCAGAATTACTCAACAAATGTGTAGTAGATCTCATAATAGTTGTGCTTGTGAACACAGGGCCTGCACAAAATCAGGCCCATTCATATCCTACCATGCAGAAATGGCATGAGGTCCCACCTACATCTGAGTACTTAGAGACAGATAATGGTAGCAGCAAGTAGGGGCTAGGCAGCTATGACTCATGAGACCTCATTCTTACTTTTGTATCAACAAGCATTTATTGGTCACTAGGGAGGCAGACATTTTCTGCATGATGTAACTGTTGGTAATTAGTCCAGGGTCTGTTGAGTTATCCCTCACCGTAGATCCTGTGACAAACACTAATAAAATGTTGGTGGTCACCAAAGAAAATGGAAAAGAAATGAAGAAAACCATGAACGCACCAAGAAGAAAAGCTGAGAAGGGACTCAGTGTGAGTGCAAAGGGAAGAAGCAGGGCACTAGGAGGGGAACATGATACAAATTAATTATATGCATAAATGAAAGCATAGTGAGGCAATCTATTATTGTTCATAATTAACAACTGCTGGTAAAAGTACATAACTGTAAAAGCCCTCCCCCCAAAAAGATTCCACAAAGCCCCCCCAAAAGATTCCACAAAGCTCTCCCCCTGAAAAAGATTCCACAGAGTCCACAATTGATGTGTCAAGGGAAAAATAAACAACAATTATAGACACCACATTGAACATACCTCTTGTCCCTTCCCTATTTAATTTTTTTTCACTTATTTCTTCCTTATTTTTACTTAAAAGTGATTAGTGCTCATGTATATAGGTGTGTACACATTATATGTGTGTGTGTGTGTGTGTGTGAGCATATGTGTGTGTATATGGTGTGGTATTATATGATATAGAATGTGTGTGGAGGTCAGAAGCCAAGTTTATGGAAGTTGGTTCTCTCTTTCCATCATGTGGATCCCAGATGGTCAGACTCTGGTTTGGTGAGCTTGGCAGCATAAATACATAGATAGACATATTAAAAAAGGAAAATGATACTAAAGAGAAAATGAGGCAGAGAGCAATTGAGGAAGCCTCATGATATAAACTTCTGGTCTTGTATGCACATTCGTGTGTACACATACACATACATACATATACACACAATATAATACAATTCTATATGCAATTACTGTTCTTGACATGGAATGCATTGCATGAAATTGACAGTAGATTGAAAATCAAGGAAAAAATATTAATGAACCTGAATAGAGGCCATTTAAAAATGAAACTTAGAGATAAAGAGGCAGAAAGAACAAAATATACAGAACACCAGAAAAACTGCAACATGAGCTCAATGGACCAACGTCTATACAGTTAAAGTTTCTGAAGGAAGCATGAAGGGAAAAATAAATACTTGAATAAATAATGCTTGAAAAATTATAAATCCATTGAAAACTATAAACCCACAGATCAAAGAAACTCAGTGATAAAACAATCATAAATGAAAGTACACCAAAAAAATATGGTGACTGATTTCTTAATGGCATTTAGATGCTGAGCAGATTAAACACATTAATAATAAATTCTGAATCAAATATTGTGGTGATTTGAACATGCTTGTCCCAGAGTAGCACTATTAGGAGGTGTAGCCTTGTTGGAGTAGGTATGGGCTTGTTGAAGGAAGTGTGTCACTGTGGCGATGGACTTTGAGACCCTCCTCCTAACCACATGGGAGCCAGTCTTCTAGACGCCTTCTGATGAAGATCTAGAAGTCTCACCTCTTGCTCTATGCCTGCCTGGGCATAGCTGTGTTCTCACCTTGATGATAATGGCCTGAACCTTTGAACCTGTAAGCCAGCCCCAATTAAACGTTGTCCTTATTTAAAAAAAGAGGTTAATGTTCAATCAAAGATTATATAGAGTAAAAGTATGCAGAGTGATCATATGGTACATGTGTACACTGTAAATCAATGAGCATATCTATCAAAATGTATACTGTTCATTGATGTCTAGAATATATTCTTCACATAAAAGATGGCTTTGTTGTCTGATCATATACTCAATTTTAATTTCTTCTCAGCTGTTGGTAAACACTGCTCTGATTTTTGCTTAGTGAGATCAAAGTCAATAGTCTTACCATCTACAGGTATATGAGATCATAATACAGTACAATTTAACATGCTAAAAGCTGTATAAATGTTTGTCATCTCAGCATAATCTAGCCAATTTTGACTGATTCCATTTGTATAGACTGATACCCTACAAACAGACTCATAGCTGCCCCTGAATCCCCTCCTCCTGTTCTCTCTCACTCCTTTCTGTGTATCTATCTATCTATCTATCTATCTATCTATCTGTCTGTCTGTCTGTCTGTCTGTCTGTCTGTCTGTCTGTCTGTCTGTCTGTCTGTCTATCTATCTATCTATCTATCTATCTATCTA
>NC_034590.1:75292182-75301700 GCF_900095145.1 Mus pahari | reverse complement strand
GTGTGTGTGTGTGTGTGTGTGTGTGTGTGTGCTATATTCAATAACAACTGTAAAGAATAAACCAGTTTTTGGACAGCAGTATTTTTTGTCTTTGCTTAGATGGGATTATGGAAATGCCATTTTTAAATTTTATTTTACTTTGTCACTGTTGAGATGTCACTGTAGGTCCAATAGCAGGCAGCTACTTAAATTGCCTTTATTTTCTCATATGCAAATCAGGCCCAGATGCAAGAAAGATAGTTCAGTTTGTGGAGTACTTGCTTTGGAAGCTTGAAGACTTGAGTTAGAGGACCACAGCCCATGTAAAAAACAGGGATGGTGGTACTTGCTTGTAATCCCATTGTTGTCAGGGTATTAACAGACAGCGTCCTAGAAACCCTTGGCTCCTTGTGAGAGACTCTGATTTTACTTTTTTTTTTTTTTTAAAGGGCTTACAGACATTTACACATACTTAACAAATACACACTAGAGAAGAAAGCCAGACTCCATGACTACATACATCTCCTGTTAAGCGCAGGATATATTATTCATGTGATGACTTTAAATAGTGAATTTGTATCTGTATTTGTATTTTTGTTGAAAATCTTCTAATTTTCTTTCAAGGAATTAGGGTGGAATTCTTAGAAATTTTACTGGTTCTAATAAAAGGATATCAACTTGAGAGTGGAAAGAGCATGGGAGGGGTTTGAACAAGGGTAGATGGGGCAAGGGAAAAAGGAGTGATGTAATTCTATTTCATTGAAAACATATTTTTAAAGAAAGTGTACTGGTTCTCTTAATATCTGACGCTTGAGAGATATTTATTTGCATATTTATAAGTGATTAGTATAATCTAAATAAGACTTGGTTTCATGGGGGAAAGAAACACAAACATGAAACATATCTGAATAAGTGAATGGCTTTCTAGATTTCAAGTAAGCCAAAGTCCTTAGGGGTTGACTTCATCATGAGCAAGAAGATGTCTTGCTTTAAAAATGGCCCAATCATGAGAGACTATAAAAGAACTAGATAACAAGATAGGGAATTCACATTGGTTCAAATATTCTTGTGGGATGAGTTGGAACAGAGTAACTAGAAATTAAGAAGTTAAAAATTACAGAATTATACAAGTTGGGGAACTGAAGGGAGAAATTCTCAAGTCTCAAGGGATCCCTTGCCAGTGTACTTTTTATGCCCACAGGTCTGTGTGAGAAGTACACATTGTTTTTGTGATCAAATACAAAGACCTAGAAGAGTGACACTTCTTTGTCATGGAGGAAGATTTTAAACTCCAGTATAAACTTGAGCTTCCTTTTGATAACATGGAGTAGTTATGACTGCAGAGTCTGTAAACAGCACTTCTGTCTGAAATTGGTGAATTTGGTATTAACTTGACTGCAATGTGAATTTGGACACAAAATCGGTAATCTTGAGGTAAGATCTATTGATTTAATTCCTTCATTATTTGGGTATTACTCAAATATTAATTTGGAAGACATAAAATGTTCATGTGCTTATTTCTAGCTGGTAGAATTTCAGTAGAATTTGCTCAGTTTATTGTCTGTTTGTTTGATTTTTTACTCTCTATGACTGATTTTAAATGATCAAAGTGATAAATGATAAATTCTAGGCAAGCTCATTGTTGACTTTGCTGCAGAGTTGTTTCTTTTCTCCTCAACCTTTCTCCTTGTTTTCTTTCCTGTTGTCCCTCCTCTGTCTTTGGCACTGCTCCTTTATTCCCCGTCTATCCCTTTTAGAGCAGTTTTACTGAAAAGTATTATGTTACTGGTGATTTGAAAATTATTTAACACTAGAATTGGTATTCTATTTTTTTCTTTTTTCTTTTTTATTAGATATTTTCTTCATTTAAATTTCAAATGCTATCACTAAAGTCCCCTTTACTCTCCCTGCACCCTGCTCCCCAACCCACCCACTCCCTCTTCCTGGCCCTAGCAATCCCCTGTACCAGGGCATATAATCTTCGCAAGACCAAGGGCCTCTCCTCCCAGTGATGGCCAACTGGGCCATCTTCTGCTACATATGCAGCTAGAGACACAAGCTCTGGGGGTACTGGGTAGTTCATATTTTTGTTCCTCCTATAGGGTTGCAGACCCCTTCAGCTCCTTGGGTATTTTCTCTAGCTACTCCATTGTGGGCCCTGTGTTCCATCCAATAGATGACTGTGAACATCCACTTCTGTATTTGCCAGGCACTGGCATAGCCTCACAAGGGACAGCTATATCAAGGTCCTGTCAGCAAAATCTTGCTGGCATAGGCAATAGTGTCTGGGTTTGGTGGCTGTTTATGGGATGGATCCCCAGGTGGGGCAGTCTCTGGATGGTCCTTCCTTCCATCTCAGCTCTGAACTTTGTCTCTGTAACTCCTTCCATGGGTATTTTGTTCTTCATTCTAAGGAGGAACGAAGTGTCCATACTTTGGTCTTTCTTCTTCTCGAGTTTCATGTGTTTTGCAAATTGTATCTTGGGTATTCTAAGTTTCTGGGCTAATATCCACTTATCAGTAAGTGCATATATGGGAGTTCTTTTGTGACTGGGTTAACTCAGTTAGGATGATATCCTCCAGATCCATCGATTTGCCTAAGAATTTCATAAATTCATTGTTTTTAATAGTTGAGTAGTACTCCATTTTGTAAATGTATCACATTTTCTGTATCCATTCCTCTGTTGAGGGACATCTGGATTCTTTCCAGCTTCTGGCTATTATAAATAAGGCTGCTATGGACATAGGGGAACACATGTGTCATTATTACAAGTTGGAACATCTTCTGGATATTTGCCCAGAAGAGGTATTGCTGGATCCTGCAATAGTACTCTGTCCAATTTTCTGAGGAACCACCAGAATGATTTCCAGAGTGGCTGTACACGCTTGCAATCCCACCAGAAATGGAGGAGTGTTCATCTTTCACCACATCCTCACCAGCATCTGCTGTTACCTGAATTCTTGATCTTAGCCATTCTGATTTGTGTGAGGTTGAATCTCAAGGTTGTTTTGATTTGCATTTCCCTGATGATTGAGGATGTTGAACATTTTTTTCAGGTGCTTCTCAGCCATTCGGTATTCCTTAGTTGAGAATTATTTGGTTAGCCCTGCACCCCATTTTTTAATGGGTTTATTTGATTTTCTGGAGTCCACCTTCTTGAGCTCTCTGTATATATTGGATATTAGTCCCCTATTTGATTTAAGATTGGTAAAGATCCCTTCCTTTTGTCTTATTGACAGTGTCTTTTGCCTTACAGAAGCTTTGCAATTTTATGAGGTCCCATTTGTCCATTCTTGATCTTACAGCACAAGCCATTGCTGTTCATTTTAGGAATTTTTTCCCTGTGCCCATATCTTTGAAGCTTTTCCCCACTTTCTCCTCTATAAGTTTCAGTGTCTCTGGCTTTATATGGAGGTCTTTGATCCACTTAGCCTTGAGCTTTGTACAAGAAGATAAGAATGGATCAATTCTCATTCTTTATATTATAACTGCCAGTTGAGCCAGTATCATTTATTGAAAATGCTGTCTTTTTTCCACTGGATGGTTTTAGCTCCTTTGTCAAAGATCAAGTGACCATAGGTGTGTGGGTTCATTTTGGGGTCTACATGGGATTGGTATTCTTATTTTTTCCAAATTATATCCTTTTCCTTTGACTCTTTGCAGCTCATTAATTTTGTTCTGAAGAACAATCCTGCCCAATCCCAAACTCATGTAGGCAATTCTAATAGTAAGCTGCCTTTATGTGTGCATTTCTGCCAGCAGTCACACTCCGAACTGAACCGGGTCGGCCCTGGAAGGCAAGCTGGGAAAGGAAAACTAAGGCCGGAAAATAACCAGGCTAAGACAAGAAATCCTGATCAAAGCCCAAGGTTTAATGAAATACTCAGTTTTTATAGCATGGAAAAAGCCCTTCCTCCCAACCCCAGCCTTTGAGAACAGAGGTGAGAGCCTGTAGGTGGGCCCTGAGAACGCTGTCTCTGGAACATCCAAAGGTCTTCTCAGCAGGCAATGGAGAAGCTTTGAAGGGCATTGAGAGATATAAACAGTAGAGCCGGCTTGGCAGATCTGAAGATTACCACCACAGGTGGTTCTTAGTGGCTGCAGAGGGCTGGGAGAATTCTACATTTATGAGTGGTGGGAATCTAACTTGGGTCCTCTGGAAGTTCCCTATGCACTTATTCACTGAGCTAAAGCTTCTTGAGCAGGCTTTAAAACCAATGAAAAGAATGTTTGGTTTATTTCAGAACATTCACGTTGCTGTTTGCACTAGTGGGTTTATCTTGCCAGGCTGATTTTTACTAGAAGTCATAGATAGTTGAATTTTTTCTCTTGTAGTGTACATAGCATCTCCCAGTATTATGAAAATTATCCAGGAAGATGAAGCTTCCAGGTCAGTACTGGCATTATTTCTTCATGATATATAACTGAAATGTGTGATGTCTTCAGCAATAGTGTCTTGTGTTCTAGAGGGTAACCAAAACAATAGCAATAGTCTGTAAGCAACAACTCAAGAAGAGGTAACCCATACATGGCACTGGGCTTTTAGTTGATAGCCTATGTGGTTTGGTTAGCATTATCCCCTGATTATAGTTATTTACAGGCAAGGTAAGGAGCAGGGAAGAGTTCCATTGATTATACTTGAAAATAGACCCTGGCATATTTTTTACTCATACTTCTAGTTATATAACTGACATTTGAAGGAATATTTTGAAAGCCACAATAATATCTGTGGTCTGAGCTGTAATCATTTCTCAATCAGATAATACTTCTACACAATTCATAAGTACATACTTCAAAATGTTGTAGCCTATATAGAAGTCGGTATTACTTGGCGTGGTTCATCTTCCCACTAAACTTGGTTTATATGAAGACAAAACTTCATTTAGTTTAACTGGTACAGAGTCTAAATATTCATCTTGTTAAGAAATATTCACATTCATATTCCATTTACATGAGTGAAAAGAAAAAGAGAGGAAATATGAAGGAAAACATATTTCTATACTCCATGAGAAGTATACTAATGACATCTATTCTCTTCTTATTCATTACTAGTGCTGATGAAGTGTTCTCAAGTCTTGTGTAGATTCCTTCAAATTCTGCCAATCAAAGGCTCCTGACAGCATGTCACCAGGAAACAGCTCATGGATTCATCCTTCTTCTTTCCTGCTCTTGGGAATCCCAGGACTGGAAGAGTTGCAGTTTTGGCTTGGTTTGCCATTTGGAACAGTCTATCTTATTGCTGTCCTAGGGAATGTCATCATTCTCTTTGTAATCTATCTTGAACACAGCCTTCACCAGCCTATGTTCTACTTACTGGCCATACTGGCTCTGACTGACTTGGGTCTATCTACAGCAACTGTTCCCAGAGCACTTGGCATATTCTGGTTTGGCTTCCATAAGATTACCTTTAGGGAGTGTATAGCTCAAATGTTCTTCATACATCTGTTTACAGGCATGGAAACATTCATACTTGTGGCTATGGCCTTTGATCGCTACATTGCCATCTGTAACCCTCTCCGATATAATACTATCCTCACCAACAGAATGATCTGCATTATTGCTGGAGTTGGACTATTCAGAAATTTCATTTTGGTTTTTCCACTTATATTTCTCATTCTAAGGCTTTCATTCTGTGAGCATAATATCATACCTCACACATACTGTGAGCACATGGGTATTGCCAGACTGGCATGCATCAGCATCAAGGTTAACATATTGTTTGGATTATTACTCATATCTGTGATATTTCTGGATGTTATTTTGATTGCTCTGTCCTATGTGAAAATTCTTCACGCTGTATTCAAACTCCCATCCTGGGAAGCCAGGCTCAAAGCTCTTAATACCTGTGGTTCCCACGTGTGTGTGATCTTGGCTTTCTTCACTCCAGCCCTTTTCTCCTTCTTGACTCATCGATTTGGGCACAATATTCCACAATATATCCACATCCTCCTTGCTAACTTATATGTAATCATTCCCCCGGCTCTTAACCCTATTATTTATGGGGTGAGAACCAAGCAGATTCGAGATCGTGCAGTGATGATATTGTTTTGCAAGGATGTTTTACTGTAAGCCTCTCATTTGTAATATTATAGTCTTTTTCCTTCCTAAAGAGGAGAACTTATATGTAAGTAAGCATAAATGGAAAAATTGCTTTACACAATATCA
The DNA here is from genome assembly GCF_900095145.1 of Mus pahari. NCBI lineage: Eukaryota > Metazoa > Chordata > Mammalia > Rodentia > Muridae > Mus > Mus pahari. The sequence continues at coordinate 75,295,555 of NC_034590.1, read as the reverse complement.
TGCTAAACACACAATGTTTCTGTATTCATGGGCATCCAACCAAGAAGGAATTCTCCTGGATGAAAAAAGATACAATGGAGAAATAAGGATACAGCACTAAAGTACAGAGAAATAAAAAGAGGGAAGAAAATTCCTAGGTTAACCATCAGGAATCCTCTTGTGTACAGAATGAATCTCTTCAGATTGAACCACCAAAATTCTACAAAGATATCTTGTTTTAGCTAAGACAGTGCAAAAAGTTTATCAAAATCTTTTAGTTTCATTTGCCACACAGCAAATACTGTGTCTCCCAGTGTGTGTGTGTGTGTGTGTGTGTGTGTGTGTGTGTGTGTTCCAATTAGACAAGACCCTATAGATAGACAAGAGTTTAGAGCCCTTTCCAAGCATGAAGGAATTCTTCTAGATGGCAAGTATGACTCTTTCACATGCATTCTAGTAATGGGTAGTAATCAGAGAATGGGTCAGGGATCAACCAAGTCTTGGTGAGAGATGACTGAGTAAACTCTCCCCTCCCCCCTTTGGTTTTTTGAGACAGGGTTTCTCTGTATAATCTTCTTTGTCATGGGATTAAAGGTGTGCACCACCACACCTGGCCTGAGCAAACTCTTAACTCATCCTCTGATCTTCATAGTTCCTATTCTGGTACTGATCACATAAAAATATTTAAAATTTGCCTTTTACAATATACTAAGAAAATGAAATCTGCTGTAAAATGATGCTTGTAACTCTTATCAGACAATATATTTGAATTGCAACTTTATACAACATTTCTTTCTTTTCTTTTTTTTTTTTGGGGGGGGGGGGATTTCGAGACAGGGTTTCTCTGTATAGCCCTGGCTGTCCTGGAACTCAGTTTGTAGACCAGGCTGGCCTCGAACTCAGAAATCTGCCTGTCTCTGACTCCCTAGTGCTGGGATTAAAGGCATGTGCCACCACGCCCAGTTTACAAAACATTTTTATACATGAACAGTAGTAGTAAGACAATCATCTAACATTTGAAAACTTAGCCAAGTTTCATATAGATATTTCATAAAGAGATTAGTGACAAAAAACACATGAAAACTCACCAGGAAATACAAATTAGTTTATAATGAAATGACATTGCACACCTAAAGGAGATTTTCATGCTCTTTTTGTTACTATAGCTCTGTGACATATCTTGAAATGTAGAATGGTGGTCACTCCAGCATTTATTTTTCTTCTTGTTTTTCTTTTAGAGAGAGAGAGAAAGAGAGAGAGAGAGAGAGAGAGAGAGAGAGAGAGTCTCTGTGTGTGTGTGTGTGTATGTTCATTGTTTCTTTGGCTATCAAGGGTATTTTGTGTTTCCATAAGAGTTATAGGATATTTTGGTTTCTGTTTTTTGAAGAATATCGTGGGAATTTTGAGTGAGATTTCACTAAATCTGTAAATTACCTTTAGTTGAATTGGAACTGGCCCACACCAGGTTCCCTCTTGACTATCCCACCACTCAACATTTTTTTTTTTTTTTACCATAACCCCTTGACTCCTAGGAAAAGACAGCAATGAGATTATTCTTAACATTATAAATGAATTCAGAGATCTGCCTGCTTTTGTAAGAACAGACAATAAGCTAGCTAGGTGGGATCCAGTTCTGAGATCACCACTCCTATTGTGCTTTGGCCTAAATTCTCCCTGACCCAAGCTGACCTTGAACTCTGGAATAGGCCTGCCTTTGTATCTTTCTGACAAGCTGTCTTATAGAGCAGCTGCCTCTGTTGCATGAAACTCCTCATAGAATTCATATTGCAACCCAATATTTTGCATAGTCAATAAATTCTGTTTATATATTTTTGAGGTCATGTTTTCAGAGTTCTTTTCCACAGTCTTAAAAGCTGTAAGCATCATATCATCCCTCATAGTTTTTGTAAGTACATGGGCATTGCCTGTCTAGTTTGTATCAACATCAGAGTCAACATGTTTGGTTTTATCAACATTGCTCTCTTGCTCCTGGATGTGGTTCTATTATTCCTTCCTATGCTAGGATCCTAGTGTTCTGCTACACTCCTGGGAGGCCAGGCTCAAGGCTCTCAATATCTGTGGTTCTCATATAGGTGTTATCTTAACAATTTTTACTCCACCATTTTTCTCATTCTTGACACATTGTTTTGACCACAATGTATCCCAATATATTCACATTTTATTGGCCAATCTTTATACAGTTGTTCCACTAGCCCTTAATCTTGAGACCAAGCAGTTTTGGTAGCAAGAAATAGAATTTTGTTCCAGAGTGATCACTAAAATTGTCAGAAGATTGAAAACTGAGGAAGAAAATATTAGTGAACCTAAATAGAGACCATTTAAGATGAAACTCAGAGAGAAAGAGAAAGAAAGAACAAAATAAAAAGAACACAAGAAAAGCTGCAACATGACCTCAATGGACCAATATCTATACAATTAAAATTACTAAATGAAGGCATGAGGGACAAAATAAATACTTAGCAAATAATGCTTGAAAATTTATGAGTTTGTTGAAAACTGGAAAATCAATGATTGTTCAGTACAAAAGTCATCAATGAAAGTATACCAAAAAACATGGTGACTGATTGCTTAATGAAATGACATGTTGTTGAACAAATTAAACCCATTAACAATAAATTCTGAATAACCCACTGTAGTGATTTGATTATGCTTGTCCCAACGAGTGGAATTATTAGAAGTTGTGACTTTGTTGGAGTAGGTATGGCCTTGTTAGAGGAAGTAAGTTATTGTGTGCATGAACTTTGAGACCCTCCTACTAACCACATGGGAGCCAGTCCCCTCCTAGCAGGCTTTATGATATTGGCCTGAACCTCTGAACCTGTAAGCCAGCCCCAATTAAATGTTGTCCTTATTTTAAAAAAAAGTGTTTAGTACTCAATCAAAGATTAGCTACAGAAAATGTATGAAGAGTGATACTTTGGTATATGTGTACATTGTTAAGTCAATGAGCATATCTATCAAAATTTGTACTGTTCATTGATTTCTAGAATACATTCTTCTCATTAATGAAGGCTTTGTTGTCTGATAATATATTAACATTTACTATCTTCTCATCTGTAGGTAAAAATTGCAGTAATTTTTGCTTAGTGAGGTTAATAGTTTTACCATATTCACTTAAATGATATCATAATACAGTACAATTTAACATGTATCGATGTTTATAATATCAATATAATCTGGCCAGTTCTGACAGATACTATTTGTATAGACTAGTACCCTACACATAAACTCATAGCTGTCCGTAAATATCCCCTCCTTCTTTCCTCTTTCACTCCTGTATATGTATATGTATATGTATATGTATATGTATATGTATATGTATATGTATATGTATATGTATATGTATATGTATGTGTATGTGTATGTGTATGTG
>NC_034590.1:75279914-75292082 GCF_900095145.1 Mus pahari | reverse complement strand
ATGTGCATGTGCATGTGCATGTGCATGTGCATGTGCATGAATATGTATATGCATATGTATTATGTTGTGTATATGTATATGTATATATATAATATATGTGTTTGTGTGTGTGTGTGTGTGATATATTCAATAACAGCTGAAAATAATTACTTTCTTGTAATCACACTGTTGTGGGAATATCAAATAGACAGGGTCCTAAAAATTCTTGGCTATTTGGTGAGCTCTAGTCCAGTGAGAGACTCTATTATTCTCTCTTCTTTTAATACAAAGGCTTACACATATCTTTACACACATACAAATATACATTACAGAAGACATACAGACTCCATGACCACATACGTCTCTAATTACGCACAGTATTTATTATTCATGTGATGAACTAAAATAGTGTATTTTATCTGAATTTGTATTTTTTTTGTAAATCTTCTAACTCCCTTCCAAGACAATTTAGGCAGAATTCTTAGAAATTTTACTGATTCTAATAAAAGGATATCAACTTGAGAGTGGAGAGAGCATGGGAGGAGTTTGAATAAGGGTAACTGGGACAAGGCAAAAAAGGAGGGGGTGATGTAATTTTATTTCATTGAAAACATATTTTTAAAAGAAAGTTTACTGGTTCTCTTAATATCTGAAACTTGAGAGATATTTATTTGCATATTTATAAGTGATTAGTATAATCTAAATAAGACTTGGTTTCATGGGGGAAAGAAACACAAACACGAAACATATCTGAATAAGTGAATGGCTTTCTAGATTCCAAGTAAGCCGAAGTCTTTAGGGGTTGACTTCATCATGAGCAAAAAGATGTCTTGCTTTAAAAATGGCCCAATCATGAGAGAATATAACAGACCTAGATAACAAGATAGGGAATTCACATTGGCTCAGATATTCTTGTGGGATGAGTTGGAACAGAGTAATTAGAAATTAAGAAGTTAAAAATTATAGAATTGTGCAAGTTGGGGAACTTAAGGGAGAAATTCTGAAGTCTCAAGGGGTCCCTTGCCAGTGTACTTTTTATGCCCATATATCTGTGTGAGAAGTACACATTGTCTTTGTGAACAGATACCACAAAGACCCAGGAGAGTGACACTTCTTGGTCACAGAGGACGATTTAAAACTCCAGTATAAACTTGAGCCTTAGTTTGACAACATGGAATAGTTATGCCTATAGATTCTGTGAACAGCACTTCTGTCTGAAGTCAGTGAATTTGGTATCAGCTTGGCTGCAATGTGAATTTGGTCACAAAATTAAGTCTTGAAGTAAGATCTCTTGATATAATTCCTTCATTATTTGTATATAATTCAAATATTAATTTGGAGGAGATAAAATGTTTATGTGCTTATTTCTACCTGGTAGAATTTCAATAGAATCTGCTCAGTTTTTTGTTTTGTTTAACAAATTATTTGTTATCAGTTTATTTGATCTTTTACAATAATTATAACTAATTTTGTATGATAGGAGTCTTTAAAAAATTCTAGCTAAGCACAGTGTTGCCTTTGCTGCAGTTGTTGCATTTCTCCTCAACCTGTCTCTCTTTTTTTTTCCTGTTTTCTTTCCGGTCTCTCTATCTCTGTCTTTGTTACTGTTCCTTTTTCTTGACTCTCTCTCTCTTTTAGAGCAGTTTTACTGAAACTTATTACGTTACTGGTGATTTGAAAATTATTTAACACTTGAATTGGTATTCTTATTTTTTTTCCAAGTTATAACTTTTTTCTTTAACTCTTTGTAACTCATGTTGAAGAACAAAATTAATTCAATCCTGCCCAATTCCAAACACTTATAGACAATGTCTGAAAGGCACTCACTGTATTTCCCATTATTTCACTGTATCTACATGTGTGTGTTGGCTCTTGTATCACATTCTTCCAGTTATTCTGCTATTCCAGCATAGTAGCTAGGCAGTGGTGTCACATAGCTTTAATCCAGCACATGTGAGGCAGAGGCAGGGAAATCTCTAATTTCAAGTTCAAAGCAATATCTAGGATGGCCAGGGTTGTTATGTAGACAGTCCCTACACCCCCAAAAGACTCCACAAATAAAAAGAAACAAACAAAATAAAAATAGCAATAATTATAGCAAGTAAATAAGACTACAACAATTTAAATTATGAGATTTTTATTAAAAGCATTGCTTCTACTCTTCCCACAAATACAGCAATTGAGATGACACTAAACCCTTTTTGGTCTAAAGTCTATTATGTCTACACCAGATAGTGAAAACTTTACTTTTAAAATTGTTTCTATTAAAGTGTTGGGTCCTTGCATATACTGGGTAAAATCTCTACCACTTAAATACAATATAACCCCTATTCCTCAAAGATGTATTTATAGCTACACTTCTATCGATTTTTTTGCATGAATTGAGTAGGAAAATCTTCCCTGAGTTAACATAAATAGCCTTGAGTATCAAAATATCAGATTTTCCTTAGACAGTGACAGTGTGAGACCTCAGTGGCTGCTCCAACTTAGATCTGCTCATTTATTTTCATGGAGGAACAACTCTGGTTTTAGAGAAAACATTTTTTAAATTTATTTATTATTATTTTCTTTATTTACATTTCAAATGCTATCCCGAAAGTTCCCTATACCCCACCTCCACCCCTGCTCCCCTACCCACCCACTCCCACTACTTGGCCCTGGCCTTCCCCTGTGCTGGGTCATATAAAGGTTACAAGACCAAGGGGTCTCTCTTCCCAATGATGGCTGATTAGGCCATCTTCTGCTACCTATGCAGCTAGAGACTCATGCTCAGGGGGTACTGGTTAGTTCATATTGCTGTTGCACCTACAGGGTTGCAGCCCCCTACAACTCCTTGGGTACTTTCTCTAGCTCCTCCATTGGGGGCCCTGTGTTCCATCCAATAGCTGACTGTGAGCATCCACTTCGGTGTTTGCCAGGCACTGGCATAGCCTCACAAGAGGCTGCTATATCAGGGTCCTTTCAGCAGAATCTTGCTGGCATGTGCATTAGTATCTAGGTTTGGTGGCTGATGATGGGATGGATTCCCGGATGGGATAGTCTCTGGAAAGTCCATCCTTTCATCTTAGCTCTAAATTTTGTCTCTGTACCTATATCCTTTCATGGGTATTTTGTTCCTTATTCTAAGGAGGAATGAAGTATAGAGAAAACATTTTTCCCCAGCACTGGAGAATACTTGAAAAAATGTCTCCAAGTTGTTGTTTTTTTCTTTTAATTTTGTCTTTGTTGTTTTATTTCTGAAATATATTTTTTTAGAACTTCATGTGTCATGCATGTGTAATGCATTTACATGACTTTTTCCCTCTGTCTCCCACTTCCAACTCCTCCAGAGACCCCAGTTCTGCCTCAATTCACAGCTCTTTTCTTTAATTACTATTGTTACATGTATACGTTAAACATTATTATATACAAATAAGTATACAAATACAAGCTGCTGAATCTACTTAGTGTTGCTTTTATGCACACATTTTAACCAGCTCCATGTTTTTGTCATTAATTTTAAGTATGAATGAAGATGTCCCAGGATGTTCTCAACAGGTGACATACCAAATGAGGCTGCAGCAATTCTTTCCCATTTCTTTTCTGAGTCTGTTTCTCTCCTAACCAATGCCTCTTGAATTTTCTAGCAACTATGATTCTCTATTGATAGATTTTGCAAGGTTAATACCTCATTTCTTTTCTCCTTGTGTAATTTTGTTGGTTTTGATACCATAATGTGGAGAAAAGAATCAAGTATGTTAAAAATAAGTCAACATTATAAAAAATGACTTGTCTCCGATTTTAGAAAATGCACCAAGTCACCTTTTTAATGGTTTTCAAATGAATTTTCAAGTTGATACAGCTTGCATAATATTATAACTGACTTGATTCTTTATGAAGATGAGCTATGTATAAAGACCATCAGTTAATTTTGGCTGTCTGATTCTGATTGTTATGGTCAGCTGCTTCTTAAACTTTATTTACTTTGCTTTCAATAATCTCTCTGTGTTTTATCATGCTTGTTGACAGCCCCAGTGTCACAAAGCCTTCCGATAAGACTCATCTCTTCACACACCTACTGAGTCCTCTCAGGAGAATTCATTTACTTTCTTGTTTCTACATTCCCAAGCAGCAAATGGACAACATGATTCTGTTCTTATCCGTATGACATAAGGACTTTTAATCAAGAATTAAAATTAAGAATTTACTATATATTTAATCTTTAGTCAACAAATGTATTTTGGGTGTCAGCTGTGTTCCAGATGTGATAATGGAGATAGTGATCAATAAATCCACCCTTTTCCAATTCTGCATGAAGCATAATTAGGTGGAGATTCTGGACTGATGTTGAATAGCCACAGAGAACATCCTGTAGCAGTATCAGAGAATTCTGTTGCTAGTAGTAAAAGCAAATGCTCTGAGGTCAGAAAATGGCTTTTGAGAATGAATTACACAGGATAGGCAAAGGACTGAGACGAGGCTCATGCTGGTTCCTCTTTCTGTTCCTCATATGGATCCTTCCAACAGTGACATTTCTCTATTTAGAGATTTTAGTTTTGTTTTCTCTCACCAATCATGCTTCTTATTCTTCTGAATTTTAATTTTGATTTCCTATGCTTTTAAGTTTCTACATGTTGTTCAACATCCTGTTTTCCTTGGCTCACAGAAATGTGTTTTGTTTTTTATTATTAATACTATTTTAGCTAATTCAAGGGTCTACTGTTAGTAGATTATTTTCTGCAAGCCTTGGTCCTTATTTAAAAATGTGACATCGTGATCAAGTCCTGGAGGTTAGGATTGGAGGGAATATACCACAGGTGAATTAAAACTGATTACAATTGTAAGAGACATCAGAAGTTATACAAACCATTTCGGGAATAATTTGGGAGAAATCAAGCAGTGCCTATTATAATGAGAAATGCAGCCCAAGAAACAAATGAAGAATGAAGTACTTGAACTGTAGCATAAGTTCATGGGGGGTTGGGGGTTGGAACTTTCAGAAGAAGCCAGAAACCATCAAGATGTCATAAAAAAGCTTCATGTTGATGGTAGAGGTATTCCTTTGGCACAAATGTGAGAAAATTTCATTAATTCAGGAACTATACTGTTTCTTGCCTTCCTTTTGAGTACCAAATGGTTAAAATCTCATGTTAATGATGATGATGACAATAATAGCAATATCATTCACTGTTCCCCTCATGAGAACCAAGTATAATATAATATGGATTATTTTTAAAAGAAGTAAGCACATAATATAGACTTGAGGTATAGACAACATAAATGAAAGTCTAAGGGTTAGTGCTTAAAGGCTGAATTAATCTCTCAAAAAGTAATAACTTCATATCCAAGTTCAATAATGTTGCACTGAATATTTAGAAACTATGGCCTCATAAGTTATGATCCTTGTTCCAAAGATCAAAATAATGATCTTCACCTATTGGTGACAAAACAAAAATCAACATAAATATAGAAAAATCAAAAGGGTTATTATAGTTTTTAAAAACGTAAGAATTTCACGTACACATATATAATCTGTTTTCTTTGTTGGTAAGTGTTGGGAAATAACTAGTTCTATGGATATAAGAATAAAAATATTACAATGTTCATTTAGTATTAGGTTCTTCTATAGGGGCACATTCCCCTGAAGCAGGAGTATTAGGTTATAGTAAGCTGCCTTATATGAGTGGTGGAAAACTAACTTGGATCCTCTGGAACTTCACTATGCATTCTTAATCACTGATCCATTTCTTCAGCTTCTGGAACAGGCTTTAAATCAAATGAAAAAAATGTTTGGTTTCTTCCATACTATTGCACTAGTGGGTTTATCTTGCCAGGCCAATTGTTACTAGAAGTCAAAGATGCTTGCTTATTTTTTTTCTCTTGTATCATTCATAACATCTCCAAGTTTTATAGAAATTATCCAGAAGGGATGGAGCTTCTAGGTCAGTACTGGCTTGACTTTTTCATGTTATATAATTCAAATGAGTGACGTCTTCAGCAGTAGTATCTTATCATCATGTTCTACAGGGTAACCAAAAGTAATGGCATTGGCCTGTAGACAACCACTCAAAAAAGAGGTAACCCATACACGGCACTGGGTGTTTAGTTGGTAGCCTGTGTTGTTTGGTTAGCATTGTCCCCTGATGATAGTTATTTACAGGTAAGTTAAGGAGCAGGAAAGGGCTCCATTGATTATATGTGAAAGTAGGCCATGGCATATGGTTTTTTTTCTTTCTCACATTTCTAGTTAAATAAGTGCCATTTGAAGGATATTTTGAAAAGCTATAATATTATCTGTGGTCTGAGCTTGTAATCATTTATCAGTTGGACAATACTTCCCCACAATTCATAAATATATATTTCAAAATGTTGCAGCCTATACAGAAGCCTGTGTTACCTGGCTAGGTTTATATCCACATTAGACTTGGTCTACATGAAGAAAAAACTTCATTTAGGTTATATGGAACAGAGTCTAAATATTCATCTATTTCTTAAGAAATATTCACATTCATATTCCATTTACATGAGGAAAAAGAAAGAGAGGAAATATGAAATAAACACATTTGTACACTCAGTGAGAAGGAACACTAATGACCTCCTTTCTGTTCTTGCTCATTATCAGTGCTGATAAAGTGTTGTCAAATCCTGTGTAGATTCCTTCAAATGAATATGCCCATCAGAGGCTCCTGACAGCATGTCACCAGGAAACAGCTCATGGATTCACCCTTCTTCCTTCCTGCTCTTGGGAATCCCAGGACTGGAAGAGTTGCAGTTCTGGCTTGGTTTGCCATTTGGAACAGTCTATCTTATTGCTGTCCTAGGGAATGTCATCATTCTCTTTGTAATCTATCTTGAGCACAGCCTTCACCAGCCTATGTTCTACTTACTGGCCATACTGGCTTTGACTGATGTGGGTCTGTCTACAGCAACTGTTCCCAGAGCACTTGGCATATTCTGGTTTGGCTTCCATAAGATTGCCTTTAGGGACTGTGTAGCTCAAATGTTTTTCATACATCTGTTTACAGGCATTGAAACATTCATGCTTGTGGCTATGGCCTTTGATCGCTACATTGCCATCTGTAACCCTCTCCGATATAACACTATCCTCACCAACAGAACAATCTGCATTATTGTTGGAGTTGGACTATTTAAAAATTTCATCTTGGTTTTTCCACTTATATTTCTCATTCTAAGGCTTTCATTCTGTGGACACAATATCATACCACACACATACTGTGAGCACATGGGCATTGCTCGACTTGCATGTGTCAGCATCAAGGTTAATGTATTATTTGGATTAATACTCATATCTATGATACTTCTGGATGTTGTTTTGATTGCTCTGTCTTATGCGAAAATTCTTCATGCTGTATTCAAACTCCCATCCTGGGAAGCCAGGCTCAAAGCTCTTAATACCTGTGGTTCCCATGTGTGTGTGATCTTGGCTTTCTTTACTCCAGCCTTTTTCTCCTTCTTGACTCATCGATTTGGACACAACATTCCACGATATATCCACATCCTCCTTGCTAACTTGTATGTGATCATTCCCCCGGCTCTTAACCCTCTTATTTATGGGGTAAGAACCAAACAGATTCGAGATCGTGTGGTGATATTTTTTTGCAAGGAAGTTTGACAGTGAGCTTATGCCTTGTACTCTTTCAGTTTTTTTCCCTTTATTAAGAAAAAAATTATGTGTAAATAAGCTTAAATAGAATAACCACATTACAAAATATTATGCTAAGCACACAATGTTTCTGTATTCATGGGCAGTAAACAAGATATTTTATCAAATATTTGTTACAAGTTTGAATAAAATGTTATTGATTGATAAACCGGTTTCCTTCCTATTATAGGTATTAGAATCTTATTTCATTATAAAGAAGGTATAGTACTATTTCATAAGAATTTTATAAAGAATCTACTGATTATTGAGGAGAGGTTTGATGATTTCATAGTTTATCATGGTTGCACTGGGGGTTGAGAAAACACTGCTTAAGATGTGGGTTCCAGGAGTATGGATCCATGAAAACAATCATAATTCCAGTTTCTTTTATGATGAAATTGGCTTTTACCATTATGTAATGATGGGAAAGAAAATATTGAAAAAAATCAATATCACTTCATAATCTCTTCTCACTTTTGAAGATACAACTGCAGCAATTACATAGTGTCAAGTATGAGAGAACCTTCACTTTGAATCCAAGCAAAAAGAAATTCTCCCAGATGACAAAAAAATATACAATGGAGAAATAAGGGCACAGTACTAAAGTGACAAAAAAATATACAATGGAGAAATAAGGGCACAGTACTAAAGTACAAAGGGGTAAAATGAGGAAAGAAATTTGCAGTTAAGCCATCAGGAAGCCTCTCATGCACAGAATGAATCTCATCTTCATATTGAAGTGTAGGTGAAGGGGGTCCCTGCATCCACTCAGCCACAGGGCTCAGGCTGCCTGCTGTAGAAGCAGGACTTGGCAAGTTTTGAGCGTACTGACCCTATGTTGACTTGGGGTAGGTGTTAGGCTATGGGAAGCAGGGGGACACAGCTCTGGGGGTGGGGGAGCACATTCTGAGGTCCCAGAGATAGCTAGAGCTGGCTCAGGAGTCTTTGGGCCTGCAGGGAGGCTGGGGCCATGTGGTTCTCAGGCTTTTGGGCACCCAGGCACCACTGGATTATGCAGAAGAGTTGAGAATGGAGTAGGGACCCCCTGAGGCCAGATCTAGGGAAAAGGTGGGGAGCTCAGGCTGAATTCTTCAGGGAGAGAGAGTCCTTGGCTTGTTATGTGGGTGGCTTGGCTTGGTGGAGGCCATGGCTGGGAGCACTGAGAGGCCTTCTGCGGGAGATTAGATGGGCAGCTCTTTAGGTGAAAGCCTGCTCCATTGATCCTCACTGTGGAACCCAATGAAAAGAGGCAGGACATGGTTTTATTGTCATGGTGTAAAGTAGATGAATAAAACATACCCTACTTTCTCAGGGAGGGTGTGAGATTAAATACCTTTTGCAGGGAAGAGTGTCTGGGAAGGGGAGTTCATTGGCTAAGCCTCAAGGCCTTTAGGTACCTCATAAAAATGGAGATCTGTCTTGAGGTTACTTGACCTGTGATTACATCCTCTACCTGTGGACGGGCTTGGTGCATTGGCCTTATGTGCCTGAAGGACATAAGTCTATGGAGGGCTTTGGCCTCTTGTCAGGAGCCTACTTGACAAGTGACCCTGCTGTACCTCAGGGTCACTGGGGTTTCTATCCTGTGCTCCACAAGGAACCAGGCTGACTTTCACAGTCCTACATTGGACCAACAAAATTCTACAAAGGCATCTTTGTCTCACAGGGCAACAAGTTTACCAAAATCTTTTAATTTCACTTGCTACACAACAATCACCAGGTCTTCCAGTGTATATGTGTGTATGTGCACACAATTAGATGAAGCATCTCTAGAAAAGAGTTTAGAGAACCTTTCAAGTATGTCTCTTTAACATGCGTTCTAGAAATGCACAGAAATCAGAGGACTGGTCAGGGATCCACTAAGCCTTGGTGATAGACAACTGAGCAAACACTTAACCCACCCTCTGTCCTTCATGGTCCCTCTTCTGATAGGGATCACTTAAAAATATTTAAATTTTTCTTTTCACAGTATACTAAGAAAATGAAATCTGCAAATCCAGTACTGTAATTAGATGCTTGTAACTCATGTTAGAAAATATATTTGAAATTGCAACTTTACAAAACATTTTTATACATGAACAATATAAAGACAACTCTGCAACATTTGAAAACTTAGCCAAGTTTCAAATATATATTTTATAGAGTTTAGTGACAAAAAAATGAAAACTCACTAGGAAACACAAATTAGTTTATAATGAAATGTCATTGCACACCAAAAGGAGATTTTCATGTTCTTTTTGTTATTATAGCTCTGTAAAATATCTTGAAATGCGGAATGCCAATCGCATAGGCATTTTGTGTGTGTGTGTGTGTGTGTGTGTGTGTGTGTGTGTCAAGATTTCTGAACATTTGAAATTAAAGATTTGACATAGTTAAATCTTTCTTTGAAATTTGTTAACAGATGCAGTATTAAGAGAGAGGGGGAAGAAATTGGTGTGAAGAATACACAATTTCCTCAAAGGAAAAGAAATCTGCATGATTTAGATTACTATATTTTGAGGTTTTTAAAAAATAAAGCCAGGAGAAATATAACTGTGTGTTTAGTGCTCAAAAAGTGAATAAATTAAAGAGTAGAAAAGGACAGAGGTGCCGAATAGAGAGTCTACAAGCAGACCCACATATCTCATTGGATCTGGTTATTTAAAAGCAAAGCAGCCTTGGATGAGAATTTAAGATGGACAGCAAAAGTAAAAGGATGCCCATAAAACATCTTCCCCTTGTAAAGCTTCTTTATAAGAAAGAACCTGCTGACTTTAGTTTAAAATACATAGCATCAAATCATGGAGCTAAAGGGCAGAGTTTTAGGTCACAGAAGTCATGTCTATCCTCACTTCTGACATCTTCAGTCTCAACTCTCCCAAACTATCTTTAGCCCATTAATGTACTAAATGGACTCATTTTTTTTAAAACAATTTTTTAAAGTTTATTCATTTATTCATTTATTTATTTTATGTAAGTACACTGTAGCTGTCTTCAGACACTCCAGAAGAGGGCGTCAGATCTTGTTACAGATGGTTATGAGCCACCACATGGTTGCTGGGATTTGAACTCCGGACCTTCGGAAGAGCAGTCGGGTGCTCTTACCCACTGAGCCATCTCACCAGCCCCCTAAATGGACTCATAAGAATCACTCAAAGCTATTAGATTCATGCATACAGTTTCTTACAGGGAAAAGCTGTAGATTACACTTAGACACAGGCTGAGGAAATCCTGTGAGGTTTAGAAACGTGAGGCATTCACTGTCCTCTCATGGAATTGGGATGTACTATGCTGACATTGTGTGACAGTGTGCATGGAGGCACATTACCCTCTAAGGAAGCTTCCCCAGGCATCTTTACTGTGGCCTCATTCCATGAGCATGACTGCTTGCTTACTCCATGGTAACGTGGCATTATATTTGCTACTCTCCATGTTGACTGGTGCCACTTGATCAAAATATTCTCCAAATAGTTCCGGGACATTTTTCTTTTAAGTAAATATATTTTATTCATTCTTTCAATAGTTTATACACTGGATTTTGATCCTGTTGCTATACTTTACAGAATGACATGTCATTTCCAGTTCTTACTTTGAGCAAATACATGAAGATTACCTCCTTGATGCCCAGAGTAATGAAGAGCTGTACTCTTTCTGCAAATTGAAGTTCATTATTACAGGCTTGCAAACTTAGTTCCCAGAGCACCTCCTGCTGCTGCTGTAGCTGAGTTTTTGACCTTATGTCTCATCTTCTCATCTTATATTTAACTATAAATTCCAACAACTAGCTTTAAATTTGCTTAAGCCCTCTGGAATATGAAGAGTGAAGAGAGGCCAAATAGCTCATACATATTTTGTGCCTCTTCCTTTGTCAAAGTATTGTGAAGTCTCTTCAAATGTAAAGAGCTAAAATGTATTGCTTTGTCCTTTAACACTTGTGGATTTTTTTCTCAGTATATTACTTACTATGTCACTAAAAGATAGAAAATATAGGAAAACTAAGTCAAATTACAGATATACAGTGACATTAGACTATAATGCAGATTCAGATCCTGATTCTATTCCCAACTTAAGAACATAAGCATGTTATATCATATCCTGAGTTTCTGTTTCTTGTAGATAAATGCACAGTGATGTCTACAATTGAGTTGAATAAGTGAAATTATGTATGTTTTAAATAATGCAGGTGATAAATTATTTCCTTTCTAATTACTTCCAATGTCTTCCCCATATTTCTTGCCCTACACTATTAATGAATGACATCATGTTCACCACTTTGCTACAAGCCTTATGTATTTTCACCCATGAGTAGATGTTTTATTGCTTTTGTATTCTGTTCTAATTACATATTTACTCCTTGAAAGTTCCATGTATACCCTAAATCTTAAATCAATTTTAAATTCTTAAACCTATTTTGCAAAAACTTACCAAGATTCCTGTCTTTCTCAGTGAATTATGTAACAATTGTGTATTTGGTTTTAAAACACATATACCTGGCTTTAAATGAAGCCTTAAATATACATTTGGAGATATTAACAAAGTGTGTGTGTGTGTGTGTGTGTGTGTGTGTG
>NC_034590.1:75277504-75278809 GCF_900095145.1 Mus pahari | reverse complement strand
ACAAATATATTGGAAAGAAGCATGACATTTAGTAGCTAGCCTAACCTTAATATTCTCAACATCTTGCCCTATTGCCAGCACTACTTTTTTTAGGGTGTTGACCTTGGCCTCCAATTTCTATCTATAATATGCAGCTCTGACAAAGCTAAGGAAATACTCTTATGCATATCATTAACGAAATGAGCGGTATGCAGTTGCTGAACTAAAGCTGTGGTAGATAATGCAAAAGAAGTTAAAATTGCAATCAGAACAGTGATTCCTAAAATCAGAGCTGCAACAAATCTCTTTGGTCTAATAAGCTCGTTTAACCTCTTTAAAGTTTGCATTCCCGAATTTTCAAACCAAGGATTGTTTCCTAACTCCACAGGCAGCAGAACATAAGCAGGTCTCTAACAAATCATAACAGCAGATTCCTTGAATTAGGATCTACAAAATTAGTTAATTGACAAGTATTACAATGAATATGAAAAGACTTGCCAAGATTGGTAATCTTAACTTTTAAAATTAACAATATAGCATACAGGTAAGGTACACAAGCTTTTACAGCTATAGAGGAGTTGGCCTGAAACAGTGTCTCTGATGAAATCTTATCCAATACTCTGTAGCAGTCTCTCCGCCTCACGAGTCAGTTGTTCCCAAGTTGACAGCAGGTCTGCTCTCCTTGCTGTAGCCAGTGGCAGAGAGAGGAAGGGTTTCCATCTCTGTGTGCGCTCAATACAGCTTTCCTGTCATAACTGTCAAGGCGCTCAGGAACTCACAGGTCTGCCTGTCACACGAATCACTCTGGAAGCTAGCATGTTTCTGCAGCATTCTGTGGGGAAAAAAAAAATATTGCCCCCTTTTTTTCTCCAAATTAAGTACCTGAAAAGGATCAAGCCATGTGCCAATAAGTGAATCCTTTTTATCTTACCTAGACATGATTGTATGCATTTTAATTAATTAATTAATTAATTAATTTAAAGATAAGAGTACCCTTTTGCAACAATTAAGTGTGGAAAAATGTAGAAACTGAGGATGCTTGAGAACAAATTTCTACAATTTGACATGCACATTTTCTAAAAATACCAAATTTATCTTAAGCCATTACTATTTTGATGATGGAAAGAAATTAGATTATATGGCCAATTACTTTTGTGTAAGGTCTATAATCCGCCTGATATTAATTTAGCATTGCATTGCCTTAAAAGTGTCCAGGCAATCTAGGACAAATTCTTAAATCTCCAAAGATAGTCTTCTTAAAAGAACAACATTTTTTCTGATGATTTGTATATGCATAAACAATTGCAAATGAGACTTGAGAATTTA
>NC_034590.1:75266901-75274507 GCF_900095145.1 Mus pahari | reverse complement strand
AGCCATCTGTGAAACCTGCTCTGCCCTCTCTCAACTTTCTGCAACCAACAAAAACACCATGTTTGAGGAGATGATTTCTTAACTTTTAATAAAGTCTTATCTAGGAATTTTTTGCACAATGTAAGATTGGGGAATTGTAAATAGAGTAACAGTAAGAATTGAGCTATATTTTGACCTTTATGAAATCTCTTTTTAATGTTTTAACAATAACTTTTAATTTTACCTAAATTATCAGAATCTATAACTTGAAGTTTTTCTTATAACTGAGGCTGTGTCCTATGATGAGGTCCACAGCTTCTGAACTGGGCTAAGAGACTACCCCTGTAGCTTTTTGTCTTACCCGCTTCTTTAGTGAGCAGGGTTCCATCCTTATGGAACCTTGATTTACATTCATTTTTCAGTGCCTTCCTTTGCCACAGCGCGAGCAGGGGCCTGGGGGAATGCTCCTTTTGTCTCCTGAGCAATTTCTACAATCTTTTCTCAGGTGCCCTGGCTTTTCACACCGGAAACATGTCATTTCATTCCCTGGGGAATGCTTTTCATTCCCGTAAGTACTTCTGACATAGGTGCTCAATTTCTGTCTCTCCATCACTACAGCGTAGGCCTTTACTACGGCTGGTGAGGCATCTAAACATGTTTTCTCTTTCGATTCTGATTGCCCCATGGTAAAATTGATTTTTATCTTAACTGGTCTACTACCTACCGGCCCGTCTGCAGCACGGTTTTGACTAATCCTATCCTCGCTTGAGAAAAATAAAGCAGAAAAAGGAAATAGAAAGAGAAAGAAATGAAGACTAACCAGCCCCAGTGTCCCTGTTCAAAGGCGCCATGTATGTATGTATATATAATCTTAAATTCACGACTGAGAGGAAAATGCTGCCATTTTAGTCTTTCTGGGTCTGGTGTGTTTCATGTAATTTGAGGATCTCAAGTTGCATATATTTTCCAGAAAATAATATAATTGTATTCTTATTGCTGAATAACACCCCAAAGTATACTCATACCACATTTTCTTTATCTATTCAGTGTATTATGGGCAGCTAGTCACTATATGAATACTGTTGTCTTTTCTCCAATGTATGATTGTATTAGTTGACTACATTAGTAAGATGTGTCGCAGACACATTGTCAGTTTGTTCCTTTTACCCTATTATTATTTTTTTTTACAACAAATACTTCAGCATGGAATGGGTGTGAGGTATGCTGTAGTCCACTGTAGCTGAGATGTCCACATTTATTTTATGTTTCCATTGCAGTGAAGATGCTGTTTAGGAGCATCTTTCTGTACCTTTCTTATTTGGCCTTCTTGGATCCTTATAACTAACTTAGAATTTTAAATAATCCCCATTCTTTGTATTAATGAACTTGTTGAGAACTGTATAGATATAGTTATATGTATGCCAGAGCTGGAGTTATGGGGACTGTGAGATGGCATGTGGGTGTGTGGAAACTCAAGTACCCTGTAAGAGTTATAACTGCCCAGCAATCTTCGCATACTCTAAGATTATTGGCACTGATGCCCCTTGCTCTTGCAAACTTTATATGCCTCATATAGGGGAACACCAGAGCCAAGAAGTAGGAGTGGGTAGGCAGGGGAGCAGGGTGGAGGGAGAGTAGAGGGGACATTCGGGATAGCATTTGAAATGTAAATGAAGAAAATATCTAATAAAATAAAAAAAAAGGAAGAAAAAGATTATTGGCACTGGTTTTGGCAATGAATTTTTTTAATTGACACCAGAAGCAAAGACAAGAAAGCAAAATCAGATAAAAGGCTTTGTGAAAGGAGTAATTGGGGCACTACCACATACATCATAAAGCTTAATATCTAATAGAGGTAAGACAATACTAAGATATAAGGTGAAAACTATGCAAAGGACGGTGAGGTATTTCTCAAGAAAGATATTTATTATACCAACAAGTATATCCCTTTTCTCAATTTCTATTATTTCTTTGAGACTCTCATAAAATGCATTTTGATCAGATTCTCCCCCTCCCAACTCCTCCAAACTCACCCCTTCCATACTGCAAACTCAAGAACAGTTGATGATAACTATATATTTATGGATCTGTGGCCTTCCATTGGAGCATTGCCACCAAGAGCATATTCTGTCACATATGGGAACATACATGGACTGAAAGGAGCCATCTTCAGTAAAATGAGCCAAAAACAAAAGTCATTCTAAGGTCTCAACTATGTGCTTAAAAACTATGTAATATAATGCTAACTACAAGAGGCCAGGTTATGAGTGAGGTTTGGGACATGAAGACAAAAGATGAAAAGCTTTGTTCACAGGAAATGGGTGTATTTCAGAGATCATTTGTATAGAGCAATGATTGTTATAAACAATGACGTGATT
This sequence comes from Mus pahari, assembly GCF_900095145.1. Classification (NCBI taxonomy): domain Eukaryota; kingdom Metazoa; phylum Chordata; class Mammalia; order Rodentia; family Muridae; genus Mus; species Mus pahari. Next base: position 75,272,150 of record NC_034590.1, on the reverse strand, counting down.
TATTTGCAAAAAGTATGTCTTACTAGTCTCATGTTGACAAATCTAAGGTAATTGACTTGTTAATTACTTTGACTATAATCATTTACTTATAATATGCATAGACATCAAGATATTATAGATTATAAATACATAGAATCTTTAACTGTCATTATCTTCATTAAACCTGGCCAAAAAAAAGTTAGAGCAATCAGTCTTTATTATCATTTGTAATATTTGATACTTCTAACTTCTTCCATCATTTTAAAGGATTTATCTTGGGAAGAGTTCAATTTTGTTATCTTTCAGAGTCTCCCCTTAATTTGCTATATTTGAGGAATCATATGTTTATGTTATAATTCACTACTTTATACTTTTCTTTGTTATGACTTACCTTTTGATTGTTGTGTTTCTTTTTGCTCGTTTATGATCACTTTAGGTGGCCCTTTAACTCACTGTCGGAGTTTCTTTTTACATCAATGTTTATGTTAGGCACATATGTAAAGGCACATGTGCATGTTGATGTGTCTCTTGACTCAACTGTTGCTGCATCACAGCAGTTTTCACAGAACAAAGAGTTCTTCAGTATCTATGTGTAGATGTCTATGATTTGTGAGAACATTGAGATAAACCAGGTTCTATCACAGAATCACAGTGCTGGAAAATTGGTTAATCTATCCATAAGCAAAACAAACCACATAAGGAGTGAGAGGGGCTCCGTGAAGGGCAGAAACTGAGGATAAATAGGAACATAGCAGCAAGAATCCCAAAAAATGTTCTGGGAGTTTAAAAGATAATTTTGCAATCATAATTCAAGCACACTATATCAGTGCAAGTAAAGGCATAGATAATTAAAAAGAAGCAAAGGAGCATCAATAGTCCCCACCCTTGTATCTTATGTCAACAAAGAGTGATTAACGGGAGGAACTCTGCAGAGGCCACACACTGCCCTCTATCAAGGTTCCCATGATACTGTGATTGCATTCTTAGGGGACTTGGGACCATGGAAAAAGCATAAATTACTTCTGCTCAGCAAGCAAAGAGTGTGCCACAGGATTATCCTGAATGACATTTCATAATGATTTAGAGAACAAGGTAAGTCATATTGTGTATAGACTAAGAAAAAAAATTAAGAGAAATGGAGAAAGGGTCCCTGCCCAGATAGAAGGAAGGAGATGGAGGGATTGTGAAATTATAAGAACCAGATGCAGAAAAAGAAATGCATACTCATGCAACCTCCAAGGCTGTTCCTTCCCTGCATACACATTTTGCTATGGTCATACAAATTTTCACATGTAAAACTAAGAAAAAAACATCTGAATATGTCTTTGCAACAATGTCTGTTTTTTTTTAAGCTGCTGTTTCTTATCCTGTGTAAGTGACCCCTGCAGTGTGAACTGCAAGAAATGTCAGGCTGCCCTTCTCTGTTTACAAGGAGGCATCAGGGGCGTCCAAACGCATGCTTTTGCATCAGTGAGTTTATGTCTAAGTGTATCATGGATGACAGCTGTTTAGAAAGGACATTTATGAAATAGGATCCAGAAAGCAGAGGGGAAACTCTGAGAAAAGGCACAGATTCTATAATACATAGTTGGTTGCAGAATTAGGTGCAGAAAACAAAGCCCAGGTGCTTATCTTCTCTGTGCTTCTAAGTGGACACATGGTTGTGTGAGAACGTGATGTTCTCCTCAGAGGTCCACAGGCAAAAGTTTGTATGGCCTGTAACCACAATGCTGTTATCAGTTTCTGCTCTATGAAGCCTCTGCCTTTGTCCTGGACATCAGTCCCATAAGACTTATCAGCTTACTAAGCCTTCCTGAGGTCAGCAAAAGGGTCATTGATTGCTTTTTTACATACTGATTAGTCATTGTTCTTCCATTTCCCCCTCCCCACTTTGATCTTATTCTTTTTTTTAATAACAAAATGCCTTTTCCTCTTTACCTGGAGTGTTTTGGTGTGGAGAATACCTTAGAGTAGATAGCTCAATTGGCAAAGAGCTTGACTTCTAAGCACGAGGAATTAAATTTGATCCTCTCAGACTACATAAATAGGTGGACATTTTTTTTTGGCACACAGCTGTAATAGTGCTGCAGAGGTGGAGAAAGTTAGATCCCTGGGGCTTGATGGCCAACCAGCTGAGTTTACTAGGTGAGCTCTAGGTCAGTTAGAGAATTTGTGGTAAAATAAAAAATAAATATAAAATGAAATAAAATATATAGTGTATGTGGTACTAGAGGAAAGCCATCTGAGGCTTATATTTGCATATGCACACACTTTCATGCCTACCCTTATGCACATTTGTGTATACTTGCAAATATCCATAGGCATGCATTCCCACCCTGAAAGTTCCAGGCTCCTACTTGGACTTTGTCTTAAGCCTTTCTGTTCTTCATAGCAATCTGTGCACAATCTACCATACCATTTTCAGTACAAGTTTAAAATGGAGGTTTGTGGCAGAAAACTTTAAAAAATGCCCTATTTTGGATTTCATTGTTTTTTTGTTTTTTTGTTTTTTTTTTTTTAAACCACAAAAATGTATGTCTAGAGGGAGTATTTGGTCAGTATTATCAAAATTTGTCTTCAGATTGCCTGGTTGACACTAATACTTTTAGAATCTCTGTAAACACGTGATAGAATGAATTGTCAAAATGTTGCCCAACTGTAATACTGTGCATGATCTCAGCAAAAAAAAAATATATATATATATATAACTACGACTGTATGTCACATAGGTTCATGTAACAGATTTAAGAATTTTAGTTTTATTTTCATTAATATTAGCAGTCTGGGAGATGCACACATGTCCATACCTACATACACCCATGCACATACACATGAACACAGTGTTCCTCAAATAATTTCTTTTTTTTAATTATTTTATTAGATATTTTCTTCATTTACATTTCAAATGCTATCCCAAATGTCCCTTATACCCTCCCACCACCTTGCTCCCCTGTCCACCCACTCTCTAGGAATATGTGTGTGTCATCATATGTTAAAGAAAGAGACACTGGTATCCTTAAATTTTTTTTAAGTCTAAAGATAGAACTCTATTTCTAAATTTATTTTAAAAATTTTCATGTAACATATTTTATCACATTTGTTCCTTTCTCCCACCCCTTCATGTTTTCCTCTACTCATGCACATAAAAATATCTCAAGGCTTGTTACATTTATAAACATGTCTGGTAGACACCTGGAAGTTTTTCAAGAGTTAAGTCATGTTAATTGTGAATATATTCTTTCTGTACAATTATGCCTGTCATTCAATTACTTCCACATTATTTTTTCTTTTTTCAACTTATTTTATTAGATATTTAATTCATATACATTTCAAATACTATCCTGAATGTCCCTTATACCCTCCCCCCACCCTGCTCCCCTGCCCACCCACTCCCACTTCTTGGCCCTGGCATTCCCCTGTATGGGGCATATAAAGTTTGCAAGACCAAGGGGCCTCTCTTCCCAATGATGGCTGACTAGGCCATCTTCTGCTATATATGCGGCTAGAGACACGCGCTCTGGGGGTACTGATTAGTTCATATTGTTGTTTCACCTATAGGGTTGCAGACCCCTTCAGTTCCTTGGGTAATTTCTCTAGCTCCTCCATTGGGGTCTCTGTGTTCTATCCTATAGATGACTGTGGGCATCCACTTCCATATTTGCCAGGCATTGGCATAGCCTCACAAGAGATAGCTATATCAGTGTCCTTTCAGTAAGATCTTGCTGGCATATGCAATAGTGTCTGTGTTTGGTCGCTGATTATGGGATGGACCCCCGGGTGGGGCAGTCTCTGGATGGTTCATCCTTTCATCTTAGCTCCAAACTTTGTCTCTGCCACTTCTTTCATGGATATTTTATTCCCTATTTTAAGGAGGAATGAAGTACTTCCACATTATTAATACAATAGGGTTTTTTGGTAAATAAGTGAAGGAATGAATTTCATGCTTGTTTTCTTCAGGAGTTTCATTTAGTACTTGTTCAGAATTTAGTATAATAGCAACATCCATCGAACATGGTACTGGAATAGAATCAGAGAAAGAACTAAACAATGTATCTTGAGTACTTCTGTCTCTTTCATGTACATAGGTTGAAGTATATTGGAAAATTGTATAGCTCTCTTTTCCAATAGCTGGTCCATATCTCCAGAGTTTTCTTACTGGATGCATTATTTATTCATTGACAAAATGAAAGTTTTGTCTGATTAAAACAATCTTTTAATTCATGTATTTATCTCAGCTAAAAATGAGCAAAATGATATTTATCAAATACATTTTTCCTCTCATTATCTTTACTTTCCAAGCTTGGTGAGACTTTGTAATAGAGTTATAATGGACATGAATGATTTCTTTTCTATGATCTCTTCATCTAAATATGTAACCATAGAAATTCTACATGACAGAACTTTTAAATGCAAAGGAGCAAAGGAAGGTAAGTTGTTTATCCTGCTTTGTGAACCAAGTCTGTACATAACACCATATACAAACAATATTGTATATAAAATATATGAGGGAGATTAGCTCCTCCAATAGGGGAAGGTGAAAACAACAGTTTCCTGAGTTATTTTTCATATTAAGAAAAAAAATATGTAACATGACATTCTATACCAAATCTGGAATTCCATCCTCTCAGTGTATTAGTGACCACTCTGCAGTCTGCATTTCTTCTTTCCCTTCTTCATTTCAGGCTTGTTCTTACATGATTTCAGTGAAGTAATGGTGGCTCTATAGCTGATGCCATGTGAAATTCTGGAAACTTACACATGAAATGAAGAGAGTGTTTTACTTATTTTTAAAAATATAAACAAGGAATTGTAAAGGTTATTTTTGTATGTTATCAGGAATGAAGATAAAAGGCTAAGTAGACAAATAAAAAGCATATTTATCACACATTAAAATTTATTTGTATTAAGCACAGCATCTATCTATGACTGAAAGAATGTCCCTGTATAACAATACACAAGTCCGTCCTTCTTGGTTCCTCCTGCTGGGCATTCCAGGGCTTGAAGATGCACACATCTGGATTGGATTTCCCTTTTGTTTTCTCTATCTCATTGCAGTCCTGGGGAATGCTGCTATTTTATTTGTGATCCAAACTGAACACAGTCTTCATGAGCCCATGTACTACTTCCTAGCCATGCTGGATTCCATTGACCTGGGTCTGACCACAGCCACCATCCCCAAAATGCTGGGCATCTTCTGGTTCAATCTCAGGGAAATATCATTTGGAGGTTGCCTTTCTCAAATGTTCTTCATCCACTTCTTCACGGCCATG
>NC_034590.1:75264796-75266271 GCF_900095145.1 Mus pahari | reverse complement strand
ATACCTGTGGCTCTCATATAGGTGTTATCTTAACCTTTTTTACTCCGGCATTTTTCTCCTTCTTGACACATCGTTTTGGCCACAATGTGCCCCAATTTATCCACATTTTCTTGGCCAATCTCTATGTGGTTGTCCCACCTGCCCTTAATCCTGTGATCTATGGGGTAAGGACCAAGCAGATTCGGGAGCGAGTAATGAGGATTTTGTTCCATAAAGATCACTAGCCAATAGCACTTTGCAAAGTTTGTTCCAGTATTTGTCTCAAATATTATTGAAAGCAGTTATTTTGTGTCTAGTCCATAGAGAACCAGGAAAGAGACAAACCTACTGTAACCAAAAATGTCATTTAACTGTGAATTAAACACCTTCTATTTCACGGTAGTATGGAGAATATTGGAACCCTTATGAAAATCTTTTTCTGTAACCATTTCATTAATATTACTGGATCTTGCAGATGGTTTTATATAAAGAACAGTTTCCTCTTATGTAGAGAATATATTGATATTCAAGAAAGTTACGTTATCTCTCTGAATTTTATTGTTAGCAGAAAATAGTAATTTAGGCCAAAGAAGATTCCCCCAAATTATGACCATTTCCATTTTTATTTTATTTTATTTTTTTAGTATTGAATACATGCAGACTATTCCTGCATACTGCAAAAGCATTATGGATAGATTAAGTGGCATATAGAGTGATGGTAGTGGTGATAATGTCCTTAAGAAATTATTGTAAGATATTATGACATCAACTTAGTATAAAAACACCATGTACTCAGAGATATTGATCAGAACACTCATTCATACATTGCACTTACTATGAACCTACTTAAGCATTTATGTGATTTTCTCATGCACATTTAGAAGCAACCAGAGAAAGTACATTAGAAATCAATGCAATGGAAAGAGGTAATGATATAGCTTTGATACAGAATGAAATGTATAAGCACAAATAAATATTTAGTTCTTTTTGTTGAACAAGTAGTACTTTTGATATATTTGATACATACTACATGATACATGATTATAAAACAAATATATTATGTATAATACATATGTATGCACATATATTGCATGTAAGTGTATGTATTTAAATAGTTTTCATGTTCCATGTATAATTTTTTTTGAACAGTAGAATGATAAAGACAGTGTGTTGTATAACAACTTTCATAGGAAATAAAATGTAAGTTTAAAAGTGGTGTATATAAATATTTCTGAAGATTTAGAATGTCTCAATATGGATAGGGAATGGGCACATAACTTCCTACACCAAGCTGGACCTACTGGTAATTGATTGTTCCTAGAGCAGGGGAGAGTAAATTTCTTCAGGATATGGGCCCTGAAATACTATCCACGCTCTAGTAGATGGCCGTACACATGCATATTAAAGCAACATGAAGTGAACACAGTGGAGAGAGAGGGAGAGAGAGACAGAGAGAGAGAGAGAGAGAGAGAGAGAGAGAGAGAGAGAGAGAGAGA
>NC_034590.1:75243622-75254170 GCF_900095145.1 Mus pahari | reverse complement strand
CTAGTCCGCTCTTTCCCCGGCAGTGCAGCGGTGCAAAGATGGCTCGCCTTCCGGTTGAGACCTGGGAGACCGCTTCTGGGTAGACCCCAAGCCTTAGTACTGCTCTCGGGCGCACTCCCCTCCTCCTTATTCTGATTTTTGCTTTTAAAATTTAGCATATTTTCATACAAATATTTTATGGGAATATTTAATAGACATGGTATATTAAACAAATATTTTTCAGGGTTAATTTTAAATATAATCATATAAAGATATGTCATATAACTTATAGCTTTCTAGAGCTTCAATAAAATTTAATAGAGTTAAGTGGGAGCAAAAGCCAACAATCCTGAGACTTGCTGGTTAAATATATTAAAAGCAATTCTTCAAATTTATTAGATATTCACTTATTTAGCTAGCTGTATCATCACTAAAGTGCTAGGGAGCTAACCTAAGGCTGTGTATGTGCTGAGTGAACACCGTACCACTGAGCTACATTTTGAGTTTTCCTTCCTCTTTAAATTAGGATAGATATTATAGGGATTAAAGTGTATAATTTTAAATACATAATATTATTCTGCATATATGTTTATGTTACTAATAATATATATATATATATATATATATATATATATATATATATATATATATATGATATATGCATTGTATTTATAGATGTACCAGTTAAGGCTGGCATCCTTAACATCATTTAGTCTCTACATTTTGACCAGTTGTGGATCTTTGTAGTAAAAGATGGACACTTTTAGACCTCAGCTTCATACATTTTCTTTTCTTTTTAAAACTTCATTTACTAGTAACAGAATAGAATACACATATAATTTTGGACATTTCTTCTAATTATTTTTTTTTATATATTCTTTTTCTTGAAAGCCTATTTGTTGTAATTATAGTACATGCTGTATTAATACCAATGCAAAAAATACCTTTTATATATTGATATCTGCTGTCTTGAGCTTTTTCACAACAATTAAATTAAGCTTTCATAAAATTATACTCTATTACCATTTTCTTTTTATAGATAAGATTAATTTAAAATTTGAATTCTACTTGAAACACTTTTAAAGAAAAATGTGCCCTGCCACCAGCCCTGAGTGGGCTGAATCAGACCTTGTTTCTGCCACAGTTGGCTAGCCCACCTAGGTTGGAGTCTTCAGACTTAGGTAAAGTCTGTTGTATACCACATCTGCAGCTTCCTGCAGGAAGCTGCCACCTACTGAACAGCCTGAGCTTGCTTTCCTGATGAGATACTGACAAAGCAATGAGATCCTGGCAAAGTGAGAGATGGCTCTCCCTCCTTTAAATTCAAGACCCTACCATAAAGACTGAGCCTTGATCAGAGAACTTTGTCTTGGCTCATTATTTCTCTCCCTGTCCTTCCCATCCAACCCCAGCTTTCCTTCCAGGAACCCAGGAACCCGTGGCCGCTGGTGGCTACAGAAAAATATTGTATGAATTTCTGATGGCAAGATTTGAAATTAATTTTTTTCTGTTACCATGTTCCTTGTCCCCTGGTTCTACCAATTTATGTTTTTCTATGTATTAGTCCTTATGACAACTTTTTTGCCTGACATCCAGTGAGTACAAATATGAAATCCAACTTTTTTTTTAAAGTTTTGTTATTACACTTACATTTGTGTGCTACTGGAAATGCTACCACTGTATCCTTGTGTACTGATTTTAGGTATGATGATGACAAACAGGTTCACATCAACCACAGCCTAGATTCCCAGGAAATGGTACATAAGCTGGTACCATAATGTGTCTCATTAGATGATGGAAATGTTGAAAGTAGGTTGTGTTGCTTGCCATCATACATGATTGTGAATATATTAGCATTCTTACTCTCCCATTTTTCAGTTTCCTATATCATGTTTTCTAACTTGTACCATTTATACATGAAATAATTTCTAAACTGCTCACAAAAATCACTCTCTCGTGCTGATTACACATTTATCAATGACATACACTGGATGCTGGGGACCTATTTCATGTTGTTATAAATTAAAAGGATAAAAAGCTTTGACACCACAGTAAACAATGGCTGTTCTCTGAATTCTGACATAGCAGACTAAGGATTCTAATTCTGTGACATACAGTTTTTGCATGCCAGGGGAAGGGTGCTAGATTCATTTGAATGAATGCTTTATGAATGGAGGAAGATGAAAATATGTTATTTCCATGTTGTCCATGGTCTGGTAAATAACCTGTCACCAGTGCTCATATAAGTAACCCTAAAGTTGTTAATTTACCAGGGAATAAAACCCTAACTACTTCTCCAGTTGTTTGGCTTGTTTTCTTTTTGCAATTCCATCAGTTAATATTGCTCTGGGTGTGTACTGTGTGACCATTTCTCCTTAGTTAACTCTCAGTAGGAAAATTACAGAACTCCCCCCCCCAAAAAAAATCCTGGGTTTGGAGTCTGCCTTCTCATTCCCTGTGTTAAGATCCATGCTCCATTCTGTAGAATAAGCATTGTTTTATATTTTATGTTTCTCTACAGTATATTATACATCTTCAACAACATAATCCTGCTCTGTGATTGTAAATCCAAGTCATATTTCATGGTTCATGCTGCTCACTAAAAACAGCTTATTGAGAGACTCTGTAGAGGTAATCAGAGTGCAATCCAATAACCAAAGGTAGTTGTCATCAATTCCAGTATTCAAAAAAGCAGTCACAGGAGTATTAACTTTTTTTTTTCAGGAAGAGGAAAGTTTTAATCCTTAGTGAATTGTGATCCTGTGGGTAATGAGTAAGCAGTGAAAAGTCTACTGCAGCAGAAAGATAAATTTTGCTTTTCAGGGACAGCACACAGAATGAAGCCAGAAGGGGAGGTTCTCTGTCTGCCCTGAAAGGCCACAGGTCACAGATCATGGCCAAGGCAGCAACTGCTTCTGAGGTCTAGGCTCTGGAGTAAGGTACTGAAACAAAAGAGATGAAATGTGACAGAGATAAATGACACTTCTAAGATGCTGTTGAACCTGTGGAAAACAGGAATGTTTCAGATTATGTAGCATAGACATTGTAGATGTTTGAATGTTAGAGATGTTAGAGCAGGGGTAACATATTTTATGCTGTTTCTTCTCCATTTCAAATTATCTAAAAACACATTAAACAAAGTTTTAATATAAAGCTCATTGTTTTATGTCAATGTAGATTTTTATTAGTTCTTTAAGAATTTCATACAATGCATTTTGATCATTTGGACCCTCCTCCAGCTCTTCTTAGAAACACCATGTATTACATACCCACCCAATGTTGTGTCTTCTTTGAGAGAAAACAAAAAGGTCAGAGTAGATGTTTTAAAAGAGTTAAATATCTATAGACATTTAAATAGACAGTTTGAAAATTTCCTTGCAAATAAATATACATATTTCCTTTATCTGTATATTTGAAACTGAGTCTTATCAAAAGAGAAAAAAAGAAAGGATTGAAAGAAAGGACAAAAGAAAGAAAAGACAAAAAAGAAAGGACAGAAGAAAGAAAGGAAGGATGAAAGAAAAGAAGGATGGAAGAGAAATAAAGAGAAAAAGAGAGAACAAGAGATAAAGAAAAAGAGAAAAGAGAAAGAGAAAAGGAGAGAGAGAAGAAAGAGAAGAGAAAGACTAAAAAAAAAAAAAAAAACCTCCCATAACTTTCCAGCTCCACAGGGAAGAAGAAAAAAAGACCTCTTTTACTGCTTCCAGGACCCACAAAGAGAAGTGTACTGAGTGTCCTAAATCCCTTTCTGCAAAAGTGATTGCCAGCACTCGCATTCCATACTTCATACATCTGTAAAAGTCTCTTCCTTCCCTCCTCCCTCAATTCCTTCCTTCCTTCCTTTCTTGCTTCCCCTTTCATGTTTGTTTTCTTCCTGTCTTTCTTCATAAGTGTTATTCCATTTACCTAAAGCTCAATCAGCTACCCCACATGCATCACATCCTGGGTTTGATGCCCAAAACTGTAAACTAAGTAAATATATGAAAACAATGAGTGTGGAGGTTAAAATATTGATTACTTTTGAAGGCGTATGGAGAACTGTATAAAGATTTTTGAGCTGATTCTTGACTGTTTGAAGTGGTGATATCACCATAAAGTCTTACTGTTCATGGCATTTGATTGCTAGCCTCAGCCACAATATTTCTGGAAAGGAGTAGAACACTGGTTCTAAGGAACTGCACCTTATCTAGTGTTCACAGAAGCACCTTCTTTATGTAGCCTGGGCCAGTAGCTCAGTGGTAGAGCATTTTTCTAGCACATGCAAGCCCCGAGTTTAATTCTCAGTGTAAACAGACATTCTTTCAAAAATGCAAATCATTGTCTTCCCATGTCTTAGATGTTTAATGTTAATTAATAATTTAAGCAATCATGCTCATGTACTTAAATATCTCCTTTTAAAGAAAGGACCTTTATCATAATAGGTGTGTTTGTGTGCATGGGTATGTGTTAACATATATGATTGATACATGCATATATATACTTCAAATGGTTGTGTTTTTTTTTTTTTTCTTTCAGATTTCAAGGACAGAGAGGGAATGTCCAGTTCAAATGGAACTGAATTCCACCCCTCTTTTTTCCTCTTGCTGGGCGTTCCAGGTCTTGAAAAGATGCATGTGTGGATTGGTTTTCCTTTTTGCTTTGTGTATTTGATTGCCCTGGTTGGGAACATCATTATCTTGTTTGTGATCAAGTGTGAACACAGTCTTCATCAGCCCATGTTTTACTTCTTAGCAATGCTGGGCTCCATTGATCTAGGCCTATCCACATCCACAATTCCCAAGATGCTGGGCATCTTCTGGTTTAATTTACGGGAGATCAGCTTTGGGGGATGTGTGACCCAGATGTTCTTCATCCACATATTCACTGCAATGGAGACTGTAGTGCTGGTTGCCATGGCCTTTGACCGCTATGTTGCCATCTGCAATCCTCTGCGGTACAGCCAGATTCTCACCAACAGAACAATAGGACTCATCCTGGTGGTGGTGTTTGGAGTAAATTTCATTTTGGTCATTCCTCTAGTATTTCTCATATTGAGACTTCCTTTCTGTGGTCACCATATAATTCCTCATACATATTGTGAACACATGGGGATTGCTCACCTGGCCTGTGCCAACATAAAGGTAAACATGATATTTGGGTTGATTCTTATATCAATGGTGCTTGCCGACGTGCTTCTAATTGCCATCTCCTATATGCGGATACTACGAGCTGTCTTCTGCCTTCCGTCCCGGGATGCCAGGCTCAAAGCACTTAACACATGTGGCTCCCACATCTGTGTCATCCTGGCCTTCTTCACTCCAGCTTTTTTCTCATTCATGACGCATAGGTTTGGCAGAAATGTTCCTGCATACATTCATATTCTCCTGGCTAATCTATATGTCGTTGTTCCCCCTGCCCTGAATCCTGTCATCTATGGGGTGAGGACTAAGCAGATTCGGGAGCAGGTTTTAAGCATCTTTTGGAAGAAAACTTGACATAAGCCATCTCAGAGAGATGCATCTTCCTCTGGGGGAGAAAGGATTGTATTTGTCAACTACAGAATATTATAACAAGAAAAAATAACTTTGTGACATTAGTATTATTACATTTTTATTTCACTACATACCTAATACAGAACATATGGTATGATGAATATAAAAACAATCACTATGAAAATGTATGGCATACTGACCAACAGAATGGGTCAAAGGATAAAGACACTTGTCACTAAGCATGATAACCTGAGTTCAATGACAGGAACCTGCTTCGTGGAAGAAAAGAAGCAACTCCTACAATCTGTCTTCTTATGTCCACAGATGCATATACTGTGGCACAATGCATACAAGCAAACACACACAATTAACTAAAGAAGAATGTGTGGAATTTCTAAGGACTGACACAATTGATTTGCAGAGTTTCATTAATTTCTAATTTATCTCTGAGTGGTGAACAGGATGTAGCCCATTCTGTTGATATTACATGTATATATTATGTATATATATATACATAATGTGTATGTATACATATATGCATAACATGTATATATTATATATACATAATATCAACAGAATGGACTATATCATATGTATAGTTATACATTATATACGTATGTATTATGAGCTTTTAATAGTTTTAATATTCTTTCAGTATTTTGTAACTTCTTGTTTTATTCTATAATTTTATTGATATTTTATCACATATCACAAACTCACTCATGAAAATAGAAAACCAACAAGGTATTTAACATTTCTAAGGGTTTTCTTTTCCTTTTCTGTGCCTATTACATCTATGAGATCTTCCCCTACTTTAGCTAATTTTCAAATAACTAGTTCACTCTCTGTAGAAGAGTGTGCATGTGTGTGTGTGTGTGTGTGTGAGAGAGAGAGAGAGGGGGGGGAGAGAGCATGTGTGTTTAGTACTGATAGATAAATTCATAAATGTAGAAATGTAGAGGGCATAGGAAGGGAGAGATAAAGAGGGAGAATGAGGGAGAGTGGGAGAAATGAGAGAGAGAGAGCAGAAAGGTAAAGAAGAATGACAACTTCATGAAGCATCAATATAGTCGAAAACTTAAGGTTGTCAGGAATGGATGGATCATCATACAGGTAAATAATATTCTCAAAAGAAAAAATTAAACTTAAATCTCCCTAAATCAATTACGCTCAGACTCATCAACTTAGCTATTCATCATTGACCTTATATTAAGTATCTCATAATGCCCAACCAATTCTACCTTGTGTTTCTTCTTGTGAATTGAGAGGTACCACAGTGATAAACTCACTTTGTACAATTCAGATTTGTGTATACCTCACTGTGTCTCTTAACTCACAGAATAATTGCTTAGCAATGCACATTTTTGTTTTCCAAATCTTAAGTACGACATACACACACTATAGTTAATAAACTTTTATAAACACATAAACAATGAACTTTCAAATAGCATTCTTGAAATGTTCTGTTTCCTTTTAGTGACTTGAACTTTCCAGACATCCTCAAGCCTAATGTACTTCCTCCCTGGTTTCTCTCTCTTTTAGAGCTCTTTCTAATCACAACACTCCCCAACCCTCTGCCTACATTCATATAACTGAGCAAATGCTCCAAGGAGCTCCAGACTTGTGACTTTGCTGCTGTTCTGGGCCTACTACTACCTAGTCATTGGGGGTTGCAAATTAGACATCAGATAACACCTGATGAATGACACAGAATTTTTTTTTAATGGAATTCCTAGATTTGGACCTACAAAGTAACATCCACATGCTAATTTGGTATGACTCAAAGTACTTTTTGAGATTTCTATTTTATAGCATCTCACAAAGAATATTCAAATGTACATGTGCACACTTTACAGAGACATGAACTTTTGACCACAACTCAGCCCAAAATATGTTGAGCTACTGTCATTACAGCATAGGTCTTCATGTTCTGACCAGTTATTGGCTCACAATATAATTTTTATCCAATATTTGAGATAACCTTATAACTTTTATATTAGATATATTATACATATGTACTGAGATATATTTATACTCACACGTAAGTTTGTGTGACTTATTCATATTATTTAAAATACCTGTAATTTATTGCTTGTATTGCATCAAATAAATACACTAAATTATCCATTCTAGATAGACATTTGACTTTTATCTAATATTTACTGTTATAAATAAAATTGTTTTTAATATTTCTGTATGTATTGTTTTAGAGATATTTAGACTCAATTTAGAACTCCCTAGAGCATAATTGATGTGTGATAAATATAATTTTAGCATAAATGGAAAGTACTAGTTTTCTAATATTGCATTCTAATTACAGGTTTGTCAATTGTATATGATAATAACAATTGCTATACATCCTTAGAAACATCATTAGTTTTGTTGGGAGCTCAGAGGATGGATATTCATTTGCTTGGTATGATTATACTGAGTACAAATACAATTCACTGTGGTTGTGATACATAATCTCCTAATTACTAATATCAATTCACTGTCTATTGCTCATTAGCCTTTCCTTGTTAACAAGATACCATTTAAATTTTGTGTCTAATTTTTAGAATACAGTCATCTATTGTACAAAATTATAAAGCTATTTTTATAAATTGGTATCTTTCTCAGGGATTTATTTTAGTTTCACTATCTATACAGATTATCTTTTCATTAATTTAATGGTAAATTCAAGGAATTCAAATTTTCACTAGCTATGAAGTATTTCTTATGAGAATTAAAATTCTTGGTTTTCTATTAAATAAGTTTTCCTAAACCAATGCCATGGAAATGTTCTTTATAATCTTACCTTTACTTTTGGGCTAATGTTCAATCCAGAATTTATTTATACATACAGTATTAAAATGAGGACCAATTTTCCTTATGAGTTTCTCAGTAGAGTCAAAAAATCATTTTTCTTTTGCAAGTCCATCTCTGCACAGTGTGTGATACTTTTGTTACAGACCAAGTGTTACTATATAGAATAGTTGGCTCCTTCACCCATTTGTTAGTTTTCTATCCTAGTGCCAATATCTCACTCTTCTAAAGACTGTACTTGGATGGTAGTGAATGTTGGTTTCTGATATGGCTCAAATACCTTATCTAGTTCAAATAAAAGTGTTGGAGAGTCAGGATTGTAAGATACAGAGCAAACTAAGTCAATCAAGGATAGAAGCAAGGTGGCCAGTGCTAGGAAAATTTGACGGTTCTTTTGCTTGTTTGTTTTTTTGTTTGTTTACATAGGTTGAAGTTTCATGAAGTGGGGATGAGACAGAAAATGGAAAAATAAAGAAGATCAGAGGTGTAAAGGCCTGTCTGGTCTTAACCTGGTTTTTAAACTCTCTGTTCTGCAAGTGGAAACTTAATCCCTAGTTCTGGTCTACACTCACAGCTCTCAGAGTTGAAAGAGTCTTACCCATTTCCCCACTGGGCTCCAAACACTTCATATTTGATTTACAGTACATCCGTGACTGGATTCATCATCTTATCATCATACCAAAACTAATTTCCCTCAACAATAATAGGTGTCCCACTAAAGCCAATTCTTCAACCTTGACAAAAAAAAAATTGATGAAACTTCCTCTTCAATGTACAATCTTTTCCAGAAGTTTGACAAAAGCCATCGTTTTAACAGAGTTCTTATTTTCGTTGTCAGCATTTGAAGTTCTGAGATAGATTTGGTAGTTATAGCTACTCCAAAAATAGATGATATTTCTTGTTCTAAAAGCAACAATGGTATGGCCATTTCTAGAGCAAAGGGTCCCTGTAAATGTCTTCTCTAATGAATAGACTGCTAGTGCTATGAATCATGTGGTCCGGCTTTCTGATTCTTCTCCCATTTGTATGGTGGTTTGTTCCGATACCTTAATGATAATTAATGCTTCAGAATTAGAATATATTTCTCCTTTAATAAATACTAATTTTAATGAAACAGTCATACAGGATACCATCTTGTCAGGGATTCCAGTGGAAAACACCTGTTTGGCCAGCTAACACCTCAGACACTACACAAACATTATTTGGTCTGAACACATATTGCTATTACATATTAAAAATCAATTCTAGATAATTTGTCCCTGATAATCTGGGGGTGATTTGGAGTGTTGTATATGCACCCTTTAGTTCTGCACAGTAGTCCTACTCAAGTGATATTTGACTACATATTAAGAGCTACATGAAAGATATGGCTGTTGAGAAAGGGAGAGTCAGTTTCTCTAGGTGCAAGTTCCCTGATAAATGATCCAACCTCAAGTGGTCAGCCCTAAACATATATGTAGCCGCCTGCGTGCATAATCAAGTGCATATCAAGTGACTTCTTTTGTGATTGGGTTACCTCACTCAGGATGATATCCTCCAGATAAATAAATCCATTTGTCTAAGAATTTCATAAATTCATTGTTTTTAATAGCCGAGTAGTACTCCATTGTGTAAATGTACCACATTTTCTGTATCCATTCCTCTGTTGAGGGACATTTGGGTTCTTTCCAGCTTCTGGCTATTATAAATGGGGCTGCTATGAACATAGTGGAGCATGTGTTCTTATTACCATTTGGAACATCTTCAGGGTATAAGCCCAGGAGAGGTTTTGCTGGATCTGCCCGTAGTACCGTGTCCAATTTTCTGAGGAACCGCCAGACTGATTTCCAGAGTGGTTGTACCAGCATGCAATCCCACCAGCAATGAAGGAGTATTTCTCTTTCTCCACATCCTCGCCAACATCTGCTGTCATATGAATTTTTGATCCTAGCCATTCTGACTGTTGTGAGGTGGAATCTCAGGGTTGTTTTGATTTGCATTTCCCTGATGGCTAAGGATGTTGAACATTTTTTCAAGTGCTTCTCAGCCCTTCAGTATTCCTCAGTTGAGAATTCTTTGTTTAGCTCTGTACCCCATTTTTTTAACGGGGTTATTTGAATCTCTGGAGTTCAGCTTCTTGAGCTCTTTGTATATATTGGATATTAGTCCCCTATCAGATTTAGGATTGGTAAAAATTCTTGCCCAATCTGTGTGTGGCCTTTTTGTCTTATTGAGAGTATCTTTTGCTTTGTAATTTTATGAGGTCCCATTTGTTGATTCTTGATCTTACAGCACAGGCCACTGCTGTTCTGTT
>NC_034590.1:75146225-75232572 GCF_900095145.1 Mus pahari | reverse complement strand
TAAAAGTAATAATTTGAATAATCAATAATGATGTTTTGTGGGCCCCCCAAAATATATCTTTCCTATTGTACTTTTGCAAATACACGTGCCAGTCAAGTAGGTCCTGGGAAGTTTAATGGCCCACAAGTGGAGAAGAATCCATCTGGTCATTGAATGACAGATTTCTTTGGCCTAGTCAACAAATTGAAACTTTTAACTTTTCTTTTTCTAAGAATCTATACTTTATACATATCACCACTGAGTGTTGCAAAAAAATTTCAAGGACTGACATTGTATAGACTTTTATCACAATGCCCAGAATAAGACCAAATGCAGTGGAATGTATCTAAGAACTCCTGAAGGTCACAACATCTTAAGGGATATTGGCACCAGATAGCTACTTTAAAAAGTGCTTATTGAAATCAACTCTTGCTGAAGAATGTTGAGGGTGTTTTCTACCAGGGTATACTATTCTACCTCTTTCACATATTGTGTATGCTTTTACCTCAGGTAATTCATATATCAAAGAGAAGTGTAAATAATATAACCTCAGAAGCTTCAAGTGAAAATTGAATAAGATAATGTATGTAAACCTGTTAACAGAGTGTCTTATACACATTGTGATACTAATTAATGTTAATTATCACCAGTGGGTAAACTATGCTTAATTTCTCCCTTTAACTTCGGATACATGGGGAACTGTTTAAATGTTGAGAAATTATAACGTAGGAATCACATCAACTGTTTGTGAATATGGCTGTGCATTTTTCAATTGTAATTAATATAATATCTAAGATCTAACTTTAATGCATCTTCCTAATTATGTTTGAAATTATAGAAGCTTTCACAAATGCAAATTCTCAATATATAATTTCATGAGTTCATGACTTAAATGTCCACTCAGTATATGAGATAGACACTTTTTGAAAGAATAAAATTTCTTAATTACCCGAATAGGCATCATAAAATTATGATAACGCCTATATGACAATATACTACAAGTTTATAGAATTGAAATATACTGATTAAAAAATAAAAAATAAGTAAGCTTTTTTCAAAAAAAAAAAAATCAGAATAAATAAAATGGTATATATCCCAACATATTTTAAAAATGTTTCAAAACATAATGACTTGCTTTTCATATCTATTCCTGTAACTTTTGAAGTGGGGTACAAGCTGATAGCTCTGTAGTCCGCTCGAGACATCTCTTTAGATAGGTCTCTAGATAGCTGTTGGGTTTCAGAAAACCTGCTAGAAAAATTCTAAAAGAGCTGCAATAGCAGTCTGGATGGCTCTTGGGTTTTCCAACCAAAATCAGAAAATCTGTTAGAAAAAAAATTCTCAAAGAACTTTAACAGCTCTCTAAGTAGCTCTCTCCTAGTAGCTCTCTCTTACAGACTAAAACCCAGTCTTTTATTTACTCATTAATTCAGTCATTTACCCGACATTCATATAGAATCTTACCCAATTTAAATCTATCCAAGATAATAATGATTCTCTCAGATTTTCAGTTAAGGTCTTAACTAAAGTGTTGATTTACCTCTGACACAATTTTTTTAAAGAGGAAATATATGGCATTTACATTTTGGAAATGTATTATATGTGAATTTAATTTTTCTTGTAAGAAAAACATTGCATAAAGCAGACTTGAGCCAGGCAGTGGTGGCACACGCCTTTAATCCCAGCATTTGGGAGGCAGAGGCAGGCAGATTTCTGAGTTTGAGGCCAGCCTGGTCTACAGAGTGAGTTCTAGGACAGCCAGGGTTACACAGAAACACCCTGTCTCGAAAAACAAAACAAAACAAAACAAAACAAAACAAAACAAAACAAAACAAAACAAAAAGACTTGATTTCTCAACTGTGTAAATGATGTGCGAAGTTGAACAGGAATAAAAGTGAGAAAGTATCATGACTTCATAGAAAACAGAAATTCTCTGTAGGTTCTTAGCAGTCCATATTTAACACCTCACTAAATATTGCAACTGATATTCTAAAGTGGAGGGAACCAAAGTTGCAAATGGCATATGGTTCTAGAATGAGATATGACTGAACTATAAAATTACATTGTAGCAAAACATTTAAGCTGCTGCCACACACCTGGAAATATTGGGCATTATTGACACATTATGCCAGAAATATTAAGTAGAAAAGAAGTTCTACTATAGAAAAGAGGGTGTATATAACTGTTGAGAAAGAAATCAATGCTCAGATTTCATTAAGTATAGTCTGCCCTACTTCAAGTAAATTTATTCTGCAGACCTTTTGGACTATGTTTAGTAAATGGCATTTTTAAGATCAGTAACTCCTAATTCTACTTGTAGGTTGGTATCTGCATAATTCTTTAGGCATGAATCTGTAGAGACAACAATTTTAAAGAATAGAAGAGCTTACAGAGACTCAAGGAGCAGTAACAGAGTCTGCATGGGTCTGGGCCGACCCCTCTGCTCTGGTTGTATAACTTGAGATTTTTGTGAGACTCCTAAAAGTGAGAGAGGGAATTTCTTTGACTCTTTTATCTGCTCTTGGAATCCTTTACTTCCTACTGGATTGCCTCATTCAACCTTGATATGAGGGCTTGTTCCTAGTCCTATTGCATCTTGTTATGTTGTATTGATATCACTGTGAGGCCTATTCTATTCTGAAAGGAAATGGAGGAAGAATAGATTGGGGAGGGGAGGTAGGATACTAGGAGAAGTGGAAGGGAAGGCTGCAGTTGGAATATATTGTATGAGGTAATAATAATAATAATAATAATAATAATAATAATAATAATAATAATAATAAGAAGAAGAAGAAGAAGAAGAAGAAGAAGAAGAAGAAAAAGAAGAAGAAAAAGAAGAAAAAGAAGAAGAAGGAGAATAGGCACACAAATCACCAGTTAAGATGGGTATTTATACATGGAATGCCCTTGACCTGAAGTAATTAGGCTACTAGGTAAAGCATAGTCTTAGGAAAGAAATCCTGAAGATAAAATTCATTATATGAATTATTTGAAGAAATATGTAATTTCTCTCTATATAAATTTCAAAAGGCATATCATGGCTCCAAAGTTTCTAGAATGGACAGATGTTCCTTATTTCAAAGAATAAATATTTCAGAACTCACAGAGATCTAGCGATTTGGTATAGGGTATGGGTCTCCAAATTTCAGGCCAATCAACTAAATTTGTTCATTTGGTAGATTTGTTCATTTATTTATACTTACTTTTTACTTTCCAAATTAACTATTTTATATATACAACTAAAAATTGTAATGGAGTTTTCCATTTCTCTTTCTGGTCACTTTGCTTTCATCAGAAAGTTTTAATGGAGGCAATCATAAATTAAAATATTTTCAGTTGTGTAGTTAAGATACTTTAGAAAAGTATCTTTTCAAAAGTCATGGAAGAAATAAGCAGTCTATTCACATTAAAAAGAATGGAGGCCAATTATAGTTACTTGGGCATGTTAGCAGAAGATCAATAGAAGTTAATCATTTAAGGACAGTGTATAAACAGTTAGACATCAGTTTATGGAAGGTATGTAACAGCTTTTAACAAACACTAAGTCAGCATATAAGGTGATCATCTACACCACGAGAATTAAAAAGTCACAGAGAGATGGCATTTAACTTATAATGTAATCCTGTACCACTGAATTAACTGAGGCTGGAGGTGAAAAGCACCATTCTACTCTCTGTGTATGTGAAGTTAACTAGACTTTACAACAAAATGTATCTTTACTTTAATATACCATGTAATATATAATAAACACAATCTTATCAGACAAGCGAAGATAATTTATTTTTTAAAATTAGCAATGGGAAAATATATGGGAAAAGCATTGAGATATAAACCCAGGCACAAATTTTCCTCAACATTCTTGGGCATCTTTAAAATGCATATTCTTGAAGAGGTAATGGAAAACACTCCTGGTTAAAGTTTTATTCCTCTGTCCTCTGCTTACTTTCAAAAGGCCAAGAAATTTTTCTTGGGTTACCTTGAACCTTTTTCATCATGAAAGAATTTAATGATGCTATCTCTGATCTGTTTGGTCTTCATCCCATAAACAATGGGATTTAGAGTTGGAGGAAGAAGAAGATAAAGATTAGCCACAATGATGTGAAGAGAAGGAGGGATGGTGTGACCTCCAAATCGATGAGTAAAGAAGGTGAAGAAGGCTGGAACATAAGTGATGATGATGGCAGATATGTGGGCTGTGCAGGTACTGAAGGCCTTCTGCCGAGCGTCTGCAGAGGACAGGCTGACCACTGCCCGGAGGATCATAGTGTAGGATACAGATATACAACAAATGTCAAACACTCCAATCAGGAGTGCAACCATGAGACCATAGATGACATTGATTTTAATGCTGGCACAGGATAACTTTACCACAGACATGTGGTCACAATACGTATGGGAGATGACATTGCTTCGGCAGAAGGGCAAACGCTTAACCAAGAATGGAAAAGGAATCATCAGTAACACACCTCTCAAGAAGGTGGCAAGCCCAGCTTTGGCAATGACAGGGTTGGTAAGTATGGTAGCATAGCGTAGTGGGTAGCAAATGGCTACATAACGGTCCAAGGCCATGAGCATGAGCACCCCAGACTCTACACCTGTGAATCCGTGCACAAAGAACATCTGAACTAGGCAAGCAGTGAAGTTAATTTCCTTGAGTTTGAACCAGAAAATGAAGAGGGCATTGGGGAGAGTGGTTGTGCAGGTAAACAGGTCTATGAGAGAAAGCATGGACAGAAAGAAATACATTGGCCGATGTAAGGCTTCCTCATAGTAAATGAGATACACAAGGCCAAGATTGCCTACTAGGGAGATGATGTACATTGTACAGAGTGGAAGAGAAATCCATATATGCACTGCTTCCAGACCAGGAATTCCATTAAGAATGAAAGACTGTGGGGCTTCATATGAGTTGTTGGAAACCAGCATAGCTAATTTAATGGACACACGCTATTGTTCAAGAAGACTCTATCCTGAGAAAAAAGAACTGAAACATAAAAAATTTAATTAATTATTTTCTAGATGAAAACTTAAAACTATAGTGGAATTACACTTATGAGTATGGTCAGCTAAAGGAGCAGTTATTGAATAATACTAATAGTATAGGCAATAATTTAATGGTTTTTAAAACTATTTAAATGGAATTTTAAAGCCTAAGGCTTAGATTAATTTTTACCATGAAATAGAAGCTAAAATTGAGGAGCTAAGATGTTTAATAGGGTTACTTTCTCTCTTTCTTTCTTACACACACACACACACACACACACACACACACACAGAATCAACCTCTGGTATTGACATACTCGTGTAAATTTCTTCTCACTGTAGTCCAGTTATTCACTTTAACTAAACTCAGTGATTCATCAATTTTTTAAACTACATGAGTAGAGGATCAGTAGACAGTGGAGAAAGACAAGGGAGAATAATGGGGGAATATGGCTAAAATATATTATGTAAGTGTATAATAACGGTACAATGAAATCTATTATGTGTAATTTATATATACTAGTAAAAACAGTATTCACCAGTACTTAGACACCAGTACTTCTTAGTCTCTCTATTGTGTAACTTGCCTTTAAAGAGGACACAGCTTATAATAATAAGTTATTATATGTGAAGAGTATCCATAATCTTTTGATATTAAATTAAATTTGTGTGTCAGCATGTAATGGAAAGATTATTGTTATTTCCATTACATAGCTTCTATTTTAATTTCAGTTAATACTATACCAATAGCATGATTTACTGTGCATAATATAAGAAGAGTTTATTATGAAAACATAGCATGCTAGCAAAGCAACAACCACTAAGGAGATTAGATCAGTAGCAAATTAAAGCCTAGAACTAGGAATGATATCTTCACTCTTGAGTTTTACCAGTAAATTAAACAGTGGGCAATATGAAGAGAAGGCAATATTTCTAAACTCTCTTTACAAAGCCATCATCATCTTGATGCCAAAGGCAGATAGATATCTAGCAAAAGGAGAGAAGGGAAAATAAATAAAAGGAAGCAAATGAAATGATAGTAAAAAGAAGAGAAGGGGAGAAGAAGAAGAAGAAGAAGAAGAAGAAGAAGAAGAAGAAGAAGAAGAAGAAGAAGAAGAAGAAGAAGAAGAAGAAGAAGAAGAAGAAGAAGAAGAANAAGAAGAAGAAGAAGAAGAAGAAGAAGAAGAAGAAGAAGAAGAAGAAGAAGAAGAAGAAGAAGAAGAAGAAGGAAGAAGAGGGAAGAAGAGGGAAGAAGAGGGAAGAAGAGGGAAGAAGAGAAAAGGAGAAAAAGAGAAAGGAAACTTGTCCATATCTTTGATGAACCTAAGTGTAAAAACCCTCAATTAAATACTAGCAACTTTAGAACATTAAAAACATCACTCATGACCAAGCACTGTTGAACAAGAAAGAAAAGGTTGGCTCAATGTACCATAAAAGTCAATAAATGCAATATATCACAACTTTAGTAACTTCAACAACATAATATTGGCACAAAAACAGACACATAAACCAATGGAACAGAAAATACATCCACAGATTCATAACCAAATTAATATTTTAATATTTTAAGAGAAATAGAATTCCCTTCCCTCAAGGCCCTCCAATATACCCACTCTCAATCTCTCCCATACCCCTACTATCAGGTTTCTAGCATATAATCTTTTTATCTTTTTAAAAAATGTATGTATGTATGTATGTATGTATGTATGTATGTATGTATGTATGTGTGTATGTATGTATGTGTATATATACACATATTTGTATGTGTGTATACAAATATATATAAATTCAATATGCTAAGTCCATTTTTGATGTTGATGAGTATATGGTTTCAAGGCTGACCATTCTGCATTCGACAACCAATAAGGCAACTCATCCCTGAGAGAGGCCAGTTCTCCTCCCAGTGCTCAGTATTTGCCTGTAGTTCTTTGTCTAGGGATAGAACCTCATAAAACTTATCTTTTAAAAGGGCGTCAAAAGCATATAAATAAGTAAGGAAATTCCCTTTAATAAATTGTAGCGGAACAGGTTTTTGTCTACATGCAAAAGACTGAAACTATATCCATATGTTTTACTATATGCAAGACTAAATTCAAGTGTTCTGGAAACATGCATGCTGTCCACATAACCGGACAACGTTTTGGAGTACAGCTAGCAAGTCACTCATTAAAAGAGAACTAACTGCTTTCAAGAGCATGGGGTGGGCTCCTCCCATTAAACACAAACTCCTCTAATTTGTAGATAGCAGTGAGTAATTTGGTCAAAATCCTGTGATTTTTTTTTCTCACTTAGACAATCTACTGGTTTCACCAATTAAAATTTCTTATGAAGTTAACGCCAGACTTGTGAGCCCACAGCCTGGGTGAGTCACTCTCTCATTTGTTCAATTTAGCGTTAAACGAAACAGCACAGAATATCCACGCTCTGCACAGCACTCACAGTTTCTGAGCCCCTTTGGTGACAATGAGTGCATTACCTGATCCAGGTACCTGAGCGCCAGGATCTCCTGGGAAGCGCAGAGCCTGATGCTATGACTGCTGCTTCTGCTGGGTCCTCATCCCGCACCGGGCAGCCATTTGATGCAAAGCCCTGCTGCACCCATGCTTGCCTCTGGCTGCTAAAACAGAAAATGGTCTCCTTTGTATTATCACTTGGTTCCAGTGTCCAAGTCAAGAGAGACAAGAAAACTGGCCTTCTCGGTTTTTGTTTTGTTTTGTTTTTCACTCTCCTACTGGTAACATCTCTGGTAAACGGTCAGGCCAGAAACATTTTATCTTAGAAATTCAGGAACAAAGTCACAAAATATAATCTTATGATCTGTCTGACCACTTCTTTCCTCAAATTACTGGAGAAAAACATCAGGAAAAAGCAGGCCCAGAGAGTGTTTAGACTCTGATACAATTTCTGCTTAACTGTTGCTTTCGTTTCAAAATGTCAGTTCCAACATGACAAAAGGATGTGCCATCACTGAGGTTAAATGTCTTAGGTGTATGGAATGTATCTTGCTATACTTTGAAAAAATGCATCAGGTGTCTGGTATTACGGAACCCCTGCTGGCTCTTGAGAGACAATTGAAGTCTATCCTCTGCTGTTTTAGGTTCCCTTTCCCCATACATAGCAAATTTAACCCTAATATTGGTCAATAAGCCTGAATAAAAAATGTAACAGGTCTTTTTAATTATGTATAGTCATCTATTTACTATATCTTAATTATTATTTTAATTAATTTTTTACCTTGACATCATATAATCAGACTATCAACCTAATATTACCATAGCTGTAATATCTAACCAATAGAGTATATCCAACTTTCCCAAGGCTGTAAAATTTTGTGATTTCTAATTAAATGCTCATGAAACAAACACATAGATGTAATTCTCTCTTTCTCTTTGTTGCCCACACATCTTCATTTCAACAGTGGTGATAATCTAAACACTTTTACTAAAACAATTAATTAATTAATTAATTAATCATTGATCTGTGAATTGTTTTAGTGTGTTGGTTAAATCAGTTACTAATTTTATTCTTGAGTGAGGAGAACACCTACATTTAAAAAAATATTCTGGTGAGTTAAAGTATTGATAGACTGCACTTTGTGTGAATGAATTGAAGAAAAGGGAATGATGTAGTAAAGACATCCTGGCGGTTAGTTGTAGTGCTGATCCATTTATCTATTGATTTGAGGGGTTTTAGTAAGTTTATTGTATAATCCTACATATCTATTTCTGGTAATAAGTCATTGAAACAAGTGAATAAATAAATGAAGGGTTTTCTATATTTTAAAAGAGACGTTGAGAGCATCTTACCATGAGATGAGACTACCCATCTTACACAATAGTGTATATACTTTGAGTGTGGCAAGAACATTCTCTTCTTAATTTTCTCAGACTGTATCCTTGACAGGTCAGTTTCTGACCCATTTGTTTCTTGTTATGACACAGGTAAGATGAAATGACACTCAAATTTGCTTCATGACAAGCCAAGGATAGGATTACCTAGGTAGCAGATATCAATCTTTACCTTAAATAAAGCTGCAGAGAAGGAGCCTGAAGCCTGCTCATGTCAGGGACAGGATTCAGGATTATATGATGGCAGTAGGTGGCTTCCCTTTATAGATGAAGATCAGAAACTGTATTGTCCAGCTGAGATTCCACAGGAAACGTAAATAATCTTGTATCCTCTGAAGTGTCAAGTCTATATGCAAACCAGGGGCTAGCAGCCCCCCAGAGATCATACAGCCTTATGGGAAATAAAAGGCTTTACATATATGGAGAGTTTAAAAACAAAACAAAACAAAAAAAGGCCTTCCTTAATGACAACTAAACCCCAAAGGAGAGATATTTAGGATATAACTTCCACCTAATGGTTTGATTAGAAGTTAGAAATTCTTGATTAGAATAATTAAAAACAAAATAAACTCTATGGTGTGTGTGTGTGTGTGTGTGTCTTTAATTTTGTTGTTTTTTTGTTGTTGTTTTATTGTTTGTTTTAATTTTTGGTTTTTGTTCTTTGATGTTTATTTGGTTTTTATTTTAAGGGGAGGTGAAGTTCTGGAAGAACAAGGGGAAGCATGGTCAAAATATTTTTATGATTTTTTTAAATAAAAAATTAAAGTAAGTTTATCAATGTACATAATTTCATGGATAATTACTTATTACTATGAGCTCAAAAATAGTAGATGATCATTGAATAAAAGAAAAACCAATAAAGACATCTTTAACACAATAGAAATACATGTTCTTGAGATTTTGTTTATCTTTGTATCTATGAACAGTTAATTTTTCCAAGTATTGTGAGCATAGTTCTAGGGGTTTCTTTTGTATCATGGAAGCAAGAGTCAGTGAACAAAATTAGAAGTCTCTGGGTCTTCCTTCCTTCCTTCTTTCCTTCCTTCCTTCTCTTCCCTACTCTGGCTCCTCCTCCTCTTCTTCCCCTTTTCCTTCTTCTTCACCTTTTTAAAATATTCAATGAACAGAATATTTGTTTTAAAATGTATTTTGTTGTTATCTCTCCCTTTTCATTTCTGATTTTATTAATTTGGATGCAGTCTATGTGCCCTCTGGTTAGTCTGGCTAAGGGTTTACCTATTGTGTTGATTTTCTCAAAGAACCAGATCATGGTTTGGTTGATTCTTTGTATAGCTCTTTTTGTTTCTATTTGGTTGATTTCAGTCCCAGGTTTGATAATTTCCTGCCCTTTACTCCTCATAGGTGGATTTGCTTCTTTTTGTTCTAGAATTTTCAGGTGTGCTGTCAAGCTGCTAGTGTAAGCTCTCTTCAGTTTCTTTTTGGAGGCACTTAGAGATATTTTTAAAAGAGATGTTGAGAGATAGTAGTTTTCCTCTTAGGTCTGCTTTCATTGTGTCCCATAAGTTTTGTTATGATGTGTCTTCATTTTCATTAAATTCTAAAAAGTCTTTAATTTCTTTCTTTCTTTCTTCCTTGACCAAGTTATCATTGAGTAGAAGATTGTTCTGCTTCCAAGTGTCTGTGTGATTCTTGGAAACATTAGCTTGGAAAATTGTTTTCCAACCTTCTACTCTGAGGTAGTATCTGTCTTTGTCACTGAGGTGTGTTTTCTGTATGCAGCAAAATACTGGGTCCTGTTTACATATTCAATCTGTTAGTCTATGTCTTTTGGGGGGAAATTGAGTCCATTAATGTTAAGAGATATTAAGGAAAAGTGATTGTTACTTCTTGTTATTTCTGTTGTTAGAGGTGGAATTATGTTTGTGTGGCTATCTTCTTTTGGGTTTGTTGAAAGATTGCTTTCTTGCTTTTTCTATGGTGTAGTTTCTCTCCTTGTGTTGGTGTTTTCCATCTATTATCCTTTGTAGGGATGGATTTATGGTAAGATATTGTGTAAATTTGGTTTTGTCATATCTTGGTTTCTCCATCTATGGTAATTGAGAGTTTTGTCTGGGCTGGCATTTGTGTTCTCTTAGCGTCTGTATGACATCTTCCCAGGATCTTCTAGTTTTCATAGTCTCTGGTGAGAAGTCTGGTGTAATTCTGATATTTATATGTTACTTGACCTTTTTCCCTTCCTGCTTTTGATAGTCTTTTTTGTTTAATGCATTTGGNGTTTTGATTATTATGTGATGGGAGGAATTTCTTTTCTGGTCCAAACTATTTGGAGTTTTGTAGGCTTCTTGTATGTTCATCAGCATCTCTTTCTTTATGTTAGGGATGTTTTCTTCTATAGTTTTGTCGAAGATATTTACTGGCCCTTTAAGTTGAGAATCGTAGCTCTTTTCTATACCTACTATCCTTAGGTTTGGTCTTATTGTGTCCTGAATTTCCTGGCTGTTTTGGGTTAGAAGCTTTTTGCATTTTCGTTGACTGTTCTTTCAATGTTTTCTATGGTGTCATCTACAACTGAGATTCTCTCTTTTATCTCTTGTATTCTGTTGGTGGTGCTTGCATCGATGACTCCTGATCTCTTTCCTAGGTTTTCTATCTCTAGGGTTGTCTTCCTTTGTATTTCTTTATTGTTTCTATTTCCATTTTTAGATCTTTGATGGTTTTGTTCATTTCCTTTGTCTGAGTAATTGTATTTTCCTGTAATTCTTTAAGGGATTTTTGTGTTTCCTCTTTCTTCTGTATTTCTTTAAGGGAGTTGTTTGTGTCCTTCTTAAAGTCCTCTATCACCATAATGAGAAGTGATTTTAGATCCACAGCTTGCTTTTCTGATGTGATGGTGTATCCAAGACTTGCTATGGTGGGAAAATTGGGTTCTGGTGATGCCAAGTAACCTTGGTTTCTGTTGCTTATGTTCTTATGCTTACCTCCCACCATCTGATTATCTCTAGTGTTATATGCCCTCACTATATTTGGCTGGAGCCTGTCCTTTCTGTGATCCTGGTTGTGTCAGATCTCAGAGTTCTGCTGTCTCTGTGATCCTGTGATTCTGAGATCCTTAGTATGTCAGAGCTCCTGGAAGTCAAGCTGCCTCTGGGACCTTGAGATTCTGGTGTGATCAAACTCCTGTGATTCTGTGATTCTGGGTGTATTAGAGCACCTGGGAGCAGAGCTTCCTGTAGGTGTTGTGAGACTGGCTGCAGAGTTCACACCTAAGCTCTGCTCAGGGCACTAGCCCAGACAGGAAGGAACCCATGCCACTGATAGGGTAGAGTTTCCGAGTGTCCAGGTACCACTGATCCCAGTCACTTCTGGTGTTAGGGCAGATGTTTCGTCCTCCTCACTTCTGATCCTATGATCCTGGGAGTGTTAGAGTGTTAGAGTGCCTGGAAGTGGATCTTCCTCTGGGTGTTCTGGGACTGGCTGCAAAGTTCATGCCCAAGGTCTGCTCAGGGCACAAGTCTTCTCCTTCTTCTTCACCTTCCTTTTTCTCTTCTTCTTCTTCTTCGTGTATGTGTGTCTGTGTGAATACAGGCAATAGTGGAGGCAACAGAGGTTGTAGGATCTGCTGGAGCTATAGTTATAGGCAGTTGTAAAGTGCTCAACATGGCTGTTTGGAATCAAACCCTGGTCTTCTGTGAGATGAACACACTCACTTGACTACTGAACTATTCTTAGCCCCTCCTTACCTCACAAAACATGCTATCAGTGTTTAAGCAGATGAAAAACAGGAAACATGAAACACCTCAAAATTGACAAATGTCAGTAATTAATAAACCATTTTCAATAACTCTGAATATTAATAGTCTCAATTAGTCAATCAAAAGACACAGACTAACCTAGAGAATAGACTAAGTGACAGTGATCATTTATCAACATTTGCCACCAACAAATACACTTTACCTTAAAGTAAACAAAGGATGGGAAAAGGTAGTCTAAGCAAATGGATTCAAGAAACAAGCAGGGGATGTTGTGTGCTTGTGTGTGTGTGTGTGTGTGTGTGTGTGTGTGTGTGTTGCTTTATTGTGACAATTTTTTTAACTTTCCATTTTGGGCATATAAAACTTTGTTTTTAATTGAAATATAATTTTATCACTTTGCCCACTCATTTTCTCCCTCCAGCCCCTTGAGAGTTTGCTGTATAGAATATCATATCCATGCTCCACTCTCAAGTTTATGGCTTCTCTTGTTTTGAATATTTTTGTTATACATATATGTGTGCCTATGTATGTGCATGCACACACAACCTGATAAGCACACTTTTGTTGTTTGTGTGTATATGGTTTCAGAGTTAACCAGAGTTTATATTGTATAAACTACTAATGGGCACATCCCTGGAAGAGGCTATTATTTCCCATAGTTCTTTATCTAGGTGAGAGACCCTGTGAGATTTTCCCCTTCCAAATTAACATTTCTGTTGATGTTATCATTTTTGCAACCTTGTTTATGTAGCCATTACAGGTGAAAGTCTTCATAGGAGTGTTCCTGGTATTCTGGCTCCTATAAAATCCCTTGAGTCCTATAAAATCCCTTGAGAACTATGATGCAGCTATTATCTATTATAGCTAGGATCCCCACAATTCATTGATTAGTGCATTATATCCAGTGTAGTTTTCTATGATGGTCTCCATTTGTTGTGAAGACACTCTTCTTTTATGAAGGATGGTAGCTACTCTTATCTCTAGGTATAAGTGTAAAATGATTATTATATGAATATAAATTTACAAAAGTAATATGTAGGTAGTTATTTATCAATTAATTTACCTATAACCACACAGAGAGACTGAAATTTCATAAAATAACTGTGAGCCAAATACTGAGCAGTTATTACGCCACTCTAAACCTCCAAGCTAGTCAGGCTTCCTCCCAGACCATATCCCCATATTACTTGCATTTTTTCCATCTTTTCTTGATCCATCTCTTTTTTTCCTAATGCCTCCTCAACCTCTCTTCATGACACCCTCCTTCACTTCCTGTCTCTTTCTCCACTTCCCCTAGAGTCAAAAGTCCCGCATTATTCTCTCTAAGTGTCTTTATTGGATCATTGGCTTTTATTAGCAAGACAGAGAACGAATGAGGAGCAATGTTTACACAAGCCTGAGACAGAAGCTTCTCAGAGTAAACAGAACAAAGCCGTGTTTGTATCAAAACTAGATAATAGGATAGAGAAGTAAGCATTTGAAATAATAAAGGGGTAAACTTTGCACAGTACAAAAATATTTTACCTATATTTTACCCTTTTGTCTAGTAAAAGGATATTTTCTTATATATATATTATATACAATAACACAACTATGAAGACTTTCAGATATGGTTTATGTTACCCATAAGCATTTGGCAATTTTGGAGAAAGTATTCTATAATCTATTCTATTTTAGTGAGTTTAGAATTTTGTATCTAAAACAATTATTTAACTTAACTTATTTTTGCATCTTTAAAACATCTTCTTAAACCCTTAACAACTTAAGCTTAATTGTGAGATTATAACTATCTAGTCTCTTACCCCATCAGAGACCTGAGAAGAATTGAATATTATCCGAGTAAGAAAGTACAAGCAATCAGCTTTCAAGATTATAGAAATGACAGAATTGGATACCTGAACCGTTTCCCAGAACTGTCTTTTTAATATGGGACCATCCATTTTCAGCCTTCTGGCTCAGCGTATCTGACAGATATTTTGTGAAGCAAGAATTATGAAGAACTTGCTTACTATAACTTGGCAAAGCTTGGTAGTCAACTTTCCCTCATCAGTTTATCCTTTCTGGGCAATATTTTGTCTGCAACTGAAGCATGGGCAGCTCTCTGCCAGTAGCATCTTGCCATCTTTGGGACAAACAACATATGGAGGTTCTTGATACCCATCATTTTCTTTGAAGTGGAATGGGGGTACTTCCAGGAGCAGACTTATCTCAAGTCAAAAAAGATCTTTTAATTATGAAACAACTTCAAATGCCACATTATGTAGATCTCTGTAGTTTTTTAAGGCCAACTATCTATCTATAGTATATTTAAATTGTCAAACATTGTTTATTATCATCTGAATAATCTTGAAAACATCTTATTGTAATTAACTAAACTAGTAGCCAATATGATAATGACTGCCTGACTATTAACTTTTATTTATTTATCCCTTACAGTTTGTAATAGCAGCTTTCAAAGGGACTATAACTTTATATTGCATCTTTAAGAAATATATAGGTATAATATCTCACATAAAAATTCAACACATATATCAAATATAACATTAAATTTTTATGAATATATAACCTAAACCAATGAATTAAAAGTAACATTATTTTTGTATCAATACATAAAATTCTCTACCAAAGTATTAAAAATAAACTTATTTCTATATCAATATACAGAATTCTGTACTGATATATAAAAAATTCTTTATTTGTGAATAGCAATGGCTGTAAGTTAATGAGTAAATTCAATAATCTACCCTTTTATCCTATTATTCCTATATTCTCCCATTCCTTTTCAATCAACCTTCCCCTTACTTAAGAAAGAAAAGATAGAGAAAAGAAAAGGAAAGAGAAATCTAAACTTAGAAATAACAACAACAAAAAAACTAAAGAAAGAAATTTAAACTTTCTTTTTCCCCCCATCAAGACTATTTTATAACCTGTAACCAAGTCCCATAAACAGGATAACAAAAATCTACCTACCCAAACCTAAGGGAGTGTGATTTCTTTCTTCTAGATATTGCTTCCTCCTGATTTGGGGCATATTATTACTTTTGTGGGGGGCTCAAATAAAATTGAGAAAAATGGTTTCACAAGCTAGCAGTAACATCTGTTGTCCAATCTCTAAATGAGAAAAAAACAGGTTTAACTGAAGATCTTTTTGGGACAGTTTGTGAATCTGGATGATTTGAGCTAGCTGCTTTAAGTTGTTCTGGAAGTATATTATTGAGAATATAGCTTCTGAGGCAGTTTAGGATAGGATCGGGGTGCTAGAATAAATAGGTCAGTCTCTCAGCATCCTATAGTATGGCTCTTTTTGAAGATGTCTCCATTCCATTGGTGTTTAGTCCTTTTGTTCTGTAAACATATAAACTCTCACAAGTATATACAATTTATATTTAGTATGGACTGTGCAGTGTACAAGGATCAATACAGGAATTGTCCTACTTTGCTCTCTGTTTGAGTATATGAAAGAAATTAGGGAAAGAATTTGAGAAAGAAATTAGGGAAACAACACCCTTCACAATAGTCACAAATAATATAAAATACCTTGGTGTGACTCTAACTAAGGAAGTGAAAGATCTATATGACAAAAACTTCAAGTCTCAGAAGAAAGAAATTGAAGATCTCAGAAAATGGAAAGATCTCCCATGCTCATGGATTGGCAGGATTAATATAGTAAAAATGGCTATCCTGCCAAAAGCAATCTACAGATTCAATGCAATCCCCATGAAAATTCCAACTCAATTCTTCACTGAGTTAGAAAGGGCAATTTGCAAATTCATCTGGAATAACAAAAAAACCTAGGACAGCTCCCAGCACTCAGGAGGCAGTGGCAGGCAGATTTCTGAGTTCCAGGCCAGC
The DNA here is from genome assembly GCF_900095145.1 of Mus pahari. Taxonomy (NCBI): domain Eukaryota; kingdom Metazoa; phylum Chordata; class Mammalia; order Rodentia; family Muridae; genus Mus; species Mus pahari. The sequence continues at coordinate 75,216,196 of NC_034590.1, read as the reverse complement.
CTGGTCTACAAAGTGAGTTCCAGGACAGCCAGGGCTACACAGAGAAACCCTGTCTCGAAAAACCAAAATAATAATAAAAAAAAAACCCAACTAGGATAGCAAAAATTCTCAACAATAAAAGAACCTCTGGGGGAATCACCATGCCTGACCTCAAGCTGTAATACAGAGCAATTATGATTAAAAACTGCATGGTACTGGTAAAGCAACAGACAGGTAGATCAATGGAATAGAATTGAAGACTCAGAAATGAACCCACACACCTATGGTTACTTGATCTTTGACAAGGGAGATAAAACCATCCAGTGGAAAAAAGATAGCATTTTCAACACATGGTGCTGGCACAAGTAGCAGTCATCATGTAGAAGAATGCAAATTGATCCATTCTTATCTCCTTGTACAAAGCTCAAGTCTAAGTGGATCAAGGAACTCCACATAAAACTAGAGACACTGAAATTTATAGAGGAGAAAGTGGGGGAAAGCCTTGACGATATGGGTACAGGGGGAAAATTCCTAAACAGAACAGCAATGGCCTGTGCTGAAAGATCAAGAATTGACAAATGGGACCTAAAATTGCAAAGCTTCTATAGGGCAAAAGATACTGTCAATAAGACAAAAAGGCTACCAACAGATTGGGAAAGAATTTTTACCAATCCTAAATCTGATAGGGACTAATAGCAAATATATACAAGCTAGAGCTAGAGCTCAAGAAACTAGACTCCAGAAATTTCAATAACCCCATTAAAAAATGGGGTATAAGCCGGGCGTGGTGATACATGCCTTTAATCCTAGCGCTTGGGAGGCAAAGGCACGTGGATTTCTGAGTTCTAGGCCAACCTGGTATACAGAGAGGACAGCTGGGGCTATACAAAGAACTCCAAATATATGTCTCGAAAAACCAATAAAGAAGAAAGAAAAAAAAAAAGAAAAGAAAAGAAAAGAAAAGAAAAGAAAAAATGGGGGGGGGGAACTACAGAGCTAAACAAAGAATTCTAAACTGAGGAATACTGAAGGGCTGAGAAGCACCTAAAAAAAAAAGATCAACATCCTTAATCAGGGAAATGCAAGTCAAAACAACCCTGAGATTCCACCTCACACCAGTCAGAATGGCCAGGATCAAAAATTCAGGTAACAGCAGATGCTGGCGAGGATGTGGAGAAAGAGGAATGCTCCTTCATTGCTGGTGGGATTGCAAGCTGGTACAACCACTCTGGAAATCAATCTGGTGGTTCCTCAGAATATGGCATAGTAGTACTGGCAGATCCCTCTCCTGGGCATATACCCAAAAGATGTTGCAATTGGTTATAAGGACACATTCTCCACTATGTTCATAGCAGCCNTNTTATAATAGCCAGAAGCTAGAAAGAACCCAGAGGTCCCTCAACAGAGGAATGGATACAGAAAATGTGGTACATTTACACAATGGAGTACTACTCAGCTATTAAAAACAATGAATTCATGAAATTCCTTCCCTTTGAATCCTGAGAGTCTCTCACCTCCCAGGTCTCTGGTACAGTCTGAAGGGTTTTACCACCTCCTACTTCCCGAGGTTGCCTGTTTCCATTCTTTCTGCTGGCACTCAGAGCTTCAGCCCTTTCCTCCCACCCAATACCTGATCATGTTCCCCAAATCGCCTCCCTGTCCCCTTTCTCATACAGGTCCATTCCTCCCTCCCGCCTCCTGTGATTGCTTTCTTCTTCCTCCCAAGTGGGATTGAGGCATGCTTACTCAGGCCCTTCAGCTTGTTAACCTTTTGAGTTCTATGGACTGCATCCTGGGTATTCTGTACTTTTCTTTTTTCTTTTTCTTTTCTTTTTTTCTTTTTTTTCTTTCTTTCTTTCTTTCTTTTTTTTTTTTTTTTTTTTTTTTTTTTTGGCTAATATCCCCTTAATAGTGAGTACATACCATGCATGTCCTTTTGGGTCTGAGTTACCTCACTCGGGATGATACTTACTTGTTCTATCCATTTGCCTGCAAAATTCAGGATGTTCTCGTACTTAATAGCTAAGTAGTATTCCATTGTGTAAATGAACCACATTTTCTGTATCCATTCTTCCATTGTGGGACATCTGGGTTGTTTCTAGCTTCCCATAAGCAATGGAGAAGTATTCTTCTTTCTCCACATCCTCACCAACATGTGCTGTCACCTGAGATTTTGATCTTAGCCATTCTGATTGGTACAAGGTGGAATCTCAGGGTCATATTGACTTGCATTTCCCTAATGACTAAGGACTTTGAACATTCTTTAAGTGCTTCTCAGCCATTCGAGACTCCTATGTTGTGAATTCTCTGTGTAGCACTGTATGTCATTTTTTGATTGGGTTGTTTAATTTCTTGGTTAGCTTCTTGAGTTCTTTATATATTTTGGATATTACCCCTCTACAGATGTGGGGTTAGTGAAGATACTTCCTAGTCTGTAGGTTGCTAATTTGATTGTCCTTTGCCTTACAGAAGCTTTCCAGTTTCATGAGGACCCGTTTTTCAATTCTTGATCTTAGAGCATAAGCCATTGGAGATCTGTTTAATAAGTGTTTCCCTCTGTGCCAATGAGTCCAAGGCTTTTTCCCAATTTCTCTTCTATTAGATTCAGTGTATCTGGTTTTATGTTGAGGTCCTTTATCCACTTGGACTTGAGCTTTGTACAAGGTGACAAATACGGATCTATTTTCATTCTTCTACATATAGACAGCCAGTTAGACCAGCTTTGTTTATTGAAAATGCTTTCTTATTTCCATTGTATATTTTTGGCTTCTTTGTCAAAGATCAAGTATTCATAAGTGTGTGGTTTTATTTCTGGGTCTTTATTCCTATTTGATTGATCAATGTGTCTGTCTCTGTACCAATGCTATGCAGTTTTTATCACTATTGCTCTGTAATATAGCTTGAGGTCAGTGATGGTGATTCCCCTAGCAGTTCTTTTATTGTTAAGAAACATTTTTGCTATTCTGGATTTTTTTTTTTTTTTTGCCTTTCCAGATGAATTTGAGAATTGCTCCTTCCATGATGGGGATTGAATTGAATCTATAGATTGACTCTGTTAGGATGGCCATTTTTACTATGTTAATTCTGCCAATCCATTAGCATGGGAGATCTCTCCATTTTTTGCGATCTCCAATTTCTTTCTTGAGAGATTTGAAGTTATCTTCATACAGATCTTTCACCTGTTTGGTTAGAGTTACTCTGAGATATTTTATATTATTTGTGATGGGGAAGAGGGCATGTTTGTGTTTTTTCCCCAGGATGCTGAAGGAGCATTCTAGCTTCTAGAGTGATTGGTGAGACATGATGATGCTGTGACAAAGAATGATGCTGAAATGAGATTTCAGAGTACCCTGATAACAGTGACTTGGAAGATGTTTTGGGCATATGTTCATGATGCACCTTTGCTTGCCTATATCCAAGATTGGACAAGCTGCCTTGCTTCAAGTCTTGAGACCTTGTGGGACAGAGAACATGGAGACTGGAAACCGCCTTCAAAAACTTAATCAAAAAGAGTTTCAATGACTCTTCTCTTTCCTTTAATGTGGTCAATTATTCTGACTCAATCCTGGACTGGTCTAGAAATTAATTCAATATTGGAAATAACAGTCTTCATTTGGAAGTCTGGTTCTGGACATTTTTAGAGATAATTAAAAGTTAGCTGCAGTTCTCTATGATGATATGTTAGCAACAGATAAAATTGGGACAGATCTGGATTTCAAGTAAACGTTAGTGCATGTGTTAAGTCCCCAAATCTGCTATTGATTGGTCATGTTAAAATTACTTTTTCTTCCATAGCATTTAATATTATGTTTAAGTTGTATTGATTGTACTCTTTCCAATTGTGTTAATATATCAAAATCTGGCATGTCTGTTATGGTGACCTATCAACCAGCTTTTGTTTTATTGCCTGTAAGTATTACAGGACCTTGGTATTCTGAAAGAAGCTTGCAGGTGCTGTAAGAAGAGACATCCGGAACTCTTCAATAGCCCCACATTAGGTACCAGTTGCCCTAACCCGCAGGATTTAAGCAACAGAGGTTTCAGAGAAGGGAGCAACAATGACAAATTGGGATCAGGAGATGCGAAGGAAGGAGACAAATCAAAAAATTCTGTTCAACTCTCATTTACTCTTGGGAAACAGAAGGTTTATAAAGCTGAAAACTACAAACAGTATTTGTTCAGGTGCAGAGGCCAAACTGGTGTTATTGCTTGGTAACACATTGATGTCAAAGGAATGTCCCTATTGTAAAATGTCCGGAAAGCCCCTATCGTAAAAAAGAAGTATGATAGTAGAAGAAACAAAAAAGATAGTAGAAGAAACAGAAGAGTGTTAATTAAAAGATGATGGTGCAGGAACAAGATGGAGGCTGAGATGCCAGAGGCTTTTGGGTCCCAACACTAAAACCTTTGAGAAGACATAAAAAGCTAATCCAATTATTAAAGTAAAAATGAAGATTATTAATGTAATAGTAGTCATAATTTCTAATCTTTCGTTTGTTTCTTTTTTTGAACCATATAAGAGGAAATTAGTATGGGGGACATAGGGAAGAACTCTATGAAAGGAAAGGAAGAGTGACTTGATCAAAATACATTATGTGCATGCATGAAATTCTCAAACAAAAAGTGAGTTAAAAAAGAATTCTTCACACATTCACACCTTGACACACTCCATTTTAATTTGTTTTGAAATTGTTAGTATCAGTTTTTACAATGAAATAGTAAAAAGAGAAAAAAGCCAACCACTTAAACATGCAGAACATGCAGGTGTATGAGATACAAATTCAAACAAAACATACTTTTGAGTGTTTGTGTAGATGTAAATATATCTATTCATTACTTTTTTCAAATTATTTTTGATTCTTTGTGAATTTCACATCATGCATCCCAATCCCACTCATTTCCCAGTCCTCTCATATTCACCCTCCAGCCTTGTAATCTCTCCTCAAAATGAAATGAAATGTAAAAATTAAATAAAAAATAAAACCAAACAAAATTCTTGCTGTGTAAGTTGGAGTGTGCCAAAGTATGTCACACAGTATATTCTTTTGTCCAAACAGCTCTACTTGCAAAAGATTACTGTAATGAGTGATTCATAGTGTTTGAAGTCACTGGCTTCTTCACCATCAATACTGGATCCTTACCAAGGCTGCTCTGAGATATCTTGCTGTTGCCTTGAGTCGTGGAGTTCCTGCAGCTTTGAATCTTCATGATTGGAGCCTTTACATGCTCCTTCAGTCCATAGGTGGAGTAGATGTTGGGGTGGGCCAGCTCGAATCATCTGATCTGGGCCTGGGTGGTGGCTGAGTTGGTCAGCCTACCAGCTATCCTGCTTTCATGCCACCAGGGTCAGCTTTACTATGCTGCCCAGATGAGGGATGGAACCTGCTCTCCAGAATTCAGTAATGAACAAGGGAAGGAGTTAGCACTAAGTCCATATCACCACTGGAGCCGCTGTACAGTAGCTGTTGAGGGGTGGGGCAATTTAGCTTAACCCCTCAGAAATCAACGTGGCCTCAGTTGGCAGCTGAGATCATAGACATTCTCAAGGCATTTGGTGGTAACAAAGGGCACAGAAATAGACTGAGACCCTGATGGTACAGATGCAAAACCACAGATATGACCCTCAGCAAAAACAGGGATGCAAGCATCACTATGGCCTCAGGTAGCAATGCAGGTCTTTCACACCAGTCTGTTCCTCACCACACTTACGTCTCTGACACATAGTACACAAGCTGCTTAGCTTGATTTCTTTTTCTATCCCACTTCATCAACACATACTTGTTCATCATAGTGGCACCCACACCTTGCTGTGGCAGGAAAGGACTGTTGAATTCATTAGTTTAATCAATAAACATAAAATAAAATAAAAACTAAAGAACAATTTCTACATTACTCTTACATGCTATATCTGATTATGTCTTTATTGTGTCTCTCTTTTCCAAAAACTGAAAAATATATGTGAATATACATCTATGTATAAATCAAAATGTACACAAATACACATATACACATAAAGAGTGGGTTTGAGATGCCACGAAATTGAAATGAAAGACAAATATTTCGAACAGAACCCTTTCAGAATATAGGAGGGGATGTGTAACCTTTGATATAATTTTATTCTAGTTTCATCTGTGCCTGAAGATTAAATGAATACTGAAATTATCTCAAAAGTCCCAAAGGATGTTATCTCTCCAATTATAGTCTTCTGAGACAATGAACTACAAAAACACATTGAAGTGCATACTCCCTAGGTTGGAGAACACTCAAAATGTTACAGCAATGCTGTGTGAGTGTAGAACCCCTTATGGTCAGACTCTTGGGCATGGACACTGCTCTGGTCTCTCCAAGCACTGAGGTGAGTTTGAGTGACTTCTAATGACCCTTATTTTCAGAAGATGAGAAAAAGTTTAAGTCTAAGAATTCCAACACATGCAGATAAAAGAAGTTCCACTCATCCTACAATACATTTCTGTTCATCTGGGAGAAAGGGGAAGACAGGTTTCTGCAATTGTAAAGCAAAAGTAAAAAAAAAAAAAAAAACTTCATAATTCATTGAAGATAATGAAGGTTAGTCAGTCATGGGTGACAAGAGAGAAATTTATTTTCTTTACTTTGACTAATGGACAGCTATCCTCAGATTGCTTGCAGCAGAACTAATTTGTCTTTTGTGGAGGTAGGTAGAGACTAATACAAAACAGGACTTGAATACTAAAAGATATTGACAAGATTTACTGAAGGAGGCTCTTGTGAAAAAAATCCTCCTCTGCAAAACGCCCACGCAACTAGGGGCTACACAGTTTATTCCCGAAGTGTCCCAGATGAGACTGTAGCTATCTCACAAACAGTTACTGTGTGGAGAATGTAGTGAGAGAATAACTCTCCCTCACTTCTCACACCTGTCCTGTCTCCGCCCTACATTACAATTAAGGGTAAGGTTTCTCTGTCATGCATTTAACAAATCATGTTCTTATATCAGCATGATTTGTTAAACTTGTTAAACCTGTTATACTCAGCTTGTGAAACTTCTAATCAGTCTTAGGATCTGTCACTCATGGTCACAGATACAAAAACTGTATATGTCGTAGTAAACTCATACACTCATGTGATTCTTGCCTTGCCATTTTAAATTTTGTCACCCTGCATGTGTGCTTTCCCATCTACACAATGAAGACACAGCATGTGTCTGTATTATTTAGGTTTGAATAGAGGAATCAGCAGTCTATTAAATATTGGTAACCAAATATATGGGATCTTGCCTAATTGCATAATTAATATATTTCCACAAATTAGAATGCTGTCAGGAATGTCTAAGGCAACCAAATTATCAAGACAATTAGTAGTATATGCCTTATCACATATATTACAATTAATGTAAGGGCTAATATACATCAATTACTAAATTCCAGGTATTGAGTATATTCTCATTTTGCTGTGTGAATTCATCTGTAGTTTGTGGAGCTGGAGATTTCTTCCCTTTAAGAGTCATTTGCTTCTTCAAATTCAAGTCTATCCTTCTATTTTGTATGGCAAGAATAGCTTTATTTCATCGTCAGTGTACTGGTCCCTACATGTATATTGTAAATATGTTATAAAAAGAAGCTCTTATATTGGTAGAGAATAAACTTTTGACAACCTAGATTTTTCTTCTTTGGAATATATTTTAGTGCCATGAATGTGCTAAAAATAACAATAGATCATTGTGGAGCCCAGAAACCTGACATGGACATTCCCTGTACAGAGGAAGGCAAAGAAAGAGCACAATTTGACTTGTCTGCGATGCAACGGGCATTGTGGGTAGATTTTTGTCACTCACTATGCATTGAGAGACAGTGGGGAATTTCTGCACTTGTTGATTAGTTTTAAGTTGCAGGCAGAATGCAGACCCAACAGTTCTGGTCTCTCCAAATATCCTGGCCCTTCTGATAAGGTAGCTTCAGAACCCTCTGGCTGTGTTAGGATCCAGACATTGAAGGAACATTGCAAACACAGAGACAAATTATCTTAAAAAATATTACAGTGGCCACTAGCTTATTTTCCGTTTAGTGAGTTTCAGGAAATCTGATACAACTTCACAGGCTTTTGTTCTGGATTTAAAGAAATGTTTTTATATACTTTTCTATCTAAAACAGGAAGAATTTGAATTGGTTGGAGGCCATAGAAACTAGATTTTCTGTTTGTAATAGAGTATATAATAATAGGGTGCTTATATTCAGAGAATACTCATTAATCATAGTTATAATACATTCTATAAACCTTTTCTATAATCTTACCAACATTCTGAACTCAGTGCACTGATATCATTAAAGAGAGTGAAAGGTGAACCATAATCTGCTTAATCAACTGGTCAGCTTCATATATCATGTCAAGTGGAAGACAGCAATAGACTATGAAGTTATATATAATTCTGCAAACAACTTTAAGGATTTCTTTAAAACTTTTAATGGTAATTTTTATATTCTAAATCTGCAATTACCTTTTGTTTATATCCTGTTGTAGGTCACTGACATTATTACTGAATATAAAATACTTACATCCTGCCAGTCATTATGTCTGGAGCCAACCGCTCCAGCCTGACCCCAGAATTCTTTATCCTGAATGGTGTTCCTGGACTGGAAGATGCACATGTCTGGATCTCTCTGCCATTCTGCTTCATGTACATGATTGCTGTGGTGGGGAACTGTGGGCTTATCTACCTCATTGTCCATGAGGAGGCTCTGCACCGACCCATGTTCTATTTCTTGGCCTTACTCTCCTTCACTGATGTCACCTGGTGTACTACCACTGTGCCCAATATGCTGTGTATATTCTGGTTCAATTTCAAGAAGATCGGATTTAATTCCTGCCTTGTCCAGATGTTCTTTGTCCACATGTTGACTGGAATGGAGTCTGGTGTGCTCATGCTCATGGCCCTAGACCGCTATGTAGCCATCTGTAATCCTCTACGATATACTACCATCCTCACCAACCCTGTGATTGCCAAGGCTTGTCTTGCGACATTTTTGAGGAGTGTAATGCTCATCTTTCCATTCACTCTTCTCACCAAGCGCTTGCCCTATTGTAGAGGCACTCTTATCCCCCACACTTACTGTGACCACATGTCTGTGGCCAAGGTATCCTGTGGCAATGTCAAGGTCAATGCAATCTATGGCCTCATGGTTGCTCTATTGATTGGTGTGGTTGACATTTGCTGTATCTCTGTGTCTTACACTATGATATTGAGAGCAGTGGTGAGCCTGTCCTCTGCTGATGCTCGTCACAAGGCCTTCAGCACCTGTACATCTCACATCTGTGCTATTGTGATCACTTATGTGCCTGCCTTTTTTACTTTCTTCACTCATCGTTTTGGAGGACACACAATTCCCCACCATGTCCACATCATAGTGGCAAATCTCTACCTGCTACTGCCCCCTACCATGAACCCAATTGTTTATGGAGTCAAGACCAAGCAGATTCGGGAAAGTGTAATCAAGTTTTTACTTGGAGACAAAATGGGTTTTACCTAAAACAAATGCATGTTATGACCATTTACACTACTTTGATGGGGAAAATAGTGAAGAAAAATGTCACAAAAGATGATTGAAGTAGTATTAAGTTATCTAGCTTGCAGATGTTCTGAAGCCTTTGCAATTGAAATTATGAAATATTCTTTATAAAGAAAGCTCTGCCAAAGTATACTATATAGAACTTGATATGCAGGTATTCATTCCTTATAAATCATTTTGTGAGTACAAAATTTTATGTAAATAGAAAAAGAATGAATTGATTGATGTATGATTAATGTCAATCTTTGCTCTTTGTTTAAAAGGTAAGTTTTCAATAATTTGGGACATTGTTGTCATCTCTATTAAGGACAATCTCTTAGATGAAGTATGTTGCTGATGTAGAAAGCATGGTTTCAAAGACCACAGGACAGGAGCTGAAGGGGTTTGCGACCCCATAGGAACAATATCAACCAACCAGACTCTCCCAGAGCTCCCAGGGAGAAAACCACCAACCAAATAGTATACATGGAGGGACTCATGGCTATAACCTCATATGTTGCAGAGATGGGCCTTGTTGGGCATCAATGAGAGAAGAGGCCCTTGGTCCTATGAAGGCTCAATGCCCCAGTGTATGGGAATACCAGGGAAGGGAGGCGGAAGTGGGTGGGAGTTGGGGAACACCCTCATAGAAGCAGGGGGAGGGGGAGGGAATAAGGAGTTTCGGGGGGGGACTGAGAAAGGCGATAACATTTGAAATGTAAATAAATAAATTATACAATAAAATATAAAGAAAACATGGTTTCTGTGCAGTGATATATATAAGACAAGCTATGTTTTGATATTTTGTGGAGTATATCAATTGTAATTATTTGTTAGTTTTATAAATACACACTATTTTTAAATGTCCAAGAGTTCTGTTCTTTCATTCATATTCAGTATTTTAGCTCCTTGAAGATTGGATTTATGAAATGTAATTGGGCTGTTGATTATGGAGCCCATAATACCATCAAGTTTCTATGATATTTGATATTACTTCATTCATTCTTGAGACACTAAATAAGATTGACTAATACTACCAGCTATAAACTTAATTTAATTTGAGGGACATAGAGCTGATTGTCAAATAATACCATGTAACAGAGCACTGCGAATAGACACACTGGAGAGGGAAACATAAAAGAAAACATATATGCACAAAGGAGAAGAAATGATTAAAAATAGATGCAATCTGTAAGAAGGATATTTTTGTAGACAAGTATTAGAATGTTTTATTGGTTTAGGATCTTGTTAGTCTGAAGGTTACAATGCTTGATTCCTTTATCTTTTTACACAAAATTAACTTACAATTTAATTTTAATATAAGGTACATTCTGAAATAATCATAGTCTTTATTGCATTTTACATCTCTGTAAACATAGGGAGACAGTAGTCTCACAATTAGAAAAGTTTTAGATAATCTAACATACACATTTGAGGTTTAGGTGCAGAAATATATCTTTATGAAATATGTGTTAATATAAGATAGGATCACTGTGTCACATCTCAGATGGTCAAGTTATGATAAGCAAAATTATGTTCACAAATTCTACAACTGAGAGCTTTACTAAAATTTGAACATCAGCTCAATTCTGTCTGCAGTTGGCACTTATCTGACTCTATCCTTGCTTAGTTGAGATTCTGAGGCCTAGGATCAATGCTATACCCGTTAGAGGAAAAGGAGAAGAAGGATGCGGAGAAGAACTTAGTGAGGGTGGGACCTAGAGGTAAGGCAGCATTTGAGCTGTAAATAAATGAATAAATTTAAATTACAAAGAAAATGAAATTAAAAGATTCCAATTTTCAAATGTGTCCATCTCATTACCAGTAATTTATTCAAAATTAATGAAGTTAGTGTAAATCTTTCTCAATTTAATAATTCATTTCTATCATAAAATATGTTTCTACTTTATCTGTGTACATTGTCACATATGCCATTTATACTAATTATTCTATAGGGAAATATCATATGGAATTTATTAAATTGTTATTATCTGAATTGCTTGTGTTGACTTTTAGAAAAGTTCTAACTATACTAGTGTTGGCTAATGCTTATTTTTCTATTTACTTGATTGTTGTGAAAATATTTTCATAAAATAAGTTCATAAAATATTTGATTTTATGTATTGTTTGGAATGTTCGATGTGTGCACTTATGATACATTCCTTACTACTTAAAGAAAATAACTTGGACTTTTAATTCAAAATGATTGAATTCTTAGGATTAAAAACATTTTTCTTTTAATAAAATTCTACATGTTTACAAATGCTAATCTTTACATTTTTCCAGAGTAGACAATGGCTTGCATATTTACTATCTGAAATGACAACATCATTTAAATGTGTTTTCCAAATCACCTCAGCATCAATCTCTGCACATGAAAATGCTTAAAAAAAAAACATCTGGAAGATAAATGACACTGAATGTCAAGTTCCCCTAGATAGCAAATATGCGTGTTTATGCAGACATGCATGAGTTTATGTATTCATTAAATTATTTGTAAACTCAGAATAAATACAAGCTATTTAGAATACATTTTTGTGTAACTTTTTACATTATATATGAATTTGTGTCTCATCTTCTGTCTTTCACTTTTTCAAAAACTCCCAAAAAGAAGTACATATATGTATGTGTCTGTGTTATGCATATGTATATAGTAGGTGATAAAAGTGTAGTAAGATCAACTTTTGATAAAATAAATTAAATGAAAAATAAGGTTATTACTATCATAGTTATTAGAAACTATACATAGAAAACATACAACTTTAATATTATTTTTCTTAATTTTATTTAGTTTTTTCATATAATATATTTTAGTCATATTTTCCTTCCAGAAACCCATCCCAGATCCTCCCAAACATCCCCCTCCCCAAATAACAAAAATTAAACAAAATCCAAATAATACTGGACATGGTGCCTGTCTGCCCTTTTGTGGGGTTAACATTCTTAGTAACATTCTGTTGGAGAAAATTGATTTTCCTTTTCACAGTAGGTATCAGTTGCAAATAGCATCCTGCCCTAGAATAGGAGTTAGTGTCCACTTTTTCTCCTTGGTGCTGGGATTTGATTTGGTTTGAACCTGTAAAGATCTTACATGTTCTGTCTCTAAAGGCCCTTTGAGAAATGACAATACTGTTTTTCTTTGGTTTCACCAGTGTTTAAAATCTAGTAAGTGCAATAATTTTCATCATTCCCAGAGGATCTATCCTCTCTGGGTCTCCTGATAGAGCTAACAGAAAAGAGCCAATCAGACACAAAGTCAACGTTATACATCCCTCAAAAGGTCCAACCATGGGAGCTGCAGGTAGAACCTGACTGTCCTAGAATTCCTGATGCTCAGTCATGCACACTAGTTTGGTCTTTGTTTACTCTAAGGTGAGTTGGGAGGACTTCCAAAGTTCTCTTACTGTTGAAAATTAAAATAAATGTAGTGATTGGAGTGTGTTATTGTTGATGAGGACACTGATACATGGTTAATAGAAAACATAACTTACCTAAAACATGAAATAAATTTTAATTTCCTCATAATTCCACAAAGATAGCAAAGTTCAGTCAGTTCACGTATCCTGTAGGAGGAAATTATTTTTGCCTTAACTAATAATAGATTATGCTTAGAATTGCTTCTAGTGGCAGGAAAATAAGAATTTACTCAAAAGTAGAAGATCAGAAAGTAGGATGTGTTGAGAGGAATTGGAGAAGGAGACATTCTATGGAAGTTCTTCAATGTAGTCTCACATGCAGCAGGAGCCACATAGCATCTGTGTGAATTGGTACAGACAAGAAAACCTGGCAATCTTTTCTTTCAGATAGCCCCTGTGGAGAGGGCTCCTTCAGTGAAGGACCAACTCTATCTAAAGTCTTGTGTTTGCTCTGTCTCTCTTCCCTAAGATACAATCAAACATAATATTTTTCCCTTGCACCTGAATACTCAGTTTTTTGTATCTCATAAGCTCATTGGCTGTTTCTTACAATTAGGGTCTTTGTCATCACAATGACAGAGACTGATGAATTTTCAACTGTCAATTCATAATTTGCCAATACTTTGCTTTTGTGAACTAAGGTAGTTTTGAGATGCCCTATGACTATTCAAAATTAATGAATACAATGATACAGTGATAACGATATATCTATACAATGTAGAGTTGAAAAAAAACAACCTGTACTGGAATACTAGTACACAAAACATAATTAATCTATTTGGTTGATTAATGCATCCTGAGAAAGTTGAATGCTTTAAGGAATGTTGACAAGGAATTAAAAGGTAAAACTTTTAATGTATTGTTGATTGTTATAATACATAATTTGCATTAGTGACTGTATTCCAGAAACTGATTGAAAGAATACTTCTCATCTAGCTGATCTAACAGGACTATGGTACAGAGCAGGACATTTAGACCGTCTCTCATTCCTTTATGACTTCCTTTCTCCTGGGAAGTTTTTACATAATCCAAGTACATAGGGATGTAAAATAGGAATACAAACTAAACACTGAAAAATAAATCAGAAAGAAATTTATTTTAAAACATTGCCATACATGTCACTTTATTAGGGACAAAATTTTTTGTAGTAATGAGATATATGTGCTTATTTTTAAAGCCTGGCTGAATATTTCATATTGTAAGGCACAGAGAAACATCAGTAATTTTCAGAGTTCTTGGATATTTAGTTTTATAATTGTCAAGACTGAGAAGGCTTCTGAACATAACAATGAGACATAAAACAAAAGTGTGTTGCTTATGGTGTTTTTAAAAAATCAACCTAAATCATTTAGTGATTCTCCTAATAAATCAATAATAAATAACAATATTTAAATTCAAACATTATAATATAATGCAATACAAAGAGATACCAATTAGATACTTATATGCAGGGAAACATGAAAAATTCTTATTTTCCTATCAAAAACAAAACCAAAGGACCTTGCATAAACAATGAAGCACAATTCATAACAAACAACATTCTTGAACCTAAGTTAAGGTGATTCTCAGATAGTGTTACTATTCCATAGATTAATAGCTTACACAGTGCAAAGTGTATATATTTTTGTGTCCAGAACCAAGGGTGTTGTCAAGTGTTCCAATGCCACACAGGCATGCACTGCATAAATACCTCAAATTTGTGAGGATTCATTGTCAACTTATAATTGGAAGTTATATGCTCAAAAAAATTTAAGATTTACACACACACACACACACACACACACATTTTTGTCTGATTTCCAGTAATCTCCACCATCAGATACAGTCTAGAACCACATAAGAAGCCATACTATTGTTACCCTTTAAGTATCAAAATCGTTCAAGGAAGCTTTGTGATTTTCTCAAGTTGATCTAGATAACCATTTAAGAGATAAAACTCTCACTTCCCACATTCATATACCAAGCCTTCAAGAAAAAAAATAGGCTGTTGTTGTATTTTTGGAGAGAGACACTTAACAATTTGCTTTCTCTTCTTTCATAGATACTATAGTAGTATAAGTACAGTCCAAAATGTAGAAGATCCTTGCAGCTCATTGAGACTTGAAATAGGAAGGTCTGCATATTCATTTCATTTTACTGAACTATCCGTGCCTTCTCCTTGTCATCAAGACCTGAAATTATCTCTTTTGTGTTTTTGCATCTGTTGAAGCTTACCTCTAAGGTTTTGGGTTGACATCCTGAGTTTTTCACTTCCAGCTTTATTTCAGTTTGGGTTTTCTTTAGTGATCCTATTTTTTCTACTTTCATGTCTTGAATTTTTCATTATTTTAGTCAATTGTTTGAGTTGTTATTATCTTTATTAAAGCATTTATTCATATCCTTGACACCATTTTTGTATTGCTATTTTGAAGTCCTTGTCATTATGCTTCAGTGAAATTGCTTTTCTCGGTACCTATTACAATAGAGTTTCTGGCTTTTGGAGAGAATCATATTATCTTGATTGTTCGTATTCTTATTTTTGCACTGGGATCCAGACATCTGGTGTTATGATATTTGAAGTATTTCTTGGGATAGGTAACTGAATTTGTCTTTATTGAGTAGCTGTCCTGTTCTTTGGTTCTCGAAGTCCACTTTGGGTCTAAGTCAAGTGTGGGAGTGGTGGTGTCCCTAAGTCCCAGCAAAGTGTGGTGGCTGTGGAGTCCCTGGGAGATAGCACTTTTGGTACTCAGCTAATGTGGCAGGCGTGGATCCCCTAGTGCAGGGCTGATCTGTGAACTGGTAGGGAATCACAAACAAATGGAGATGAGCTAGAAAGAACATCTGAGAGGGGCAGTGAGAAAGAACTAAGAGAACTCTGGAGATCTGAACAAAGAGGTATTGTCTCAAGGCAATTGCTATAGGTTGGGTATAGGGCATCAGACAGGCCGACTGCAGCAGGATTAAAGTCAAGTATGGAGAGAGCTGAAGAGAGAACTGGGAGGAGCATAAAGGTCACCTACATAGTGTGTCCACTGTGGGTCCCTGGCAGAAAGTGGTTGTGTGGGTCTGCAGGTATCACAATGTGCTAGAAGTAAAGGCTGATGTATGTACTGATGAAGTGGAAGGAACAACTCTCTGTGATTTACTGAATGCCGTTTTTTTTTTTTCTATTAGAATTCTTGAAATACAGTAATGGTTTCTGTGGTAGTTTAGCAGTTTTTATTTATAAGTCACCAATGCAAATCCTGCAGCTTATTCTTCTCCATGAGTCCTGGTATCTTCTTTCGGGTATTGAGGCTTAGTATTAGAAGAAGCAGAGACATCTAAAACAGCGTTCCACTAAGAACAATTTTCCTATGGAAATTTTAGTAGCTACTTGCTTCATCATTTCATTGTATCAGGGGTCTGGAAAGGATCGAAAAGTTGTATGGCTACCATTTCATTCTAGATTACAATCTTTTAGCTAGATAACTAGCAATATATAATCATTCTTGAAGGCCTTAATTAACTAGCATTCCTTTCAAAAGTTGAAACTTTATTCCCTGTAATAAGGGAAGCTGCAATATCTTTCACTATTATTTGCTAGGTAAACCCACAAGGAGTCTGGCCTTTGAGTAGGATGAAAACGTCCACATAAATTAAAATATATCAGTCAAGAGAAAGTTAGTCTTAGAGGATTCTATAAACTGAGTCAGAATGTAATTCTAATGATGCCAACAGCATTTGATGCTAAATGTGTTAGCACCGTTTTAAATCTTTTTGTTGGATAGTCTTACCAACACTGTGAACAACAAAGTCCAATAATAACTGCAAACAGAAAATTATGAGGCATGAGTGACTGAGCAACTTGCCAGTGTCTTGTGTTTGTGATGTTAAAAACAGAATAGGACATGAAGATGAAGAGAATGATTACAAGAAGTTTAATTACTTCTACTTTCAGACATTTCAAAGAGGTCAACTTCTTAGTGATACTTTTCTCATGTATTTTCCTAACCTTCTGCTTACCTATGATTTATAATCTTTCTCAGGACACTGACACTGCTAAAGAATGTAAAATGCTCTCATCCTGCCAGTCAATATGTCTGAAGCCAACAGCTCCAGCCTGACCCCAGAATTCTTTATACTTAATGGTATCCCTGGGCTGGAAGATGCACATGTCTGGATCTCTCTGCCATTCTGCTTCATGTACATGATTGCTGTGGTGGGGAACTGTGGGCTTATCTACCTCATTGGCCATGAGGAGGCTCTGCACCGACCCATGTACTACTTTCTAACCCTGCTCTCCTTCACTGATATAACCTTATGTACCACTACTGTACCCAATATGCTGTGTATATTCTGGTTCAACCTTAAGAAGATTGGATTTAAAGCCTGCCTGGCCCAGATGTTCTTTGTGCATACCTTCACAGCAACAGAGTCTGGCATGCTAATGCTCATGGCCCTGGATCGCTACGTGGCCATCTGCTACCCTTTGCGCTATGGGACCATCCTGACCAACCCTGTGATTGCCAAAGCTAGTCTTGCTACTTTCTTGAGGAGTGTGGCATTCATCCTTCCTTTTACTTTCCTCACTAAGCGCCTGCCCTATTGCCGAGGAAACCTCATCCCCCATGCCTACTGTGACCACATGTCTGTGGCCAAGATATCCTGTGGCAATGTGAAAATCAATGCAGTCTATGGTCTGCTGGTTGCTCTTGTGGTTTGTGCATTTGACATATTCTGTATCACTGTATCATACACAATGATATTGAGAGCAGTGATGAACCTGTCCTCTGCTGATGCTCGTCACAAGGCCTTCAGCACCTGCACATCTCACATCTGTGCTATTGTGATCACTTATGTACCTGCCTTTTTTAATTTCTTTACTCATCGTTTTGGAGGACATACTATTCCCCACCACATCCACATCATTGTGGCAAATCTCTACCTGTTATTGCCTGCTACCATGAACCCAATTGTTTATGGAGTCAAAACCAAGCAGATTCGGGAGAGTGTAATCAAATTTTTTAGTGGAGAAAAGAATGACATTGCTGATATAAAAGGATTAAAAAACAAGTGAATTTCTTAAACTATGAAGATTAGAGAATAGTTTCATAAAATATTAAGGTGAATGGTGTCAGTTCATCTAGTTGTATCCATTTTAATAGACTGAAATACACAGAAAACAGTGTAGAGGATATTCTTAACAAATATGAAACGCTGATTTTAAGTGAATCTTATTTGTAAATTTTCTGTAATATTTGCAATTTTAGGATATGACATTTTTCTTGAGAAAAAAATCACAAAAAGCATGGTTTAACAGATAATGTATTTATGTATTCCAGAGCTCATTCTTCATAGTATTTATAGCCCCATGGTTGCATTGTGTCTGAAGAGGAGGATATCATATTATGATACAGTCACACGTCCTGTCCACTATTGGCAAGTTATTATTGCTATGATAACAATTGGGCCAAGTGTCATAAATATTTTCCAACTTATACTTTTGATATACTGGAAATATCCTACTTGAGTTTCTAATTTATTAAATGTAGCCTATATTTCACATAAAAATGTCTATGAGTTCTTTTTCCTGTGTTATCACTTTAGAACCTGTATTTCAAAATAGGCCAGCAGAAAGAATGTAAACAGGCAACCTCAGGAAATAGGAAGTTAGGGGGACCTCCCAGAATGTACCAGAGACCTGGGAGGTAAGAGACTCCCAAGACTCACAGGTGGGACCTTTAAGGAAATACCCAACAGTAGGGAGAGGGAACTTATAGAGCCCACCTCCAGCAGGAAGATAGGACATCAAGTGAGGGATGGGGTTGCCATTCCATGGTCACACCTCTGACCCATAATTGTTTCTGTCTGATAGAATTACAGGAATGGAAATGGAGAGGAGCCTGAGGAAAAGAAGGTCCAGTGACAGTCCCAAAGAGGGATCCAGCTCAAGGGGAGGTCCCAAGGTCTCACACTATTATTGAGGCTATGGAATGCTCACAAAAAGGGATCTATCATGACTGCCCTCCGAAAGACCCAACAAGCAGCTGAAAGAGTCAGATGCAGTTATTTGCACCCAACCAATGGACTGAAGCAACTGACCCCTGTTGTTGAATTAAGGAAGGATGAAAGATGCTGAGAAGAAGGGCAATTCTGTAGGAGGACCAGCAGTCTTAATTAATCCAGACCCCTGAAATCTTTCAAACACTAGACCACCAAACAGATAGCATACACTAGCTGATATGAGGCCCCTAACACACGTACAATGGAGGAGTTCCAGGTCTGTGTTCATTTAGAGATCCTAACCCCCAAGAGACTGGAGGCCCCAGGGAGTTCAGAGGTCAGGTGGGGTGGGAGTGGGGGCATCTATGTGTCGACAGGGTGGGGTGGGGAGGAGGTGTGGGATGTGGAGCAGTTGGGGGGTGGATGGGGAGGGGCAGAGAATGGAATATGGAGTGTAAAAAATTAATTACAAATAAAATTAAATTAAAAAATAAAATAAAATAGGTCTAAAACATATTTTTGTTATGTTATAGACTAAGCAGGCAAAAAAGTTATGCGTAAATTTGTAAGTTTATTTATTTGTTCATAATTCTTTTTGAGAAACCAAATCTGTAGCATTGGATCTCAGAGTAAATGTTGGCCGTGGAAACTTAGGTCTCCGAGTATCATTGTAAATGTTGGCCATGGAAACACAAGAAAAAGCATGTATTAAACAAAACAAAACAAAGATGTGGGTTTTTAATGCATACAATATGGAGGAACCAAGCATTAGTAAGAACAAGAGAAGTGTTCTTACAATTTTGGATCCAGTATGTCCCAAAGTTTAAAATCCTCTTCTGCTCTTTCTAGAATCTGTACTTCAACCAGTTACTTACTTTCTCCTAAATCACTGACCATGTTCTTCTGCTGTGCAAATAATTCTTATTACAAAGAGAAATTGGCCAACTATGCATTCTGATGCCCTCCACAGCACATAGCATGGCTTCCCATAAACTCCAGCAAATCCAGAAAATTGTGCTATTGTTATGAGCAGATAATTTCAATGCAGATTCTTTCTGCATGAAACAATCTGAGGAGATAATATTCCATGTATGAATTAATACATTCCATTTCAAAGAATAGATGATTAGTTTTCTATGGAGAATCTTTCATTCACTGGCCTCAAGTATGTTATTAACATTGGCTACAAAGTTTTTGTGTGTGTTGTCTGTGTGACTGATTCAGTGTTAGACACAAAAGGAAAATAAGGGTTTTCACAAAGTAATTCCTAATTTAGTAGAGGATAGAAAAGGCAAAAGAATGACCACCTTAACATCAAAACTTGCTAGTTGTTACACAGTATTGCAATAGTAGAGACTATCATTTGCTAATTTCAGAGGTGAATAAAGACTTTAGTGTGAAAAAAACATGTGAGGCAAAACATGAATGTATGAAGATGTTTAAGAAGCAGTAGGTAGGAATTAACTGGAAAAGGAATCATTATACAAACAAAGACAAAGGTTAAGTAATAAGCATCAGAATTTCACATCCACTTGTAGAATGGCGGAACAGCAGAAGGTATGGACAGATTTGTAATTAGGTGCTAAATAAGAAAGGGCCTTGAGTGTTGTCTTAATTAAGAATTTATTGCCGTGACAATAGACCATGGCCACAGGGAGTCTTATAAAGGAAAACAGTTATTAGGGTTGGTTTACAGTTTAGAGAATTAGTCCATTGTCATCCTAGCACGAAGCATGGTGGCATGAAGGCAAACATGGTCCTAGACAGCATCTGAGACGTCTACATCCTGATAGGCAGGCAGCAAGAAGAGAATAACACTGGCCTTGACTTGAGATTCTGAAAGCAAAAAGTCCACCAACCCCCGCCCCCAGGGACAATCTTCCTTCACAAGATTACAGTTTCTATAATAAGGCCACACCTCCAATAATGCCACTCCGTATTGGTCAATGGGACTATTTTCATTCAAGACACCACAGGTGTGGGTCATGGCCAGATGTCAACAGATATGGAGTGCTTATCCTCTTTGATAACTGGCATCTCACAGTAGTTGATCCTCAGACAGCTGCTGCTCATTGATAACTCTTAAGCACTTGCTCCCTCTCCTAGTTCCTCTTCAGCTTTCTTTTCTCTCCTCTTCTCATTTGTTCAGTATCCTAACTCAGGTTTTTTAAAGTCAAGGTACTCATGTGTGAAAATGGGGATTTCTTATGTCTTCTGTACTTGTTTTTTTTTGACCAAAAAAAAAAAAAAAAAAGACTTAATAACTACATCAATTACAATAGCCACTAATCATAATTATGCTCGTTTGTTCTGAAAGTAACTATGAAGATGGTACATTAAATAATACATATTTAGCTAGGCAACCTGGAACCCTAAAATAATAATAAGTTAATGAATATCACACTGCTGCCAATGAGCAGAACTGAGATTTACTTTGTAATTTTTAAGGATTGTTTCTAACTTAGGGGCTATCAGAGACTGAACCACTAGCCAATGAGTGAGCATGGGCTGGACCTAGGCCCATCACACATATGTAGCAGATGTGCAGCTTGGTCTTCATGTAGGTCCCCCAACAACTAGAGTGGGAATCAGTTGCCTGCCTGTGGATCCCATCCCCCTAACTGGGCTGACTTGTCTGGCCTCAGTGGGAGAGGATGCACCTAGTCCTGCAGGAACTTGATATACTATGGGAAGGGAAATGTACTGGGGGCCTCCCACTCATCAGAGGAGACAGAAAAGGGGGAGGGAGGAGTGGTCTGTGTTAGGGAGTACTGGGAGGGAAAGGGGAGCTGATATTGGGTGCTATCTGCAACTTCAGTTGCCTCTTCTGACCTCTTTGGGAATTGCATGCATGTGGTGCTGGCAAATCAATAAAAATAAATGAATTTTAAAAACAAAAACTAACAAACAAAAAGAGATACTACAAGGTATATTATGAAGATATTAAAGACACTACAAAGGTATTAAAACCATCATTAAACTGATCAACAGGAGTTTTTCTGATCTTTTCATTGCTACATGCTTTTTTTCTTTATTACTTTTATTTTTGTACAGTCCTGTTGTTGTCCACCATCCCACAGTTTCTAATCTCATTCCTCCTCCCCCTGTCTCCAAGATGATGTCCCCCACACCACCCCCAAGCCAGGCTTCCCTACTCCCTGGGTCCTCAAGTCTGTAGAGGGTTAGGGACATCTCCCATTGAGGCCAGATCAGGCTGTTCTCTGTTGTATATGTGGCAGAAGCCTTGGATCATCTCATGTATGCTGCCTTGTTGGTAGTCAGTGTCTGAGAGATCTTAGGGTCATGACCAGTTGAGAATGCTGTTCTTGCTATAGAGTCGCCCTCCTTTTCAGCTTCTTCTAGCCTTTCCCTCCATCAGTCTCAGGGGTCACCAAGTTCAGTCCAACAGTTGGTTGTAACTGTCTGTATCTGTCTTGGTCAGCTGCTTGATGGGCCTTTCAGAGAACAGCCATGCTAGGCTCCTGTCTGTAAGTACACCATAGCATCAGTAATAGTGTCAGACCTTAGAGCCTCCCCTTGATATGGATCCCAAGTTTGGCCAGTAACTGGACCGCCTTTCCCTCAGTCTCCTCTCCATTTTTGTCCCTGCAGGTCTTTTAGACAGGAACAATTCTGGGTCAGAGTTATTGACTATGGGATGGAAATCCTATCCTTCCATTTGATGTCTTTCTACTGGAGGTATTCTCTACCAGTTCCCTCTCCCCACTGATTGGCATTTCATCTAAGCTCTCTTCCTTTATGTCCTGAGAATCTCTCACCTTCCAGCTCTCTAGTACTTTCTAGAGGGTCCCCCTACCTCTTATCCTCCAAGGTTGCATATTTCTGTTCATTCTGATTCATGAGAAGGTGGAATCTCAGGGTCATTTTGATTTGCATTTCCCTGATGACTAAGGACTTTGAACATTTCTTTAAGTGCTCCTCAGTCACCCAAGATTCCTCTGTTGTGAATTCTCTGTTTAGCTCTGTACCAAATTTTTTGATTGAGTTGTTTGGTTTTTTGGAAGTTAGCTTCTTGAGTTCTTTACATATTTTGGATATTAGCCCTCTATCAGATGTGGGGTTAATGATTTTTTTTCCCCAATCTGTAGGTTGCTAATTTGTCCTATTGATTCTGCCTTTTGCCTTACAGAAGCTTTTCAGTCCCATTTATCAATTCTCAAACAAATGAATCTTTTAAAAAGAGAAAATATATATCAATTGATTTGATTTGTGTCTTGAAAAACGTATTTGAAGTTTTGAAAAAGTTATTTGAGAAAGTTCAATAAGCTCAGGATATGGATGCCAAGGTATTTTGGCAATGCCCCTTTTTTCAACCCTAGCCAACACATTGAAAATGTTCTCATAAATATTTTAGTCTTAGTTGGGATTTTACTGCTACGAAGAGACACCAAGAACAAGGCAACTCTTTGTTTGTTTGTTTGTTTTTTTAGTATAGAATAGTTTATTCAGGGCATGGGGATGGGAGTTAAGAGAGTAGTAGAGGTAGAGAAAAAGGCAGAGAGAAGGAGAGAGTAGAGAAGTAGAGGCCAGCATAACCACATGGAAAGAGGGGGGGGTAATAAATGGGGAAAGAAGGGGAGCAAGGAGGCAAGAGGCAAGAGGCCAGAGAAGCGGGAGTAAGAGAGTAAGAAAGTGAGAGAGTGAGAGCAACCAGGGAAATTCTTATAAATACATTTATTTGGGGCTGACTTACAGATTCAGAGATTCAGTCAATTATCAGGATGGGAGCAAGGAAGTATTCAGGCATGGATGGTACAGAAGGAGCTGAGAGTTCTACATCTTCATCTGAAGGGTACTAGGAAAAGACTGACTCCTAGGTGGAGAGACTCAAATCACACACCCACAGTGACAGACTTTCTCCAACAAGGCCCCACCTACTCCAACAAGACCACACCTCCTCATAGTGCCACTCCCTGGGCCAAGCATATTCAAACCACCACAGTGGTCTATGGAGAGATATTTATATATGAAATAACCTTATATACCACCACCTCATGTACAGATTTGGCCCATTTCCTATAACCTGACTATGTTCCATCAAACAAATGTTTAAGAGCTAAAAATCTTCACTTGATTCACAGCAAAGCAACAAACAAGAATGAATAGTTGTCTATGCCATAAAGGCAGGATTAAAAGGACTTAGTGTGTTTTAAAAATATAAGGCACAAAGTTGATAGGTAGGTATTTGAGGGGAGAATAATCATGTTATTATATACAAATGCTCAAAAATAAATGAATAATAAAAGGGGAAACAAATAGACACAGTGTAGAAATTAATAGATTGTGAAGAGGCAAGCCTCAAAATATACATCTACATCACAACTCCTTCTTTTATGGAGGAAGGAGCAGAAATTGTAAAATCCAGAGTACCAGGAAGACTGTTTTGAAAGAGCCTTTTCTTAAAATGGCTATATAAACAAGACCACAACAATGACAATATTAATTGACATTTTAACATGGAAGGGGAAATTTTTCAGAGTGAAACCCCTAGACAAAGAACTACAGTCAAATATTGACTGCTGGGAGTAGGAGAATTAGCTTCTCCCAGGAATGAGACACATTATTGGCTGTTTAGTGAAAAGTGATCAATTTTGAATGAAATACACACCACCAACAAAAACGTACTCAGCTGGTTCTATCTATCTATCTATCTATCTATCTATCTATCTATCTATCTATCTATCTATCTACCTATCTACTTATGCATATAGGGGTATGTGTGGAACAATAATAAAAAAGAAAGAGGCTGTCAAACTGAGAGTTTGGGAACTTGGGAAGGGTTTGAGGGAAGGTAGGAGGGATTGGATGGAGGAAAGAGAAAGCTAAATTATGCAATTCTATTTCAATTAAAACATTTTAAAATAAATTAAAAAAAAAGGAACTATAATGGCAGTAGGCACCAAGGCATGATCTTTTATAATCTCAAGGTAAGAACCTGGAGAAAGATGGACAATAGCTATCAGAATATGTAGATGATGGCTCAAATTATTAGATTCCAATAGAAATGGAAAAGTTTATAAAACAGAACAAAGGAGGGACTGGCACAGATTGGGTGCTCTTGCCTTCTACTGAAAGTAAACACAAGAGCCAAAAACTGAACTCAAGACAGAGCCTAGGAAAGTCTACACTGTACTTCTTATCATAGAAAATATTACAAGTAGAAAAAGTGGTGGTTGAGAAGGAGACAAAAGAAGGAAAGGGCAGCACTGGCAGGGGGAGGGAGACAGTAAGAAACCCCCTACTCACGTCTGCTGAAGGGACAACAACAGTGCCTTTTAAAATACTGTTTAAATGCTTTAGGGTCAGATCCTTCTTGACTCAACTGAGTCCTTTGTTCTAAGTGTACAGTGTCTATAACAATAGGGGCTCACCCACAATCCCTGAGTGACAAGAACAGGATGCATTAATAATATAAAATGTTCTGGAGTATCCAGAACAGCTATCTGTAAGAAGTTTTCTCGTGTATGAAGTTTTATTTGTTTTGTTTGTTTGTTTGTTTGTTGTTTGTGAATAGCTGAAAAAAAACTTCAAACCAAAACTATTAGACAAAAATAAAGGCATTTACATTATACTTATTAAAGGAACAATTCATCAAGAAGCTACTGCAATTTTAAAAATATTCATGGGTGTACCAATGTCATAAAACTACTATTAAAGACAAAGATCTCTCCTAGCACAAAAGTAAGGGACATCTTCAATCCTGAACTCTCACCAATATATAGATTGTAACAAAAATGTAACTACTATCTCTGAATTACATTCCATTGTATGCATATGCTAGTTAGTCATAGTCAACCCATTACACAAACATTCCTACATAAACATAAACATTCCTACAAATCCAGATCATAGAGATAACATATGCAGAATTAACAAAATTTCTCAGGTAGCTGTGGCATTTTACACTTTCTTAGTTGGCTTGTTAGGCTTATAACTGCAGGAATTGTTACTAATATACTTCCAGTAAAAAATTGAAAGATGACTCTGCAATGTGTGTAGTGGGTTGGCCTGATGCTGCTTGTATTCTAATGCTAATAGTGGTTCCATGAGAACTGGTTGCCGCAGAGTCAAGAGAGTCTACACTGAGACACAAATGACACTGTGTGACCTTGCTCCCAAGTTATTTCTGATTGGTAAATAAAGATGCTGACAGTCAATACCTGGGCAGAAGAGACATAGGCAGGTGTTGCGCCCGTTGCTCCCGCCTGCAGGATAAAAGGACTACGACACGCAGAGATTCTTCCACAACTTCTTTATTCTCTTGTTGCTTGCTGAAGCAAAAGGACCCCGAGCCCGAAAACCCTCTGGTTTATTTAGCCCTAAGGGGAACGTGTCTGCCTGTGATTGGTGCTTACTTCCGAAACCTCGTTAGCATCTCTGTGCCGGCTCATTGCCGAGCATGGCGCATGCGCCTAGCAAGCTGTTTTTTCTCTCCCTTCCCCCTTTTGGGTCAGGCGCCATCTTGTAATGGCGGAATGCGGCGGCTTGCCACAGGCAGGGTTTAGGGTTCCCTTGCTTGTGAGACTGGGGAGAAGAAGGTGAGGATGAGGAGAAGCTGTCATGGGTGAGGTGAGTCATGAAAAAGTGGTCCTGAGGGCTGGCCAATTGGCATTAAGACCAGTCCAAATATAATATAGTGTGTAATAACTCATGGTTATCAAAAAAAGTAAATTCTAATAGCATAGAGGGTAGATATCTGCTGAGCTCTTGTGCTGTTTAAGGCTTATTGTAAATAATAAATGTTGTGTGTCTTTAGCCCAGGATCAAAGTGGGGTAGAAATCCCAGATTGGGATTAAAAATTTCTACAAGTGTTCTTTAGGAAATCCTGACCTTCACAAGATTAAGCCAGACAAAATATCTGGCCTGGACTGGGAAGTGGGGGTACAGAGAAGTGAAGTGGAAACTTAAGGGTTCTTTGGAAAGTCAGTTGTGTTGGATGGTGTTTTGCTGGAGCAAACACAGGAAGGGACATTTTATCGAAGCAGACACAGGTGAAAGGTTAAGGCAGACTCGTGAAGGGATGCTTTTGCTGAAGCAGACAGAGGTGAGAGGATGCTCAGCTAAAGTAAGCACATGAAAGGACATGGGATGAAGGATTCTTCTCTAACAACAAAAATGTATTGGCCTGCTTTACACTGTGCAGTTGAGCTCCATTTGTCAGGACGCCTTAGAGAGAAATACTTGTCACTTCCTTGGCAGACTGATATCAGCTGAGACAGACTCATGGAGTTTTGCTAAGACTCATGTGCTGAGGCAAGACACATGGTTAGGCAAGACCCGTTGAGGACATGTGATGTTTGGAGGGAGTATAAAAAGGACTCAAAGGAGTGACAGGAGCTTGCTTGGCTTACTTGCTTAGCTAAACATTTATTAGTTTAGAGCCTTCATTGATCTTTGCTTCACTGAGGAAGGCACAGATGAAAACTTTTCCTAGCATTCCTGTGGGCCATGGTTCTTCCTGCGGGGGCTGAGGCTTCGCTGTTAGGTAATGCCACCACCACTCATTCCTGTTTGCTTTCCTGACTCTACCTAACTGGACCGCTGGTACATCCAAGAAGTCTTTGCAAGTGGATTGAGCTGCAGCTCCTGACCTGTGAACTGAACTGGTGATTTCCTGACAACACTGATGGAAGTTGCTCCAAAGAACCATTTCTAAACAGGTCCACTTCCCCTGTATCCTTTCTTTCCCATTACCTCTGATGGGTAGCCAGCTGGAAGGGATGTTAAAGCTTTGAAGAACAATCATTAAAACTATGCTTTGAAAAAATCAAAGTTGTAGAGGAGCTATTGACAACGGATGACAGGTGTGAGGAGAAGAGCTGGGTGGTTTTTGCTTGTCTGTGTTTTTATAGGGATGCAGCCCATGACAGGATATCCATGCTCTAGAACATTGGTACCACTAAGGAAACTAAGTGGGTTTTTCAAAAGAGTCCATGAAACTGGTATGGAAGACATAGGGAAGAATTCTATGGGAGAAAATGAGTAGTGATTTGCTCAAAATACATAATGTGCATGTATGAAATTCTCAAACCAAAAGATGAGTTAAAAAGAATTCTGCATACATTCACCATGACACAAAACATTTTAATTTGTTTGGGAAATGTTAGTATCAATTTTTAAATGAAATAGTAGGAAACTGAAACATGTAGGTGTATGGGACACAAATATAAACAAAACAAATACTTCTGAGTGTTTATTCATATAGATGTAAGCGCATGTGTTCATTATCTTATTCATAATGTTTATTGAGTCTTTGTGAGTTTCACATCATGTACCCCAACTTCACTCATTTCCCAGTCCTTACATATGCATCCTCCACCCTTGTAATCTCTCACCAAAATAAATCAAAAAATGAAAATTAAATTAAAAAGCAAAACAAAAATTGCACTGTGGAAGCTGCAGTGTGTTTCGGTGTATCACACAGTATACCTGTCTTTCAAAGAGCTTTCCTAGAAAATGATCACTGCAATAGGTGACTGTTGTGCTAAGAAGCCTCTGGCTTCTGCTACACCATCAATACTGGATCCTCAACAAGACTCATCTCAGATATCTTGCTATTGCCCTGAATCAGGAAGATCCAGAAGCTTAGGTTTTTCATGCGCATACCCTTCACCAGTTCTAGCACCTTGTAGGTACAGGTGGGGTAGTTTTGTTGGGGTGGACCAGCTCAAAGCAATGGATCTGGTCCAGGCTGGTAGCTGAGTTGGTTAGCTTACCAGCTCTCTCCTTTTCCCAAAGCAACTGGGTAAACTGTTCCGTGTTGAAGCTACCAGGGCCAGTTTTCTGATGCTGCCCAAGTGAGGCATTGGGGTAGGCTCTCCAGAATTCATTAGACAGCAAGGTGAGGGCCAGCTCTCTCAAGCCCACATCACCACTGGTGCCACCTTCAATGGCTGGAGAGGGGTTGGCTGGGCCAGGTTCACCTTGGTACACAAATCAACATGGCCTCAGTTGGGAACCCAGACCATGTTCTTTCTCCTGGCATTTGGTGGTAGCAGGAGCCACATACATCAACACAGACACTTGCTGCTGAAGTGCCACAAATTCAGATATAGCCCTTCAGCTGCAGCAAGGGCCCAGACACCACCATAGCCTCAAGTGGCAGTGCAGGCCTTTCACATCAGGCTATTTGCAGGGTAAGGATATAGGCAGTGGCCTATATGTCTCTAGTTCTGCTTCTCTTAATAGCGCACAAGCTGAACAGCTCCTTTCTCTCCTCTCTCTCCACCACGTGTTTGTTCATTAGAGCTGCAAATACAGCTAGCCTGTACTTCAGAGTGGCAGATGAGGCATGTCTTATTAATTAATCAATAAATATAAAACATAAACTAGAAATTTTTTATATCAACTAATATATATGATTATACCATTATCATATCTTCCTTTTTCAAAACTATCAAATATGTGTGAATATACATGTATAAATATTAAAATATACACTCATACACATATACACTTATACAGTAGGTATTGCAATGTCATGAGGTTAGATTATTAACAAGGTAAATAAAATGAAAGATAGTTATTTCCATCTATCAAAATTCTTTCAGAATCTACACCTGAGACAGAATGTGTAACTTGGGTATAATTTTCTCCTAGTTTCACCTGTGCTTGAGGATTAAATAAATGCCAAAATTATCTCATATGTCCCAAAGGATGACATCTCTCCAACCACAGTCTTCAGAGACACTGAACTACAAAGACCAAATCAAGTGCACACTCTCCAGGCTGGAGAACATTGAAAATGATGCAGGAATGCAGGGTGGGTGTGCAACCCCTCATGCTCAGGCTCTGGGGCATGGACTCTGCTCTGGCCTCTCCTAGCACTAAGGTGAGTTTGAGTGACATCTAATGACTCTTGTTTGCAGAAAATGCTAAAAAAAAAAAAAAAAAAAGTTGAGACAAAGAAGCTCAAGAGATGTAGATCACAGAAGTTCCACTGACCTCTATGATACATTTCCATTAGCCTGGGAGAAAAAGGAAGAAAGGCTTCCACAGATGTAAAACAAAAGTAAAATGACTTGATAACTCATTGGAAACAATGGAGTTCAGGCAGACAAGGGTTGTAATAATAGGGAAATATGCTTTCTTTACCTAACTAATGAATAGTTCAGATTTGCATCCAGCAGAACTAGCCTATGTAAGGGGAGGTAGAAAGCAATACAAAACAAGACTGGAATAGTAAGGATATTGGCAGAACTTCCTGAAGGCAGTTCCTCTGCAAGAAACTTCCTAAGCAAAATCCCACACAACCACAGGCCACACAGCATCTTCACAGATGAGACTACAGCAGTCTCACAGACATTTACTATGTGGAGGGCTCCCTCAGTGAGAGAATAATTCTCCTCACTTCTCATGCCTGTCTTGTCTCTGTCCTAAGTGATAATGCAGGGTAAGGATTCTCGGTCTTGCATTTGAAAATTATATTCTTACATCATCATGATTTATTAAACCTATTACACTCAGCTTCTGAAACTTCCCATCAGCATTAGGATCTGTCACTCATGATTACAGATGCAAATATTGAATGTATGGTAGAAAATTCAAACTTTCATGTGATTTTTGCCTTGCCATCTTAAATGTTGTCACTCTGAACCTGTGTTTTCTGATCTACACAGCGAAGGTATAATATGTGTCTGTGTTATGTAGGTCTCAATAGAGGAACCTTTTTTCAAATATTATTTACCTAATGTATGAGAATTTGCCTAATTGCTTAACTTATATACTTCCCCAAATTAAGATGCTCTCAGTAATGTCCAAGGTAATCAAATTGTCAAGACAATAATAATATATGCTTTTCACGTATATTATTAATATGAGCTAGAGAGTAGAATTTAGCAACCTAGGTTTTTCTTCTTTTGAATATATTTAGTGCCAAGAATAGTGCAAAAAATAAACATTAACCACTGTTTAGCCCAGAAACATGGCATAGAAAATTTGGAATAAAATTCCCTGTAATGGAGAAAGCAAAGAAAGACCAACATTTGATGTATCTGTCTGAGATGGGTCTTGTGGATAGATTTTGTTACTATGCATCGAGAGACAGTACAGATTTCTGCATTTATTGATTAGAGTTAAACTGAAAGCAGAATGCAGACCCAACAATTCAGATCTTTCCAAATATCCTGGCCTTTTGATGATGCAGCTTTGGTACCCTCCTGCTATGTTGGGATAGAGACATTTAGAGTATATTGCAAAAACATGGAAAAATTCTCTTACAGAAATTCTAGAGGACATTACCTTAGGTACCTTTTAGTAACAGCAGGCTTTCAGGAAATATTATAAGATTTCCATGGGTTTTGTTCCAGATTTAATGGTTTAATTGTGTGTGTGTGTGTGTGTGTGTGTGTGTAAAACACAGGAAAAATTTTTAATCTTTTGGAGTCCATAGAAATAGAATGCACAATAATAATGATGATTACTGCTTATATTCTTGAAATATTCATTAGTGATAGCCTCAGTACATTGTATAAAATCATCCTTTTTCATGATCTTCTCAACATTCAGAGCTTGACCCACTTATTATATTACTGTAGAATGAAAACTGAATGATAAACTGTTGAATCAACAAGTCAGTATCATATACAATGTCAGGTGAAAATGGAAATATATTATAAAGTTGTATAGGATCCTGCAAATTTTAAAAAATTCTCATTTTAAGGGGATAATTTATCATCTAAGCTCTCTGCTTACCCTTTATATATATTCTTTCCCAGGATACTGATATTATTACTGAGTATAAAATGCTCTCATCCTGCCAGCCATTATGTCTAGAGCCAACAGCTCCATCCTGACCCCAGAATTCGTTATCCTGAATGGTGTTCCTGGACTGGAAGATGCACATGTTTGGATCTCTCTGCCATTCTGCTTCATGTACATGATTGCTGTGGTGGGGAACTGTGGGCTTATCTACCTAATTGGCCATGAGGAGGCTCTGCATCGGCCCATGTACTACTTCCTGGCCTTACTCTCCTTCACTGATGTCACCTTGTGCACAACCACAGTGCCCAATATGCTGTGCATATTCTGGTTCAATTTCAAGAAGATTGGATTTAACTCCTGCCTTGTCCAGATGTTCTTTGTCCACATGTTGACTGGTATGGAGTCTGGTGTGCTCATGCTCATGGCCCTAGACCGCTATGTAGCCATCTGCTATCCTCTACGCTATGCTACCATCCTCACCAACCCTGTGATTGCTAAGGCTTGTCTTGCGACATTCTTGAGGAGTGTAATGCTCATCTTTCCATTCACTCTCCTCATCAAGCGCTTGCCCTATTGTAGAGGCACTCTTATCCCCCACACTTACTGTGACCACATGTCTGTGGCCAAGGTATCCTGTGGCAATGCCAAGGCCAATGCAATCTATGGCCTCATGGTTGCTCTATTGATTGGTGTGTTTGACATTTGCTGTATCTCTGTGTCTTACACTATGATATTGAGAGCAGTGGTGAGCCTGTCCTCTGCTGATGCTCGTCACAAGGCGTTCAGCACCTGCACATCTCACATCTGTGCTATTGTGATCACTTATGTGCCTGCCCTTTTTACTTTATTCACTCATCGTTTTGGAGGACACACTATTCCCCACCATGTCCACATCATAGTGGCTAACCTCTACCTGCTACTTCCCCCTACCATGAACCCAATTGTTTATGGAGTCAAGACCAAGCAGATTTGGGAAAGTGTAATTAAGTTTTTACTTGGAGACAAAATGGGTTTTACCTAAAACAAATGCATGTTATGACCATTTACACTGCTTATGATATGAAAAATAGTGAAGAAAAATTTCATAGAAGATGATTGAGATAGCATTAAGTCATGTAATTTGTAGAAGTTCTGAATTCTTTGCAATTTAAGGAATGCTCTGCCAAAGTATAAGAAGTAGAATTTAACATGCAATGTACTCATTCTCTATAAATCTTTTTGTGTGTACAGAATTCTACGTAAGTAGAAAAGTAATGAAATAATGCATGGAGGCTAATTGTCAAACTTGTTCTGTGCTTAAGAGCCAAACTTACAGTAATTTGGAACAATTTTGTCCTCTCTGCTAAAGACAAAATCTTAGATCAAGCATGTTGCTGATAACAAAAATATGGGTTCACTGCTGAGGCAAATTTCTAACTTTTTGTTTGCTTTATAAATTCTCTTTTTAAATGTCCAAGAGTCCTGTTCTTTCCTGAGTATTCAACTTTTAAACTCCATGAAACGTGGATTTATCAAATGTACTTGTGTTGTTAAGGAGGTTATATCATCAGGTTTCTATGGTATTTGATATTATTACACTCATTCGCTCATTCTTAAGACACAAAATATAGATGCTTAAATGTATTAGTTATAAACTTGATTTAGTTTGGCAGAGGCAAAGCTGACTGTCCAATAATCCTATGTTTCAGAGTACTGAGAAGAGACACAATGGTGAGGGAAACATAGGATAAGACATATATGCAAAAAAGGATACGAGTAGTTTAAAAAAAGATTGTATCTGGAAGAAGGACATTTTGTACACATGTATGATTTGTTGGTTTTAGATTCAATTAATCTGAAGGTTAAAATGTTTGATATCGCCAGGCAGCAGTGGCACATGCCTTTAATCCTAGCACTTGGGAGGCAGAAGCAGGTGGGTTTCTGAGTTCGAGGCCAGCCTGTTATAAAAAGTGAGTTCCAGGACAGCCAGGGCTACAAAGAGAAACCCTGTCTTGAAAAATCAAAAAAAAAAAAAAAATTGATATCTAAGAACTAAACATTGTGTTAATGAATTTTTGTATATCTATAAATGTCAATTTCTATTCTTTTTTAAAATATGACAATGACTTATATATTTACTATACTAAATGACAACACCACTTAAATTTGTTTTTCAAATCCATTCACAATAATCTCGCAATAAAGTGCTTCCGAGAAAATACTAACCAATAAAATATCTGGAAGCATATGTGCACTATGGTCAAGTTCCTATGATAGCAAATATGTGTGATTTTTCAGACATGTGTGAATGTATATATTCATTAAATAATGGATAGACCCAGAATAAACAAGCTAGATAGAAAACATTTTTGTGTTACATTTTACAATATATATAATAGTGTGTCTCACCTTCACTTTTTCAGAACTTTTATGAAATAGGAGTTCATATGTGTCTGTGTATACTCATGTGAATACATATACATGTGTACATAGGTCATAAGAATGTAGTAATATTAACCTTTGATAAGACAAATGAAATGAAATAATTTTTCTGATCATCAGAGTTATTAGAAACTACACATCGAAGAACACATAACTTTAATATTATTCTTTCTATTTTTATTTAATTTTTTCATACAATATATTTTAGTCATGTTTTTTCTTTCCAGAAACTCATCCCAGGTCATCCAAAACACCCACTTCCCAAATAACAAAAACAAAGATAAAAACTAACAAAACCCAAATAAGACAAAAACAAACAAACAAACAAAAAACCCAAACAACCACTACCACTACAAACACACCAACAAAACAATCAAAAACATGTTGTCTGTTTTATGTTTGCCATCTACTACTGGGTATGGGGCCTGCCCACCCTGCAGTGTGGTTGACATTCCTAGTAACATTCTGGTGGAAAAAATTGATTTTCCCTTTCGCAGTAGGTATCCTTTGCAAATAGCATCCTGGCCAAGCATAGGAATTAGTGTCCACTTCCTTTCCTTGGTGCTAGGATTTGATTTGGTTTGAACCTGTACAGATCTTGTGTGTGCTGTCCCTAAGGACCTTTTGAAAAATGAGGATACTGTTTTTCTTTGGTTTTACCAGTGTTTAAGATCTAGTAAGTGAAAAAAAACCACCATGATTCCCAGAGGAACTATCCTCCTCCCTGGGTGTCCCAAGAGAGCAAAGTGAAAAGAGCCAATCAAAGACACAAAGTCAAGGTTATTCATTCCTTAAAAGGTCAAACCATGCTGGCTGTAGGTACAACCTGATTGTCATAGAATTCCTGATGCTCAGTCATGAATTGCTGATGCTCAGTCATATACACTGGTCTTGGTTTACTCTAAGGTGAGCTGGGATGATTTCCAAAGTTTCTTACTGTTGAAAATTAAAATGAATGTAGTGATTGGGATGTAATTGTTGATGAGGAAAATGATTCATGACTATTATTTTGGGGAGTAAAAAGAACATATGGCCTTTTTAACCAGACATATAAATTCAATCTTGAAGATTTTAGTTAAATAGCATTACTTTCAGAAGTTGAAGCTTCAATTCCATGTTGTAATGGGATGCTTCTAAACATTACAGTATTATTTTCCTGGTAAACCCACAATGACTCTAAAGTTTGAGCAGGATGAAAAATAATCCAGTTAAATTGACATAAATTTGTCAAGACAAGACTGGTCTGAGATTCTGTTCTAAATTAAGATAGAATATAATGATAATGGTATAACAATAGTTTTGATGTTGGTATTTATTCAGTATCCACTATACATAGTCTTAGCACGATATTGTAAATCATCCTGTTGCATAATCCTACAAACACTGAGAACAATTATCATTTTTTTATAGAATAGAGTTTATTTAGGGCATGGGGAGGGGATTTGAGGGGATAGGAGAAAGAGAGAGAGAGAGAGAGAGAGAGAGAGAGAGAGAGAGAGAGAGAGAGAGAGGAGATGCTGGTCATGAACACATGGAGAGAGAGACGAGGAGGGGAATGGGGAAGAGAAGGGACAGAGAGAGAAGAGAGAAGATAAATACAAGAGAGAAGAGAACATAACAAGAGGATCAAATTATCTTAGTGGAAAGAGATAATTATGGGGTGTGAGTTGATTAAGCAACTTACCAGTGTCTTATGTCTATGATGTTACAACAGATTTAGGAATGAAGCTATAGAGAATAATCACAAGGAAGTTTAGTCACCTCCATTTTAGAGATCTCATAGAAGTCAACTTCTTGGTCACTTGTTTGTTTGTTTGTTTTGTTTTTGTTTTTTTTGCATGTACTTCCCTAACCCTTTGTTTACCTTTGGTTTATACTCTTCCCATTGACACTGGCATTATTATTGAGTATAATCCTGCCAGCCATTATGTCTAGAGCCAACAGCTCCATCCTGACCCCAGAATTCTTTATCCTGAGTGGTGTTCCTGGGCTGGAAGATACACATGTCTGGATCTCTCTGCCATTCTGCTTCATGTACATGATTGCTGTGGTGGGGAACTGTGGGCTTATCTACCTCACTGGCCGTGAGGAGGCTCTGCATCGGCCCATGTACTACTTCCTGGCCTTACTCTCCTTCACTAATGTCACCTTGTGTACAACCACTGTGCCCAATATGCTGTGTCTTCTCTGGTTCAACCACAAGAAGATTGGATTTAAAGCTGGCCTGACCCAGATGTTCTTTGTGCATACTTTCACAGCAACAGAATCTGGCATGCTAATGCTCATGGGTCTGTCTAGATCTCGATGTGGCCATCTGTTACCCTTTGAGCTATGGGACCGTTCTGACCAACCCTGTGATTGCCAAAGCTAGTCTTGCTACTTTCTTGAGAAGTGTGGCATTCATCCTCCCTTCACTTTCCACACTAAGCACCTGCCCTATTGCCAAGGAAACCTCATCCTCCATGCCTAATGTGACCAAATGTCTGTGGCAAAGATATCCTGTGGCAATGTCAAAATCAATGGAGTCTATGGTATGTTAGTTGTAGGTGGAGGTGCTGATACTAAGGTCTGGTTCTCTAATTGGTTCTTAATTTTGTCAGTAAAGAAAGCAATTGCTAATTTCTGGGTAAAATGTGCAGGTGGAACTTCCAGGGCAAAGAGGAAAAGGGGAAAGGCAAGGAAAAAGAGGGGTTCTTTGGCCAGGCTTTGGAATGGGCACACAGCAATTATGTAAGATTTTGGGGAAGCTGGAACCAGTGGCCTCCACTACTGGTGGATGGCTAAGGAGGTAGCCAAGGGCTGGCTGATACAAGCCTTTAAGCCTAGGGCAAAAGAAGAGATGGAGATAAAAAATTATTAGGGGCATGAATTTCCAGGCAGGAAGTAATTGAGCCTAGCAATTGAGCTGTTGGGCAAATTCTAAGGAAATAAAGCTGAGTATGTGTTTTTTTATCCACAGATTCAAAGGTCTCGATTGGGGCTGATAATACAACACCTCCTGGGGCAAGGGTCATAGGAATGAGTTGGTGTAATGTTTGACTCCTGGAGCAGGGCAGCTTGGTGGAGCTATGCCAGGAGGGGCCAAAGCATGGGTTGCAGTTTCTGAGCTAAGGCAGTAACGTGTTTTTAAAACTACGGGCAAGAGTTAGTTGGTCTTGTGGTTTGTGCACTTGACATCTTCTAAATCACTGTGTCATACACAATGATATTGAGAGCAGAAATGAACCTGTTCTCTGCTGATATTCATCACAAGGCCTTCAGCATCAGCACATCTCATATCTGTGCTATTGTGATCACTTGTGTACCTGCCCTTTTTACTTTATTCACTCATTGTTTTGGGGACACACTATTCCCTACCACATCCACATCACAGTGACTAAACTCTACCTGCTACTGCCCCTTACCATGAATCCAGTTGTTTATGGAGTCAAGACAAATCAGATTTGGGAAAGTGTAATCAAATTGTTTAGTGGATACAAGAATAGCATTGATGAAACAAAACAAAAAAACAAGCAATTTTCTTAGAGTGTGAAAAGAAATGAATAATTTCAGAAAATAGCAAGTGAATAGTGTCAATTCATCTAGCTCCCTCAGACTCTCTCACAAGACTCCCCAAGCTCCATCTAATATTTGGTGTGGGTCTCCGAATCTGTTTTGGTCAGCTGGTGGGTGGGACCTGCCAGAGGGCAGTTATGCCAGGATACTGTCTGCAACCATAAGAGAATATCATTAATAATGTCAGAGACTGGGTCTTGCCCATGGGATGGGTCTCAACTTGGACAGTCATTGGTTGGCCATTCCTTCTATCTCTGCTCTATCTTTCTCCCTGTACATCTTGTAGTCAGGACAAACTTTAGGTTGTAGGATTTGTAGATAAATTGCTGTTCTTATCTCTTTTCTGAGGGACATATCTTGGGTGTGACAGAGACTTGGAAAAGGGAAGGCCCCAGGATGTCTATCAGGATAATACTAGCTGAAACTCCTAGGAGTGAGGGATATGGTTTCTGAAGTGGCCACTTCCTATAGCCAGGCAGGATTCCCAGTAGAGGGATAAGAACAGCAACTCTCACAAAACCTTAGATAACTAGCAGGGAAATAAAGCACACTCATTATAGGAATAATGGGAAAAAATATGTTTAAGGAAATTATTATCTAACTTCCCATGAGAGCTAGCAAAAATACGTGAGCTATAGGGTGAGAGTTAAATGCCCATGAAAGCAGATACTGAGTAAAGGGCATCACAATTAGGATTGGATAACTATTCAGCAGTGTTAACCCAGAGGTCTGTTAGAAATATTCTATCTACAAAAGGGATAATGGTGGGTGCTGAAGAGTATGCCAAGTGAATTCAATATAGTATTTGTCACAGGTTCATGTTAATTTTAGGGAGAATTGGAACTCTTTTGAGTGCATCTCTTTAAAGAGTTCCTGGTTGTAGGAGCTGTTATAAACAGCAAATTACACAACTCCTTCGGACCCTGGAAGTGGTGGGTCCTTTTACCCCACAACAGCACCCCTTTTGCTACAGAGCCAGCCCAGTCCCTTGTTGCTCTGTTCTACTTTCTGGGCCAGACCCAGTCTGTCTCACTTCACTAAGCTGCTGACCCTTGCAGGGTAAGGACATAGATTATAGGCAGGCTTTGGGTTCAGGGAGCTGGGCTGGGGCAGAGGGTGGGCAACAGAGATGAGCTTGCAACTGGAAAACCCTCAGGTCCCTCTGATGGTGATGCTCAGCTGCTACCCACAGTGGAGGGAGGCAGTCACAAGACCAGCCAAACTGCACCAGCATGGAGAGGAGGCCAGCAATTGATACCAAGAAGTAGGCAAGAAACAAGTACTTCAGCTTTATCGCCAAACTGCCACTGATGTCCTGCTCTCCCAAGCCCCACTGGTTTCCCCAGACCACCTGTTCAAGGTGGACCTGCCGTGCTGCCCTGGGGTGAAGAGATGCCAGGGCCAGACAGGGAAAAGAGGGGAGAGGACAGGCCTGGATGGAGGAGGTTTCCCCGGATGTGGAAATGGGCAGTGCCTTGTCCAGCTATGGTGAGCACCCAGCCCCTCTTCCTGATCCAGCCTGATTGACCCAGCCCTTAACTTGAGGCCCAGGGCTGTTTCCAGAATGCAGGTAACTCTTCTTTTCAGAGGCAAGTGCACTCTGCTCCTTTGTCAATTGTACCTCCAAATATGGTATCCTCTAGCTCGAGTCTCAGCCTGGCTTGATTATGACCAAATGGAATGGTCCTTAATATTTTAGGAATTTTTTTCCTCCTTACTAGAGGGGCTGGGTTTGCCCTGCTGGAAGATTTTTAAAGATTGCCCATTCCTGGTGGGTTTGGTAGGCAATCCTTGTCCCAAAGGAACCCCTTTCTGCATTTAGGGCAAAGCAAAGGGGGGGTCTTTTTCTTTTCCTGCACTTTATTTGGACATTGTCTGGCAAAATGTCCCTGGCCTCCAGAGCTCCAACATCCTTTTATTTTCTTATCTTCCTCTCTTACCTTTAGGTGCATGGTCAAGGCAGCTGGTAGACTTTCTGTATCTCCACAACTATTGCATTTGTCTCAGGTTGAGTTCATTGACTCCTCTATTTCCCCACTATGGACAGGAGAAATAGCCTTATAGGCCTTGGTAGTAGCCCCCTCCCAGATAAGCTCCTTACCTAATGTTTCAGTGGTCACATGATGACTTACCTAACAGTCAACAGTCTCTTGGACTCAATATGTAAAATCTGCAAAATATTCATTGGGATTTTGCTTCAGGCCTCTGAGCAGGACCTTAGCACCTTCAGTAACTTTCCTGACTGCATGTATGGCACGAAGGTGGACCTAATTAAAGTAGGTTAGTGGTCCCTACATTTGAGCACCAGGAGAGCTATAACTATTCTCTCTCTGCAAAGTTTCAGGTGGGATGGCCTTTTGTGTAGCTAAGTTATGCTGTCTGAGCATCTCAGCCCCATCATAAAATTCCAGCTTCCATTGTAGAAATTCACCCCCAATAATATAGATCTCACAGTCTTCCAGTCCTGTGGGGTATTCAGAGTCGTGGCGGTGGATTCAAACATCTCCTCCACAAAAGGAGAGCATAGCCCATTTTCATGAACTGCCTTCCTGTATTTTTCAGCACTTCCTTAGAGTAAGGTTCCAGGTTCTCTGTGGGGGATCACTTCCCACAGGAGGGCATAAGATTGCTAGGAATAATGGTTCAGGTGCTGCTGCTGAGGGATATAGCACAGGAGGGTGTAACACTACTAGAACTACTGGTACAGGTGCTGCTGATGAGGGACTCAGTTTTGCCTCATAAAGAGGAAGCACTGGAGAATGCTCACTCCCCATCCTTCTCTCCCCCAGGGAGTAGAGGTGGGTGGCAGAACTGGCCACGCCTGTTGTTTCAGGCATATTGGTTTCAGATGTATTCTTATTAACTACATGCCAGAGGGACTGTGGTGGTGACTTCCTTCCTCCTCCACTCTCCTTTTCTAAGTCTATCAGATTAGGGCCAAATAGAGCCCTACCTTTATCTACAGGGATGACAATATTTTCTGGCTTGGCTGTCTCCTTATCTATGGAGGCAGCTGCACTCTCTGAGCCTTCTGAGGATGCCTTCTGAGGAGTCACCCCCAGAACTTGTCAGTAGTACAGGCAGGGGCTGTGGATCTAGCATAGAGCAGCAGAGGAAGCTCAAGAAGAACCCGACTACTAGGAAGAAGTGCAAAGGTAGCTCTTCCTCCAGTTCCTTCTTCTGTGCCAGGACTGCTACCCCTTCCCAGGTATGCTCATCACAAAATTTACCTGCTAAAATCCATGGATGTAAGTCCAGAACTTTCTCATGAAAGGTAGTTTCTTTCCAGAACATGTCAGCTACCTGCTCTCCAAGATCCCCTTTAAGACCTTCAATTGATCACACAGTCTCTGAAAGCTAGCATATCCCTTTTTTTTTTGGAGATGTCCACTCACCCACTCTTCATCACACAGGACTTTTGGAGGGTCCAGTTCTGACAGCGGATATGGGAATAGGATAAAAGATGGGAGTGAGAGGCAACAGAGTCATGTGACGAATCCCTGGGAAATAGGACTCCAGACTCTAGCATCAGAGTTCAGATCTAAGTTTAACGCCTGGCCCATAAGCTTATACACAGTGTTTGAGCCAATCCCAAGCCCCTAAATCCTTGGCCAATCATATCTTGCAACACCATCACTAAGCTCCAAAGAAAGCCCTGCCTAATGAAGTAACTCAGGAGGAGTGGGGTGAGTATTGTCACATATAAGGACTTCCACTAGAATGGGGGAAGCAGCCACCAGCCTGATGGGGTTCCTTTTTGCTGTCACACAGGTGTTCCAGGAGCCATCTTAGATCTAATGCCATGTGTGGGCAGATCAGGACTCTTTGAGGGGTTGAAGGAGCCTGGGGAGGCTCAATCTCCATCCAACTTATTCCTTCACAAGGTTGACTTCCATGTCCCCTACAGCATGGCTTCTGATAAACACTAGCAAATTGGCTAAACTGCTACTGTTATGAACAGCTAGTACCCATACTGATTCCTTCTGCACACCATAGTCAGCAGAGAAATCGTTCCACGTGTGATTTCCCATGTTCCGTTTCAAAATATACATGGTTAGTATGTTAATTTTCTTTTTTTTTAAATTAGGTATTTTCTTCATTTACATTTCAAATGCTATCCTGAAAGTCCCCTATACACCCTTCTCCCCCCCCCCCCCCCCCCGCTCCTCAACCCACCCACTCCCGCTTCCTGGTCCTGGCATTCCTTTGTACTGTGGCATATGATCTTCAAAAGACCAAGGGCCTCTCCTCCCACTAGGGAGACTCTTTCATTAACTAGTTACAAGATTGTTAACAATATTGGCTACCATGTTTTTCTTAGTCTGTTCTGTGTGACTAACTCTGTTAGACACAAAAAATAAGGGATTTAACAAAGTACAGCTAATTCCTAATTTAGTAGGGAATAGAAAAGGCAAAAGAATGACCACCTGAAAACCAACACATGCTAATTATAACACAGAGATTATTGTAATACTCAAGATAGTCACTTACTATCAGAGGTGTGTCGCCTTACTTATTTCAGAGGTGAGTAAAGACTTTACTGCAAGAGAAAGATACGAAGCAAATCATGAATGTATGCAGATATTTAAGAAGCAGCAGATGGGAATTAGAAAAATAAACTATATAAGCAAAGATAATGGCTAAGTAACAACAATCAGGCTTTCACATTTACTTATAGAATGGAGGAACAATAGAAGGTATGGAGAGATTTGTATTCAGGGACTGAATAGGAAAAGGTCGAGTGTTATCTTAGGGTTTTATTGCTCTGAAGAGACACCATGACCACAGCAAATCTTGTAAAGCAAAACATTTAATTGGGGCTGGTTTACAGTTCAGAGGGTTAGTCCATCTTTATCCTGGCAGGGAGCATGGGGCATGAAGGTAAGCATAGTCTTAGACAGCAAGTGCAAAAGTTCTACATCCAGATTGGCAGACAGCAGGAAGAGAGTAACACTTGCCTTGGCTTGAGATTCTAAAAACATAAAGTGTCCCCCACCCCCTCACGCCTCCATAGTTTCTTCCTGCCCCAGTGACACACTTCCTCCACAAGGACACAACTTCTCTAACAAGGCCACACCTCCAATAATGCTACTCCCTATGAGTCAATGGGGCTATTTTCATTCAAGACAACACAAGGGTGGGTCACGACCAGATGTCACCAGATATGGAGTACCCCTTTGATAACTGTCATCTCACAATAGGCAACCCTCAGACAGCTGCCTCTCATTGATAATTCTTAAGCCCTGACTCTCTCTCTCAGTTCCTCCTCAGCTTTCTTTCCTCTTCTCTACTCTCTTGTTCAGTATCCTAACTCAGGTTCTCTAAACTCAAGGTACTCATGTGTGAAACGGGGATTTCTTATTTCTTCTGTACTTGTTTTCTTTTGAACTTTTGACCACTTTTATTTTTTAAAAAAGATTTAACAACTACATCAACCACAATAGACATTGACCACACTATTAACCATAAATACAGTATGCACATTTGTTCTCAAGGTAACTATGAAGATGGTAGTTTTAATAATAGGCATTTAGTTAGGCAAATGGTGACACTGAAAGATTGATAAGCTAATGAATATCACACTGCTATTAGTGAACAGAATTGATATTTGCATGGAAGTCCTTGTTTACATTTTAAAGATTATAATCGTACACTTTACCACTTTCTCCAGACCCAAAACTATAGAGTCTGCAGTATCGTTCTAGTGTTAGCAAAGCAGCAAGTCAGAATTTCTGATGACTAGTTTTGCCCTTGTGCCAATCTTCAAGCCTTCTGTATCTCCCTTACTCCTATGTTCCTGTCAATAGCCACCTGGAATATGAAAACCCTAAAAATTGTTACTTTCTGAGTTTGAAATATGGGAATTTAGCCATGCTGTGAAGAATACTGTTTTACCAAATGTGTACTGCTCTTGTCTTTTGAGTCCAAATGTGATTCTGTTTGTGACTAGAAGGCCATGAACATCTTGTTAAATACCATATTGAACAAAAACCCATTATTAATACATCAAGATGATATACACCAGGGGGTGAATAAATAGCTCAGAAGTTAAAAGCACTGG
The DNA here is from genome assembly GCF_900095145.1 of Mus pahari. Lineage (NCBI taxonomy): Eukaryota > Metazoa > Chordata > Mammalia > Rodentia > Muridae > Mus > Mus pahari. Next base: position 75,172,555 of record NC_034590.1, on the reverse strand, counting down.
CCGTTCTTGAAGAGGACCAGGGTTCAGTTCTCAGCATACACTTGGTGGTTCATAGACATTTGCAACTTCAGTTCCAAAGGATCAGCTGCCCTCTTCTGACCTCTATGGAAACTGCATGCAGGTGGTGCTAACTAAGCAATAAAAAACAAATGAATCTTTTAAAGAGAAAACACATATCAATTGATTTGTGTGTTTTGAAAAATTGAGGCTCAATAACTTAGGGATGTGGATGCCAACATATTTTATAATGATTTCCTTCAACCCTAGTCAACATATTTGAAATGTTCCCATAAAGGTTGTCTATGAAGAGATACTCATATCTGAAATAAGTTTAGATACTGAACTTGTCATGAACACAACTGGCCCATCATCCTTAACCTCTCTATGTTCCAAGAAACAAATGTTTAAGAGCTACAACGTTGTACTTGATTCATAGCAGAGCCACAGACAAGACTGAATATTATGTTCATGACAGATAGGCAGTATTAGATGGACTTATATGTTCTAAAATATAAGGGGCAAAAAGTTTTGTGGTGGGTATTTGGGGGGAAGAATAATCATGACGTTGTATACATGTATGGAACACTCAAAAAGGAAACAGAAGAGCCAGCATCTGAACTCAAGACAGCCTAGGAAAGTCTACACAGTACTTATTATCACAGAAAATATTAAGAGTAGAAAGAGTGGTGGTTAAGGAGACAAAAGAAGCAAAGGGCAGCACTGGCAGCTGGAGGGAGAGACACTAAGAAACCCCCTACTCACCTCTGCTGAAGGAACACCAACAGTGCTTTTTAAATACTTTTTAAAAAGATATTTTCTTTATTTACATTTCAAATGTTATCCCCTTTCCTGGTTTCCCCTCAGAAAACCCCCTATCCTCTCCCTGCTTTCCCTACTCACCAACTATCCACTCCCTCTTCCTAACCCTGGCATTCCCCTACACTGGGGCATAGAGCCTTCACAGGACCAAGGAACTCTCCTCCCATTGATGACTGACTAGGCCATCCTCTGCTACATATGCAGCTGGAGCCTTGAGTCTAACCATGTGTACTCTTTGGTTGGTGGTTAAGTCCCTGGAAGATCTAGGGATACTGGTGGGTTCATTTTTGTGGTTCCTCCTATGGGGCTGCAATCCCCTTCAGCTCCTTAGGTCTTTCTCTAGCTCCTCCATTGGGGACCCTGTGCTTAGTCCAATGGTTTGCTTTGAGAATCTACCTCTCAAGAGACAGCTATAACAGTCTTCTCCCAGCAAGCACTTGTTGGCATCCACAATAGTGTCTGAGTTTTGTCACTTTATATGGGATGGATCCCAGGTAGGTCAGCCTCTGGATGGTCATTCCTTCAGTCTCTGCTCTACATTTTGTCTCTATAACTCCTTCCATGGGTATTTTGTTCCCCCTTCTAAGAAGAACCTAAGTATCCACACTTTGGTCTTCCTTCTTCTTGAGTTTCATGTGGTTTGTGAATTGTATCTTGGGTATTCTGAGATTCTGGGCTAAAATCTACTTATCAGTGAGTGCATATCAAGTGACTTCTTTTGTGATTGGCTTACCTCACCCAGGATGATATCCTCCAGTTCTATCCATTTGCCTAAGAATTTCATACATTCATTGTTTTTGATAGCTGAGTAGTACTCCATTGTGTAAATGTACCACATTTTTTGTATCCATTCCTCTGTTGAGGGACATCTGGGTTCTTTCCAGCTTCTGGCCATTATAAATAAGGCTGCTATGAACATAGTGGAGAATGTGTCCTTATTATATGTTAGAGCATCTTCTGTGTATATGCCCAGGAGTGGTATAGCTGGGAAATCAGGTAGTACTATGTCCAATTTTCTAAGGAACCGTCAAACTGATTTCCAGAGTAGAGTAGTTGTACCAGCTTGCAATCCCACCAACAATGGAGGAGTGTTCCTCTTTATCCACATCCTTGCCAGCACCTGCTGTCACCTGAGTTTTTTATCTTATCCATTCTGACTGGTGTGAAGTGGAATCTCAGGGTTGTTTTGACTTACATTTCCCTGATGACTAAGGGTCTTGAACATTTCTTTAGGTGCTTCTCACCAATTTGCTATTCCTCAGTTGAGAATTCTTTGTTTAGCTCTATACCCCATTTTTCAAAGGGGCTATTTGGTTCTTTGGTGTCTAACTTCTTGAATTCTTTGTTTATATTGGACATTAACCCTCTATCAGATGTAGGATTGGTAAAGATCTTTTCCCAACCTGTTTATTGCAGCTTTGTCCTATTGACAGTGTCCTTTGCCTTACAGAAGCTTTGCAATTTTATGAGGTCCCATTTGTCAATTCTTGATCTTATAGCATAAGCTCTTGGTGTTTTGTTTTGGAAATTTTCCCCTGTGCCCATGTACTCAAGGCTCTTCTTGACTCTCTTGGAATACCCAAGATACAATTCACAAACCACATGAAACTCAAGAAGAAGGAAGACCATAGTGTGGATACTTCTATCTATCTTATAAAGGGATACTTCTATCTATCTATTATTTGTGACTATTGTGAAGGGTGTTGTTTCCATAATTTCTTTCTCAGCCTGTTTATCCTTTATGTACAGGAAGGACACTGATTTGTTTGAGTTAAAAGGCTGTTCTACTGGTTTGATGTCTTGGGAAAACTCAAGAGCATGTGTCATAGAGCTATACATTAAAATCTGGCATCAGAATACCTGTAGAATACAGGGAAGACAATTTGAATCAGAACGGAATAATATGTGTCTTGGTGGAAGCCAGAGGCTGCAGTAGAAAACACCTGCACATTCTATCAACATGCCAGTCACTGGATGGGACTGTCCAAGAATGGGATGAGCATTCTCAACTCAACTATAAAGAACCTCTCTGCTGATGGAACAAAAATCTCTGGTACAACTTAAAGGACTGCTCAGGACTATGACTTCTATCTGGAACCCAAGAAGGAATATGAAGAGTCAAGACAAATCCCACCAAGAAGGGGAAAGACCATTTCAAAATCTGTACCATGCCCAACTCTGTCTTCTTCATATTAATGCCACCTTTATTTAGTACCCTGTTCCAGTTTAGCAAGCCATCACTATCCTTCATGTCCCCTCTTTCTCCATCTCCTTGTCTTTTTAAATTTCAGCCTCCTTTTTTCCTCAATCATGAGAAGAAATAAAAAATGCAAAATAAAACCATTAGTTACTATTGGTTACAATAGAGGAAGGAGAGAAGGGAGAACAGTTGTGGCAAAGGAGAAGATGAGGAAACTGTGCCTCAAGGTACAACAAAAGAGAGAAGGGAAGAATGAAGTAATTGTGGTTCCAGGAGGGTGAGGCATGGAGACATCAATCAGCAGCTTGTGTAAAAAAAAAAAAAAAAAAAGAATTAAGATGGAAAGAAAAGAAGGGGGGAAGATAAAAGAGGCAGTCAATATAGGATGTGAAAATAGACTTCAATAACAAGTATCAGCACTAAAAAAATAACAACCTGAAACTGTAAAAGTTGAATAAGTCAAATAAAAAGGTCTGCATAAATCAGTAAATGGACAAAAATATCAGTGGATGAAGGAAAGACAGATTACCCATAATGACATTAAGAAGATAAAATAAAAATAGAACACGGGAGATCTATGGGACATTATGAAAGGAAAAAATTTATGAATCATGCAAATAGAAGAAAAATATTATGAAAAATAGAAAACATGTAAGATATATTAAAGTGTTAAAAATCTTAGAAGCCAATTTCCTAAGTCTAGGGAATGTGATGCCATTGAAGTGTGGGAGGCATTTAGAGTAACAGAGAAGCCCCAAAAGAACCCCCCATGTCACATTGTAAATAATATACTAAAAAACAGACACAAATATATACTGAAAGCTTAAAGAGAAAAAAATTCACATGTAAATGCTGGCCTACCAGAACAAGAGATTTAGCTGTAGAAACACTGGAAGCTAGGGATCTTGGAATGGTGTATTTCATGCTCTGAGAGACAACTGCTAAGCCAGGTTACTATACCCAGCAAAACTATCTGTTATAACTGAAGGAGGAAATAACTTTCCAAACAAACAAAAACAAAACAAAAGAGAACAACTCTGAAGGGATTCATGACTATTAAGCAAGTTTTACAGAGTATACTAGAAAGGATATCTTTAGACTAAATAAAAAGAGAAACATACCCATGAGGGTACAAGAAAGTATAAAGCATGATATCAGTGTTAAAGCAGATGGGAAACTTGGAGACTCTGAGAAAAGGACAAATACTCATAATTTAATAAATACCTTTTGAAATAATTTTCAATATTGATAGTCTTCATTAGTTAGCCAATCAAAAGACACAGGCTAGTCTTGAGAACGGACTAAGTGACTGTTCATCTGCCAACATTTGCTACCAATAAATACACTTTACCTTAAAGTAAACAAAGGATGGGAAAAGGTAATCTAAGCAAAAGGTTTCAAGAAATAAGCAAGGTCTCTCTCTCTCTCTCTCTCTCTCTCTCTCTCTCTCTCTCTCTCTCTGTGTGTGTGTGTGTGTGTGTGTGTGTGTGTGTGTGCCTATGTTTGTCTGTGCAATTTTTTAATCATCCAATTTTTTTACATATGAAAATTTGTTTTTCACTGAAATAGAATCTCATCATCTTCCCCACTCCTTTTCTCCCTCAGCCCCTTGAGGCTTCTCTGTGTAGAGCATCATATCCATGCTCTACTGTCAACTCAACTGTATATCTTCTCTTGCTTTGATTATTATTTTTACATATATATGTGTGTATATGTATGTATGTGTATCCACACACAACTTGAGAAAATTTCTGTGGTTCCTGTATATGGTTTCAGAGCTGACCAGAGTTTGTATTGTATAAACAATTAATGGACTCATTTGTGGAAGAGGCTAATTGTTCTCCCAGCAGCTCTCAGTTGCATGTAGTTCTTTGTTTAGGTGTGAGACCCTGTGAGATTCCCACTTCCAAATGATCACATCTGTTGATATTGCCATTGTTCTGGTCTTGTTTATGTAGCCATTTCTAGGTGAAAGTGTACACAGTACTCCTGGCATTCTGTCTCTTACAAAATTTCTGCCCCCTCTTTCTGGATATTCCCTGAGTGACAGATGCAGGAGCTATGATGTATATGCATTTATTATAGCTGGTATTTCCACAATTGATTGAACTCTGCACTATATCCAGTTATGGTTTTCTCTGGTTGTCTCCATTTGCTGTGAAGATAAACTTTTTACTGATTGATGGTAGCTACACTTATCTGTAGGTACAAGGATGATTTAAAATTTATGGCTGACAATGTTTGGATAATAGTTTCTTTTCTAAGGTCCATGATCTAGCTAATCCCAGGACTCTTGTTAGATTTCCAGTACCAAGAATGATTTTCCTCCTGTTGAGTGGAATTAAATCCAATGTGACAGTTGTTGGTTGCCACCAACATGTGAGTGCCGTTTGCCAAGCCTTTATGCACATCCTGCTATGTTAGTAATGGTCAGCTGTTTCATCTGAGCAGCACTGATTAGTAGCTTCCCTTCCTCAGCAGTTTCATAGTATTTTATGAACCCATGGAAGCTAGACCACAGAAAAGAGGCTTGAGTGTCAGATCCAGCTTGGCTCATCTTAGTCCTGTGTTCTAAGTATACAGTGTCTGTATTGATATAGGCCCAAACATAGTCCCTGGGTAGAAACTAAATGACACATTAATAGTATGTGTTGTTTTGAGGAGTAATTGGAGTATCCAGACCAACTATTAGAAGGAGTTGTCCCATTCCTAGGACTTTTTTGTTTCATTTTATGGCTGAAAAATAAACTTCAAATCAAAACTAGTTAGAGAAGAAAGACATTTACATTATACTGGTTAAAGGAGCAATTCATGAAGAAAACACTGCAATTTTAAACATATTCATGAGTATACCTAATGTCATAAAACTAGGACTACAGAGAAAGATCTATTTTAGCACAAAAGTAGTGGATGTCTTCAATCCCAAATCCTTACCAACTATAACAAAATTATAACAAAATATACCTACTACCTCTGAATTATATGCCATTGTACACATACGTTAGTTATTCATAGAGAATCCATTAGACTTAGATTACATAAGCATTCCTACGAATCCCTTTGTTGCCCAAAATTTTTAATGAAACTGAGAATAACATTAGATCATAGAGATGATATATGCAGAACTAATGAAATTTCTCAGTTAATTGTGGCATTTTACACTTTCTTAGTTGGTTTGTTAGGATTATAATTTTAGACACTGGTACTGATACACTTTCAGTAAAAACAGAAAAATGACTTTCTGCATTGTGGTTTTTGAAAGTCCTGACCTGCACATGATTAAGCCAGGCAAACTATCTGGTGTGGATGGGGAGGTGAGGGTCACAAAGTCCAGAGGGACTGTTGACAACGGAGGGCAGGCATGAGAGAAAGAGCTGGGTAGGTTTTTGCTTGTTTGTGGTTTTGCTTGACTGCAGCTACATATTCTAGTACATATTAGTAGCACTAGGGGAACAAAATGTGTTTCTTTAAAGGATCCCATGAAATTTGGAGGAAATTGGTATGGAGGACAGAGAAGGACTCTATGGGAAGAAATGAGGAGAGATTTGATAAAAATACATGATGTTCATGGATGGAATTCTCAAAAAACAAGTTAAAAAGAATTCTTTATATGTTCAGCATTACACAAAACATTTTGTTTTGAAATTGTTAGTAACAATTTTTCTTTACAATAAGATAGTAGGAAGAAATCCAACCACTGAAACATGTAGGTATATGGAATACAAATATAAACAAACAAATCAAATAGTTTTGAGTGTTTATTTATATAGATATGAGCACATGCATTCATTAATTTTTCATATTTTTATTGATTCTTTGTGATTTTCACATCATTCACTCCAGCTTCACTCATTTCCCAGTCCTTCCGTATGCACCCTCGGCCCTTGTAATCTCTCATAAATCAAAAAATGAAAATTAAATTTAAAAAACCAAATAAAAAATCTCACTGTGGAAGCTGCAGTGTGTCTCGGTGTATCATACAGTATACCTGACTTCCAAACAGCTTTCCTAGCAAATGGTCACTGCAATAAGTGATTGCTCTCTTATGAAGCCTCTGGCTTCTGCTATACCATCAATATTGGATCCTCAACAAGATTGCTTTAGGATACTGTTGTTGCCTTGAATCATCGAGATCCTGCAGCTGTGATTCTTTATGACCAGTCCCTTCAGAAGTTCCAGCAGTTTATAGGCATAGGTGGGGTAGATGATGTGGTAGGCCATCTCAAAGCATTGGCATTGGATTTGGGCCTGGGTGGTAGCTGAGTTGCTTAGCCTACCAGTTCTCCTGCTCCCAAGGAACCAGTTGAGCTCTTCCACCCTAAATCTACCAAGGTCAGCTTTCTTATGTTGCCCAATCGGGGGTGAGGTTGACTCTCCAGAGTGCATTAGGAAGTCAAGGGATTGGCCAGCTCTCTCATGCCCACATCACCACTTGGGCCAACTCAAAGGCTGGTGAGGGGTTGGCTGGACCAGTTCAGCTTGGCCCTCAGATATCAGCATAGCCTCAGTTGGGAACCCAGACAATGAACTTTCTCCTGGCATTTGGTGGTAGCAGGGGCCAAATATATCAACACAGACACTTGCTGCTGAAGTGCCACAGACTCCGATATGGCCCTTCAGCTGCAGCAAGGGCCCAGACACTTCCATGACCTCAAGTGGCAGTGCAGACCTTTCACATTGGGCTATTTGTCACTACCCATGTGTCTCTAGTTCTGCTTCTTTTAATAGCACACAAGGTGAATAGCTCCTTTCTCTCCACTACGTGCTTGTTCATTAGAGTTGCAACTACAGCTGGCCCGTACCTCATGGTTCCAGGCCAGGCCTGTCTTACTAATTAATCAACAAATGTAAAATGTAAACTAGATATTTTTTCTACATGAAATTGCATATTATATCTGATTATGTCTTTATTGTATCTCTGTTTTTCAAAACTATCAAATATACAGTAAATATATGTGTATGTACATATATAAATTAAAATGTACACAACTATACATATGCAGATGTGCAGTGGATGTTGTGATGTCCTGAGTTTTGAATGTGAACAATACAAATAAAATGAAAGACAATTATTTATATTTATCAAAACTCTTTCAGAATCTACACCTGAGAAAGCATGTGTAACTTGGGTATAATTTTCTCCTAGGTTCACCTGAGCTTGAGGATTAAATAAATGCCAAAATTATCTCAGATGTCCCAAAGGATGACATCTCTCCAACCACAGTCTTCAGAGACACTGAACTACAAAGACCCAATCAAGTGCACACTCTCCAGGCTGGAGAACATTGAAAATGATGCAGGAATGCAGGGTGGGTGTGCAACCCCTCATGCTCAGGCTCTGGGGCATGGACTCTGCTCTGGCCTCTCCTAGCACTGAGGTGAGTTTGAGTGACTTCTAATGACTCTTGTTTGCAGAAAATGAGAAAAATGTAAAAATGAAGAAACTCATGAGTTGTAGAATACAGAAGTTCCACTGACCCTCCATAATACTTTTCCACTAGCCTGTGAGAAAAGGGTAGAAAGGCTTCCACAGTTGTAAAGCAACAGTAAAATGCCTTCATAATTATTTGTAAACAATGATACTCAGTCATTGTTTCCCACGGGGGAAATGTGTTTTCTTTACCTTTCCTAATAAATAGCTATGCTCAGATTTGCATCCAGCAGAACTGGCCTATGTGAGGGGAGGTAGGAAGCAATACAAAACAAGACTGGAATAGTAAAGATATTGGCAGGACTTGTTAAAGGCAACTCCTCTGCAAAAATCCTCCTATGCAAAATCCCACACAACCACAGGCCACATAGCATCTTCACAAAGAGTCCCAGGTAAGACTGCAGCTATCTGATAGACATTTGCTGTGTGAAGAGCTCCCTCAGTGAGAGAATAACTCTCCCTCACTTCTCACACCTGTCCTGTCTCTGCCCTAAGTGACAATTAAGGGTAAGGTTTCTTTGTCTTGTATTTGAAAATCATGTTCTTACATCATCATGATTTGTTAAACCTATTATCCTCAGCTTGTGAAACTTCCCATCAGCATTAGGATCTGTTACTCATGATTACAGATGTAAACATAGAATGTATTATAGAAAATTCAAACTTTCATGTGATTTTTACTGTCATTTAAAATTTTGGCCCCTGCACCTGTGTTTTCTGATATAGACAATGAAGCAATAATGTGTTTTTGTGTTATTTAGGTTTGAATAAAGAAAGAAACCATCCTTCTCTCAAATATTAGTAACCCAATATATGGGATTTGCCTAATTGCTTAATTAATATATTTCCCTAAAATAGAATGCTGTCAGAAATGTCAAAGGCAATCAAATTATCAAGTCAATGAATAGTGTATAATTTATCACATATATCATTAATATAAAAGCTAATAATATACATCAAGTACTTAATTACAGGTGCTAGGTATATTGTCATTTTGTTGTATAAACATATCAATAGTGCTAGAGACTATTCCCTTTAAGGGTTCTAAAAATGTACAAAACAAATCTTTGCTTCTTCAAATGTGAGTCTATCCTCTTATTTTGTATTGCAAAGAAGCTATAATTCATTGTCATGATTCCTCCATATCTATTGTAAATATGTATAGAAAGAAGCTCTTATACTTTTAGAGAATAAACTTTTAGCAACTTAGCTTTTTCTTCTTTGGAATATTTTTTAGTGCCATGAATAGTGCTAAAAATAACTATATGGGAGCTGATTGGACCCCAGTGTGGGAAATAGGAGTCAAAATTCCCTGTACTAAGGGAGGCAAAGAAAGAAATCTATTTGGCTTGTCTGTCTGTGATACAATGGGCATTGTGGGTAGATTTTTGTTAGTATGCATCAAGAACAGTCAGATTTCTGTACTTGTTGATTAGTTTTAAATTGCAAGGCGAATGCAGACCTAACAGTTCAGATCTCCCCACATATCCTGGCCCCTGCGATGAGTCAGCATAAGAACCCTCTAGCTGTGTTAGGATTGAGACATTGAACGTACATTCTAAACACAGAGACAAATTCTCTTACATAAATTACAGTGGCCACTAGCTTAGTCACCTTCAAGTAACAGCAGCCTTTTATGAACTCTTATAAGGTTTCCATGGATTTTGTTCAATATATAAAGATATGGTACACACACACACACACACACACACACAGAGAGAGAGAGAGAGAGAGAGAGAGAGAGAGAGAGAGAGGCAGACAGACAGACAGACAGACAGACAGACAGGAAAAATGTGAGTTACTTGGAGGCCATAGAAACTAGATTTTTTATTTGTAATAGGGTGCATAATAACGATTACTGCTTACATTCATAGAATATTTATTATTCATAATCTTGGCACATTGTATAAATAATCCTCTTGCATAATCTTAATCATATAATAAGTGTACCAAGCTTAAAATGTTATTAACAACATTCTAAGCTTGATGCACTTATATGATTGTAGAGAGTGAAAGCAAAGCCATAAGTGGGGTGATCAACTGGTGAATGTCAGTCCGTGTTAAGTGAAAGAAAGCAGGAGGAAGAGTCTGAAGTAATAGAGAATCCTGCAAGACTCTTAAAAATTTCTCACTTTGGGGGTACTCTTCATAATTTCTCATTTTCAGGGTATTATTTATTTTCTACCTTCTTATAATTTCTTACCTTTTATTTATATTCCTTTCCAGTACACTGACATTATTACTGAGTATAAAATGCTCTCATCCTGCCAGCCATTATGTCTGGAGCCAACAGCTCCAGCCTGACCCCAGAATTCTTTATCCTGAATGGTGTTCCTGGACTGGAAGATGCACATGTCTGGATCTCTCTGCCATTCTGCTTCATGTACATGATTGCTGTGGTAGGGAACTGTGGGCTTATCTACCTAATTGGCCATGAGGAGGCTCTGCACCGGCCCATGTACTACTTCCTGGCCTTACTCTCCTTCACTGATGTCACCTTGTGCACAACCACAGTGCCCAATATGCTGTGCATATTCTGGTTCAATTTCAAGAAGATTGGATTTAATTCCTGCCTTGTCCAGATGTTCTTTGTCCACATGTTGACTGGAATGGAGTCTGGTGTGCTCATGCTCATGGCCCTAGACCGCTATGTAGCCATCTGCTATCCTCTACGCTATACTACCATCCTCACCAACCCTGTGATTGCCAAGGCTGGTCTTGTTACATTCTTGAGGAGTGTAATGCTCATCTTTCCATTCACTCTCCTCACCAAGCGCTTGCCCTATTGTAGAGGCACTCTTATCCCCCACACTTACTGTGACCACATGTCTGTGGCCAAGGTATCCTGTGGCAATGCCAAGGTCAATGCAATCTATGGCCTCATGGTTGCTCTATTGATTGGTGTGTTTGACATTTGCTGTATCTCTGTGTCTTACACTATGATATTGAGAGCAGTGGTGAGCCTGTCCTCTGCTGATGCTCGTCATAAGGCCTTCAGTACCTGCACATCTCACATCTGTGCTATTGTGATCACTTATGTGCCTGCCTTTTTTACTTTCTTCACTCATCGTTTTGGAGGACACACTATTCCCCACCATGTCCACATCATAGTGGCAAATCTCTACCTGCTACTGCCCCCTACCATGAACCCAATTGTTTATGGAGTCAAAACCAAGCAGATTCGAGAAAGTGTAATCAAGTTTTTACTTGGAGATAAAATGGGCATTACCTAAAAGAAATTCATGTTAATACCAGTTGTACTGTTTATGGTGGGGAAAATAGGGGAGAAAATTTTCATAAAAACGAGTGAAATAGTATTAATTCATCTAATTTGTAGATGTTCTAAATTCTTTGCAATGGAAATTATGAAAAATTCTTTATAAGGAATGCTCTGCCAAAGTATAGGATGTAGAAATTAAATAAAATGTACTCATTCTGTAAAAACTGTTTTTTTATGTGAACAGAATTCTGTTTAAGTACAAAACTAATGAAATGCTGCAAGGAGACTAAATGTCTGTCTGTTCTGTGTTTAAAAGACAAACTTTCAGTAATTGGAGACAACCTTGTCCTCTCTGTTAAAGACAAACTCTTACATCATGTATGTTGCTGATGTAGAAACAAGACAGGTTTAGTGCTTCAGTGTGTATGTATGTATGCATATATATACATATACATATATACATATATATACATATTACAAGCTATTTTTTATATTTTGTGGAATATCTCAATTCTAATGATTTGTTTGCCTTATAAATATGCTCTATTTTTAAATGTCCATGAAGTCTGTTCCTCCCAAAATATTCAGTTTTCAGTACCATGAAAACTGGTTTTATGAAATGTAATTGTTTTGTTGGTTAAGGAGGTTTTATCATCTGATTTCTATGGTGTTTGATATTATTTCACTCATTCTTGACTCACGAAATACAATTGACTAATATTATTAGGTATAAACTGGGTTTAAGTTGGGGGACACAGAATAGAATTTCCAAAAATGTTGCAGGGCACTGAGAATAGACATACTGGTGAAGGAAACATGAAAGGAAACATGTATGAAAAACAAGATATGATTACAAATAGATGCTGTCTGTAAGATGGACATCTTAGTAGACAATTAATCGAACGCTTTATTGGTTTTGGATTGAGTTTGTCTGAAGGTTAATATGCTTAATTTCTAAGGTTTAAACATTGTCATGTTAATGAATTTCTGTATTTCTATAAATTTAAATTTTTATACTTTTTTCAAATATAACAATGGCTTACCACTAATATGTACAAATATGCCAATTCTTAAGAAAAGGTATAACATGGTTTCTAGTATATTCTAATCATTTAATAAATTATGGTATTGTTCATGAGCTGTTAGTTTCAACTCAGATTAATTCTGAACATCAGTGTCTGATGAGAAATCACTCCTCAGCAGAGGGCTAGTGTTCCATGGCTGAGCTTTCATTGGCTTCTCACAAGCATGCTAGTACAGGCCATATAGTTTTATTTTTATTTAAATTTTTTCAGACAATATATATTGATCATAATCTTTTCTTCTTCCTGCTCCTCCCAGATCCTCCCCATCTCCCTAATCTCATGTTTTTTTTCTCTCTCAAAAAACAAAACAAAAACACATGATCATCAGTTTAATAACAACAATAGCAAAACCAATTAGGTGAAATATAACCAAACAAAAGATGCACAAATACATGAAGTCCATTTTATGTTAACCCACTCTTCCTGGGCGTGGGACTGCCTTGGAGTATAGTTGATATACCCGGTAAGGTTCTATTGGAGAAAACTGATTTTCTGTTTCCTAGCAGCTGTCGATTTCAGCTAGCCTTTTGCCTGGGGTTGCAGTATTGTGTCTACTTCCCCTCCTCAGCACTTGGATCTTGTCTGGTTTGAATATGTACAGGTCTTGTATGCGCTGCCACAGTCTCTGTGAGTTCATATGTGTCTTGTTGTGTCTAGAATATGCTGCTTCCTTAGATTTACCCACCTCCTCTGGCTCTTAGAATCTTCCCCACCCCTGCTTCTGCACAGATTTCTGAACCTTGAGGGGACAAGTTTGATTAGAGACATGCCATTTAGGACTGAGTACTCCAAAGTCATTCTCTTTCTGTGCATTGCCCAATTATGGATCTCTGTCCTAATTCCCATTGACTACAAGAAGAAGCTTCTATGATGAACAGCCATTTTTAAAATGTCTTCTATATGCCTGTCTCTATATCTTTTCTGAAACAGGTAAAGGATTACAAAAACAGTACTGTAGAAAAACTTCTAGTAGAGACAGAGATGTCTTGGGATGATTAAATTAAAACTGAATGAATGTTCATTTTTACTTATTGGAGACAGTGAGTAAAGACTTTAAAGGGAATGTGGGCTATGAGTGTATGTAAGTACTACAGGAAAATAAGTGAGATGTGTTAAATGTTAAGGGTAAAGAATCGCTTTTGGTTATAAATGTTTCAGAAAGTAGGAAGAACAAATCATGGTGAAGAAGGCAGTAGAAGGCCTGTCTGGGAGGGCCTCGGGTATGTTTTTCTACAGGACACAAGAGACAGCCAGCTCTGCCATTTACTTTTGAGATATTAAATGAGAATAACATTTAACTCTAATCTACTGTTCAGTGGTCAGTGTCTTTGGTGGCTCAGATCTCTACCACATCTTCTGCCCCTTGAGTCCTTGCTTCATCTTTCTGTGTCTTGTCAGCTTTTTCTATTTTCTGTTTAAAAAAATTCAGTTTCTTCTCAGTACTCCAGTGTTCAGCCAGTATCCTTACAGGTTCTTGTCTGGACTGTGCATCTTTGGGAGAGTGAAACCTTTCCATGTTTTCCTCTAGAATTACTTTCTTTCAATACATATAAATATTCTCGTGGCTTTAACAGTCAAAATAACATTGAAACATATGCTTTTCAAATAATATATTTTAAAATACATATGTTCATTTTATCTTTAAATCATATCTGAAAGTAGTAATAATGAATATACATTTTAAAGTTAGGCAAAATGAAGCACCAAGATACTGAAAGCTGAATAGCTTTAATGAAAATAACAAACGAGACAACTGGGTGAGCTAGGATTTTTACAGAGTAGGTGCTTCCAGCATCTTGTATTTTAATGACTACAATATGCTAGATTGTTTGCCCCCATGTCCAAAAATGTAAAACAAAACAAAAAAACAAACAAAACAATTCCAGCATAGTGTTTATATGAAAGTAATGGTGAAAAGTCCCTGGGGCTAACCCGAATCTGGGTGAAATGATAAGTGTTTAGAGTCTAACAAGAGGGCTCATCAGGCAAAATGCTTGTTGTGTAAGCCTGATGAGCTGAATTCAAATCCTGGAACATTATAGTGGAAGGACAGAATGGACTCTGGAATGGACTCTCAAAAGCTGTCCTCTCACCTTCAACAGTGTGTCGTGGCATGTGCACACTAGTATGGACCACATGGACAGGAATAATAAATAAAAGAAAAATAAATAAATGAATGCATGAAATACTTTAAAGTACAAGGAGATGCCATCAGATTCTTGACGGCTTAATGCTATGCACATTATTAATGCAAATGTCACTTCTATTAAAGTTTTAAGATTTCTTTCAAAAAAAAAAAAAAGATCAAAAAAAAAAAAAAAAAAAAAAAAAAAAAAAAAAAAAAAAAAAAACAAAAAAAAAAAAAAAAAAAAAAAAAAAGACAAACCACTTCTGCTTGTTTTTCAACTTATCCTCAAAAGTGACTCCGTAAGGCCTGTCATACAAAGTCCAATTCTCTTGTCTATGAAATATTCTTCCCCCTGCATTTGTTCCTATTGGTGATGGGTACATAAGCTTTTACACATTTTTGCTCAAAGATGAAAGAAATAAAACATATCTATGGTGACTAACATATTAACAATGACATTCCAAAGCCACCAATATTAATTATCTATGTAACTCTCATGTGGGTACGCAGCAAATTTTTTTCCAATTTGTAATAAACTCTACCTGCCACCAAATATGGCTATATTCTTTTGAAAACTGTAGTTATAGTTTACATTTAGTACATATTTTACTATATATTATATATTTATGTTATATATTATTTATTATATCTTCATATTATATAGTATAATATAATATTTTATGTTATGTATTTATATATTATATTATGTATAATATTATATTATGTATAATATATACATATGTAATAGATTACATATATTTATTATATATAATTACACATGGACCTAAGTTTCTCAATAAATAAAAGTTATAATATTAAGTGATCTAGTAACCCCTGTTTTCTTTGTTATTGTTTTTGCACTACTATTTACAAAACTGTAGAAATGTAAACAATGCAAGAGTCTATCAACTGAGGAATAGTTAAGAAAGTGTGGTGTGTTTATACAATGAAATTGTATTTGTGCATAAAAAGATAATGGAATTGTGTCATTTGATAAAGACTTAAATGGGAATTGAAGTGACCATATTAAGTAAAATGAAACATCCCCTCATGAATACTGTTATGAGATATAAGCAGTTGATCTCAGAGAAGATGAGAATGGACTGGTGATCACTACAAGTCAAGAGAAGTCAGGAGTAGAAGAACAAATATTAAGCAATGGATTCTATGTTTAGTAGGTAGAAATAGAAAGGTCTGTAGTACCATTGCATAGTAGAGTGACTACAGATATTAATAATCTACTGTGCATTTATAAAGGAACAGATTTTGAAAGGTTTTTTTTACCACAAATTATATTTGAAATGGTACATATGTAAATTGATTTAAAAATTATAAATGTATTGAATATATATTCTGTTTTTATCTTTTATTTTAAAGACAAGCTTAAGGCTGAGAGCATACCTCAATTATTAACATGCTGCTCTTTCAAGAATTAAAACATAAATTTGATACCAGAACCATTGAGAAAACAAGCTAGGAATGGTGGCAACTGCTTGTTGTATTCTTAGCACTGGGGAGGCAGAAACAGGAATATCCAGGGGTTTGCTGGACATCCAGCCTAGACAACTTGATAAGTTCTGGGCCGGCAAGAGACCTTATCTCAGAAAAGAAAGAAGGAAATAAGGAAAGAAAAGGTGGAAGGTACCTGGGAAATACTTCCAGAAGTTATGCCCTAACCTACACACTTATAATAATGTGCTATAATGTGGAAGGAGAACAGTATGGTTTGAATGTGACAGTCAAAGAAAATGAATACAATTGTCACTTGACAACCATGGGTGAAACTGTAAGTCAGGTTCCATGAAATACAGCAGGTATAAAGTATCTCCAACACTCACTTACAGATCTAAAATGGTGTGAAAACTCATCACCACCTAAAAACAGGTTAAGGAGGAAAAGTGAATCTATTCAGCTGATCATGATGAGAGTCTTTGCTTATGGAAAATAAGTTATATTACACAGGGAAAGGCTAGGTATATTACAAAGTTGCAACATACATAGATGTGTTTATGCCCAATATTCTAGTTTCTAGAGAAATTTTTTTCTTTTTTGGTTATTTTATTTATTTACATTTCATATTTATCCCCCTTTCTGATTTTCTCTCCACAACCCCTCCCCCTGCTTCTATGAAGGTGCTCCCCCACCTACCCACCCACTCCCAGCTCACCACCCTAGCATTCCCCAACACTGGGGCATTGAACCTTCACAGGATCAAGGGCCTTCCCTCCCATTAATGACAGATAAGGCCATCCTCTGCTACATATGCAGCTGGGGCCATGAGTCCCTCCATGTGCAAGCTGGTTCAACCACTCTGGAAATCAGTCTGTCAGTTCCTGAGAAAATTTTTTGAAACAGTTTTACTTTATAGCTCAAGCTAGGCTGAAACTCATTCTGTGTTCAGGTCTGCTTCAAACTCAGCAGTCTGCTGCATTAACCTTTCAAGTTCTAGACAACTATACATAGCACTAGTATCTGTAGATATTAATTTCTCCAAAGAATTGAAAAAATGTACAGGTGGGTAACAGGCCTTCTTTCTATTGACTTAAATGGTCTAGGCTCATCTCAAATGCAAAATTATGACATTTAAAACTTTCAGGACAAAATAACACATAAGACAATTATGATTCCTTGTATATTCTTGGACAATAATCAATTTTACTGCAAATATTAAATGGTTCTAATGTGTTTTTAAAGATGATTTTCATGTGTGATTAATTTCCACTTGTTGGAATATAAATTTGTCATTCAATATAAATTTGTCATTCACTGACAAAGACAGACCTTGTGGAAATACTGTGGTGAGTTTGTTGTCCTGTAAAAATTAGTAGAGCTATATGGATGGCAGATAGATATGAAGCTACAGACTGTATGATGTATATTCTTTGTATTGTTGTTTCATTCCCTTTGTCCCTGTATATCTACATACTGCATATCCACATAAATGAGGAACTATCATCAAAAGGTTGCTGGGAAAAGAGAGTATATTTATTTCAGATATGTCCCTAATAGTTTGTCTGCTTTCCAGTGGATGGCCCTATACCCATGCACATACTGGCAACATCTAAGGGACTCAATGACTCTTCAAAAGTATATATAAAGTTTGGAGAGAAAGAGGAAGTCAGAAGGAGTTGGAAATGAGGGAAGAGGATGGAATTTGCTCAAAACACATTATATTTGCATGTTTGTTTCTCAAATCAAAAATAAAGTGGAAAGTTATTGTGATATGAACAAAAATATTAAAAGGTAGCAATTTAGAAAGTAAATTTGTATTTATTTAATTTGACTGAGTTACATATAGCTAATGTACCCATGACAGTTCAGAAAATCCAACAGAGTGATTTTATTTTATTTTTTTTATTATTATTTTCTTTATTTACATTTCAAATGCTATCCCGAAAGTTTCCCATACCCCTCCCCCCACCTCTGTTCCCCTACCCACCCACTCCCACTACTTGGCCCAGGCCTTGCCTTGTGCTAGGTCATATAGAGTTTGGAAGACCAAGGAGCCTCTATTCCCACTGATGGCCGATTAGGTCATCTTCTGCTACATATGCAGCTAGCAACACAAACCCAGGGGGTACTGGTTAGTTCCTGTTGTTGTTCCACCTACAGGGTTGCAGCCCCCTTCAGGTACTTGGGTACTTTCTCTAGTTCCTCCATTGAACACAGGGTCCCCAACAGAGTGATTTTAAAACACACAATCTTTAATGATTAAAATTTTATAGGTTAGATTATAGAAAAATTCACAATATTGCTGGAGACTCTTAAAATCTCAAGTTCTGCTTCCAAATGTGACAAATATACTGAAAAATATGTGTGGTGTGGTTAATATATTTCCCAAAAGCTTGTCCATATGTCATGTGATATTAAAATATATTCTTTATGTTAACAGAGAAGACTATAACTTTATAATCCTAATTATTAGTTTTACTTATTTATTTTTCTTTTGTCCAAACATTCTGATAACTTCAACCATCTCGTGACATAGCTTCTTACTCTTCTCACTTTGCAATCTATACTATTTCCTCATCATTTTACTCCCATTGACTTTCTCTCAGTTATTTCCAGAAATCTAATGAGGTCTTCATTTCTACTGTCACTGTCACTCTTCATCTACATGTCAGCCAGATAAAGGCAGCCACCAGGCTTCCTCACTCAGCAGACTACATAGATACTCTTTCAAGTACCTTTCCCTACACTTATAAACTCTCTCCTCTAGCAGATGCCACACAGTGACATTTCATCTTTCAGAATGCCTTCTGACATTAAGGCTTAGAAGAACTCAGACTGTGGTGACATTCAGTACCTACTGACATACTCACATACACACTAGCACTGATACAGGAGTCAGCTACCTCCCAAACTTCAGAATATCCAGGTTAAGAAAGACACAGACATCAACCCAGAGTGATAACTGTTATACAAATGTGAAGCAGGCATCCTGAAAGGGAACTAGAATTCAGAAGGAACCTGAGCTATGCCAGCTTCCCTACAAAGCTGGGACACTTTTTGTCATATGCCTTCCCACTACTCTGATATCTTGAGGCTATGTGAGACCTCATTTCTTCCTGTACACTCCTCACATGCCTAAGAATATGTGCGTGGATCAGCCAGGGTTCACTTGATATCAGATATCTAAGCTCCCAATTTCTGCATATGTTCCATGAGCTCCAAGGCAGCTATGTTAGACTCATGCTTGTTTTCCTATCTTCTTTCTTTCTAAGAAATTAAAGATTTTGTTTTTAAGATTCTGTTGTTTTGTGTATCTGATGACAAAATATTCACCCGTACTCTCTACTAATTTTATAGTTCAAATTTTCATGCACTTCTTCCTTGATAATTTTCTGGATAAAACACAAACTTTGTTAGCATAGATTCGCCTTTCATTCAAACATCTTTTTGTCTAGCAAACAGTTTGATCACACCTTCACGAATCTGCTTGGTCTTTACTCCATATACAATTGGATTCAAGGTGGGAGGTAGCAACAGATACAGGTTGGCTATAATAATGTGGATATGATGGGGTATAGTGGTTCTCCCAAAGCGGTGAGTAAAGAAGTTGAAGAATGCTGGGACATAGGTAATAACAATAGCACATATGTGTGATGTGCAGGTACTGAAGGCTTTATGGCGAGCATCTGCCGAAGATAGCTTTACCACAGCATGGATAATCATGGCATAAGACATGGAGATACAGAACATATCAAAACCCCCAATAAATATAGCAATTATAAGACCATAGATAGCATTAATCTTAATATTGCCACAGGATAGTTTGGCTACAGCCATGTGATCACAATAGGTATGTTGGATGAGGTTTCCTCTACAGTATGGAAGACGCTTGATCAGGAAAGCAAAGGGGACCATGAGTAACACACTTCTAATAAGTGCTGCCAATCCAATCTTGATAATCATAGTGTTGGTGAGGATGGTAGTATAGCGTAATGGATAGCATATAGCCACAAAACGGTCAAAAGCCATAAGCATGAGCACACCAGACTCCATGCCTGTTAACATGTGGATGAAAAACATCTGTACAAGGCAGGCATTGAAATCAATCTCCTTGACACTGAACCAAAAGATACATAACATACTAGGGACAATTGTATTACACCCAGAAATATCTGTAGCAGACAACATGGCTAGAAAGTAGTACATGGGCCGATGCAGAGCCTCCTCATGGCTAATGAGGTAGATAAGTCCACAGTTACCTGTGACAGCAATGAGATACATAATGCAGAATGGAAGAGATATCCAGATGTGTGCAGCTTCCAACCCAGGAATCCCATTGAGGATAAAGTATCTTGGTGTCAGGCTGGAGGTATTGACCCCAGGCATGGTGATGAGTAGAAAACGAGTCACACTCTATGCTGGTAATAGTGTCTTATGCTGAAGACAAGAATTTTTTCTAGACGCAAGACATAAAAGTATTTTTTCACAACCTAAATAATAAAGAAGAAATGTATATTTTTATCCAGATTGCATTGCTTTCTCCTCCTGTACATTCCTAAGTTTATTACTAAATTAAGATTTCAACTTGTGTCCAAACCCTTGGCTGGCTTGACTTTCCATTTTCAACTCTATTGACAGGTGCTAGCTCATACTCCCAGGCCAGTCACTACTACTTGATTTATCCCATCAATCAATTACCAAATTGTGGATTTGTTTAAATAACATTGAATTTGTGAAATCCTCACATCAGTGTGTATAATGGGTTACAGCTATTAGATAATTTGAGCGTTATACACTATGCAAATCATTATGAGTTTGACATGATTAAATGGCTGTGTAAATTTAGGAAGTGTATATTTTTCAAATCTGAGAAATCAAAGGCAGAAATATGAATATGTTTTTTGTGCATGATAATGCAAAAACAAATACACAGTTACAATGTAAATAGCATGTTCATATTGTATTTTCCATTATTTCTTCTCTTTTTATGCTGGTAAAGGTTAGAATTTTTATAATATATACAATTCTTCAATTATTTGTGTTATACCTTTAGTTAACTCTATCTTTGTTATATGTCTTCAAATCTATGTAGATTAATATTATTCACATTTATATCATTTATAATCACATATAAATAAATTTAGATTTATATCATGCTGTCTATCCTTCTTCTGTCTTCTTGTCATTATCTCCCAAATAACCTTAGGCTCCTGCATTCAGAAGGATGCAGTCCTTTCACTCAGAAAGATGCATACCTTGTACTCAGGAGGATGCAATCCTTACTAAGCTTTGCCAACGTTTAAGGAATACTTTTCTCTCATCTTTCTTTTCTACTTTGAGAACTAGGATCTGTGGAAAACGTTCCTAATGAAAACCATTATACTCTAATATCTTTCTTGAGTAACATGCATGTTTTAAACTTGAAATATAATTCTTTTACTTATTGCTTAATTTACCTTATCAAGTTGAAGTGTCAATTTTCCTTAGATCTCTGTTACAGTGTTTGTATTTCTACAGTAACTTCACTTTCCTAATTTTCATGGCTTTTCTAACTTTTTTCATTCTAGTGTAACTAGATATTTCTTCATTTTTTTTCAGCCTAAATATAATTCATAGGGAAATTCAGGACACTTTGAAAGCATTTTCAAATATAAAATGCTTTTAATATTAAATAAATTACAGAAAAATTAAACACAACCCTAAATACCAAAACAAACAATATAGTACTATCCCAATAAATATTAATAATTTTGTGACTTTTTTCTATAGGAGAAATGTAAATAAAATCACGCCTAACCATCCTTTACTACTTCGTACATCCTTTCATCTTATTCAGGGAAAAATATAGCTTCATTATATTTTCTTGAAATATACTATGCTATTAGAATGCTTTTAAATCTCCAAGTGCTCCCAGCATTGCCCCAAATGAGACTGCATCTCTATCTGTACCTACTGCAGGCTTCTCAAACTCAATAGACATACACTTCTGGACACCTCTCCTTATCATTTAAGCAGCTCACCTTATTCTTCCGAGGACTGTGACATGTGCCTTCAACAGTTCCAGGTGTTTGTTCAGAGTTAACACAAAGCCCTCCCACCTTCCTACTTAACATTGTGAATTTGAGGTTTCCTATCCCTTCTGCAATCTTGGC
This sequence comes from Mus pahari, assembly GCF_900095145.1. Taxonomy (NCBI): domain Eukaryota; kingdom Metazoa; phylum Chordata; class Mammalia; order Rodentia; family Muridae; genus Mus; species Mus pahari. Next base: position 75,150,068 of record NC_034590.1, on the reverse strand, counting down.
TTCACACTCCATATTCTAGCTCTTCCATCTCTGTAGCTTTTGGTGTTATGTGTTGTTATTCCCTGAATAGTAAATTTCTCTGTTTTGTGCTCTGCTGCATGTAGCACATGGGAAAATGTGTGACAAAAATAATATGTTGATAAGTTCCAAGATCTCTTTTTAAATGGTTTTACTACTGTATGATAAATATCTCAACAAATTGTTGCATTGAAAAATAATAATTCATCTGAAAAAATGTCAAACCTGATTTCAACAGTCAGCAGTCACCTGAAAGACATTGCTAAATGAAATCACAGCTATTGAGAATTGGGAAGTATATGTAATCCATATAATTACGTGTGTGTGTACATATATATGTAAGTCTGGATTGAAATACTATTGCTTATCTTGGCAGATAAAATACCCTAGGGAGACTGTATAGTCACAGAATCAAATGTATTCCATTGAAGAGAAAGCAGTTGGTGTCAGGAATGGTGCTGCTGCTAAGTTGGGTTACATGATCACAGGAATCCTTTACTCTCCCCGAATTAATGCACTTCGGTTGATAAAAAATCTTATCACTTTCTAAGGAGCCACCTGTGGAAAGGAGAGGCATTTCTCTTTCATTATATAGAAATATATACTTGTCAGTGCTATAACTTTAATACTTATTACATTAGTATGTTGGAGTCACATCTCCCAGTACCCAAAGTGTACTTAGTTGTTACCCTTCCTCTCTATTTTCAAAGCCACTTAGAAATCTGTTTACTTCAGAAATTCTACAAACTAAGACATCTATGACTCAAGTCCCTGTAGAGTAGTAGTATTTTTGTGTATCTTGTGCATTTACTTGCTCTGGACCATACAAACTCACCCCAGTGCTACATGGTTTTAAATCTCCATTCATGGTGTTACCACTAAAAAAGAACTGCGCTATATTTAAATAATGAGCCTGTATAACAAGCTTAATATTTTCTCTTGAGACTTTACAAGTAATGGGCAAAATAATATGTTTGGGGCATCACAGGTAGACGTCCCCTAGGTCTCTGAAGAAGTGGGTGTAAATTTAGCACTGTGAAAAACAAGATCTATACTTAGAACACAGTTGAGCAGAATATGTGCAGGTTCCAAATTGTCCTAATATTTCCCCTGATGAGCCATGGGAAGTTAGACATATTTAGTGTGACTTGATGAATTGTCAGTATGGGAGCTGTATCTATTCCCCAGGACTGATCAAGTTCTGTTTCATAACTCTACCACATGCCACATATGTACCTCAAAGTTTACTAAAATTATTGAGGAAACAGTTTCTCTGACCCATATATGTCAAAATAGGTAATAAAGTGAAACTCATTAAAATATATTTCTCTAATTGCTTCAGTTTACATACCCATGGGGAGCACTGAACTGTGAAAATGCGTTGAGTTTACACCCTTGAACCTTCTCTACATTGGTATAAATGTATCACATTTTAAAATTCTAATACCCATACAACAGCCCTTGATCATATTTAAGGTACTGCATATTGAGCTTAAATTTTACCAGAAGTGAACACATTTCTGATCTGGAATCATAGAACATCACAAATACAGTTTGCTATTAGCCATTGGGTGAGTGGAATTGTTTCGTCTACAGAAGGTGAATACGATGAACCACAACTCAGTGCTGTAGTTCAGGTTTCTTTTAGAATAACTACTATGGCTAGCAGCTCAAAGAACTGAGGTTTGTCACTTACACAAATGCAAGCCTGCACGCGTGCACGTGCACACACACACACACACACACACACACACACACAACACACACCAGTAGTGAGCAGGTCACAGTAGGAGCTAAGGAAGTAATTCACTCCGTACTTTTTGCCTTGAACGCATAAAGCCCTGAATTGAATCCCCAGCGTCACATAAACCGTAATTAGTAGTACATGTAAATTATCTCCATGCTTAGAACACAGAGACAGAAGAATCAAAAGACAGGTCACCCTCAGTAACTCAGCGATTTCAAGGCAAGCCGGATACATGAGATCCTGCCTCAAAAGCAAAACAGCATGAAGTACAAATGTCAAACTATAAGTCATGGGTCTTAACCCAGAGCACAGTGCAATATAGCTTCACAAAGTAGGAGTGATAAGTGATAAACTAGGAGTAAATGCTCCTCTCAAAATATGCCTTTCTACATATTAGTAGCATTTGCTACACTAACATCTCAATACTGACATAGAAAACAGAAATGCTTCAATTCCTAGAAACTTCTAGAAATCTCATCCCAGAGACTATATCACTGCATTCTCATTTAACAGAATCCTCTTCTAGTTTTTGCTTTACTTTCCAATAGAAAGCAGTATAAATTAAGTATATCTGCTTACTAGTTATGTAGGCACCATGCATATTTTTTATATAGTTACTATGTAATACTGAAGAACTGTGAAAAATTAAATGAATATACATGACTTACAATATGTTTATTCACACACACACACACACACACACACACACACGTCAGGTATTGGTGAAGATGTGGAGCAGTTGGGACAGTCAGGCACAATTAATAGAACTGTGATAGGTAAAATAATGTTTTATGGTTTTAATGGTATGGTATGCTGAGATTTGAAACAGAGCCCTTGCTCATGCTATGCAACATTGACTGTCCTGGCAAAATCACTTTGAGAAAATTGTGACAAGTTTTTGAAAAGTTTAAAGATACTTTGTTCCCTTTAACTGAACAAATCAAATGTGTATGTCTACACAAAGGCTTGGCAGGAAATGTTCAGTGTAGGCTAATGCATACCAGTGCTTATGAATATTTATTGATATTGATGACTGAATAAATTGTGCTTCATCATGAAGTGATGAAAGTACCAACCCCAGCCAAGAAACTACTGGCAGTTGATGACTGCTGGGGGAAGGAAAGTTATTTTTCATCATAGATGGGGCTCTGAGAGGCTACATAATGCTCCAGTAGATGGCCCTATGCCTGCAAAGATACTCACACCACTAAGTGAACTTAGTAGGTTAAAAATAAAAGGAGCACATGAAATTGGAAGTGATAGTGGCAGGGGTGGTGTGGGGATGGATTGGAGGGGAAGGAGTAGAGGATGGGTTTGATCATTTATATTTTTAATAGTTTTTTGAGAATTTTGTACAATAAATTTCGTTTTGATCATATTGACTCTAACTCTCCAAGTTCTTCCTAGATTCAACCCTACTTCTCTCCTAACCTCTCATTTTCTCCTTGTGGTGGTTTAAGTAGGTATGGGCCCAAGACTCAAGTTTTTGAATCCTTGGCCATAGGGAGTGACACTATTAGGAAGGATAACCTTGTTTGGGTAGTTATCACCTTGTTGGAAGACCTGAGTCACTGTAGAGGCAGACTTTGAGGTAATATATGCTCAAGGTACATCCAGTGTGACACACAGTCTCCTGCTGCCTGTAGATCAAGATGTAGAGCTCTCAGTTCTTCCATCACCTTGTATGCCTACATGCTGCTATATTTACCACCATGATGATAACAAAGTAAACCTCTTATAGTGTAAACCAGTCCCAATTAAATTTCTTCCTTTATAAGAAATGCCTTGGTCATTTTGTCTCTTCATAGCAATGAAACCCTAACTAAGACACCCATCCAAACCAATTTGTGATGCCTGAATTTCCACTAAAGAGAAGTCGACTTTATATTCTTAAGGGAAATGGAATTTTCTTTTGTAGTAGCTAAGAATTCTCAATAACTCTTCAGCAACAGATAGAACTTCATGCCCAAATGCATTCTCTATGTTGGGATGTGGTCTGGTTTAGGCTTGTATGGGTTTTATGTATGCTGACATAACTTCTCTCTCTCTCTCTCTCTCTCTCTCTCTCTCTCTCTCTC